>NC_060151.1:10395671-10515949 GCF_021292245.1 Micropterus dolomieu
TATATATAATATATTTCTATATTATAGAAATTAAATAAACAAATGAGCTTTTGAGCATAGTTACACATGGACATTGTTTTTTTCTAGTCCTGGTAACATTATAACATTAATGTGGCAGGGGTTTTCTAAGCCAGGCAGCTCTTGAGATAGTGGCAATGATATCACAAAGGTAAAACAGAAAGACGATTACTTACCCCCGAGAAAACCCCGTCATGCAGCACCTCTGTCTTAAACAGAAACAGATATCGTTGCCCTGCCATGGTCCATTACCACTAAAATGGGGGTATCTTGTCTTGTCCAAAAGCGCATGCGTAGAATCAAATGTAAACACACACTTGGATTACAATTTACTTAGTATTTTTAGGTATTTATTCAGCGACTATTAAGCTTTTAAATAGTATGTGTAAATCTATAGTAAAACCTACTCCTTTCACATAGTTAGTGTATTACATGAATAAAATGTGTAAATATTTAAATGTTTACTTAAGAAATTGTAGATCTCACTGAAACTTAATTTTATAATGTAGAAAAATTATGACAGGTAATTTAATATATTTTACCATACCACAAAGTCGTTTTTTCAGTGTAGACAAAATTGGCAGCCCCGTTAAAATGACAGTTAACGTGAATTACAGATGCACCTAGCTTAGCAAGCTTGCTAGCTCCGCACACGGCCGTTAGCTCCACCATCTCGTCCAAATATGGTCATGTCCGGTGCCGCTGGTTGCAAAAACTCAACATCACGGCGCCCTATCGGCCAAACTCAAGACTTCAAAACGGCAGTCCACAAACCAAACATGCTATTTTGTTACTTGATTTGGGAAAAAATAATACAAAATTTCAAAAAAATTATAATTTAATTATAAATACAATTTTCACAATGGTACATAATACTTGGTGCCTATTGCAAGTCCACTGTGTTGAATTATATTGTACAGGTGTTCATGTTTTTATGCTTACTGCTCCCGTGACCACAGGCAATCATTTCACAGCAGGCTAATGAAAAGGCTAGTGCTCCATTGCATTTTAGAAGGCTGTGTGAAAGGTTTCAACAGTGAGATTAACAGTGAGGAAATATTTATGGGTCTCTTGATAGCAGCCCCCGGGTCACAGCTGATTTGTTGACTATGTTGCTATAATTTCCTTGTCAATGGCGACACGTTGATGGTAAGCATTCTCTGCTTTTTTGTCCTTGTCGTTGTGAGCAAATACTGGAAGGTTTATAAGTATTTGATGATGAAATAAACTAAAACTTTTCATATGAGCAGATCTATGTGCAGCAGGATTTGTTATTTTAAGTTCTGTTTTTTTGCTTTACCTTGTTAAAAACAAATACTAGCAGAAGTAAATTTGGTAGCTGACACTCTAAAAGGGTAGCAACCAGCGTTGTTTACTGTAGCAATTAAACTGCAATCACACGTATGACAGTGATGCAGCTCTGTATGAGACACACTTTGACAAATAATTTTATTTCAGTGAAACCACCGCTTAAAAAACATAATTTTTCTCTCGTCTTGCACAAAATAGAAAAGAGAATGCATCCTCTTGAGCTAAAAGACAGCAAAATGATGAATTTCAACAGTGAACGGTCATCCATCAAATAAATGAGTCATTCCAACATAAGATAACACATAAAATTGTCAAAGATTGGCAGATCCCTCAAACAAACCATTTAACAGTTGAGAAAAGGCCCTCAGGTGAAAGTGTCCCTGCTTTCTTTTCGAGTTACTTGTTATGCTGTCTGATGTTAATCATGAAGTCTTGTGCAACATGACATGCTATCCTTTAGGTTTGAGGTTTGAGCACATAAACTAGATTAGTGGTTCATTTTACGCCCCACAGCCCTGTCAGATGAAGTCAAGTACCCGTTCATCAACGCTGTAATTTATCCATTACTTTAAGCTAACTGTTTGTCCTTTAGCTCTATTTATTTTAACCACGTATCCACTACTTTAAGTTGTTTATCCTTTAGCTCTAGCTACCTAATGTAACCATTTATCCATTAAGCTAACTATTTTAACCATTTATTTATTAGGTTTCTATGTCAACAGTTTATGCAATATTTTAGGTAACTGTTTTAACAGTTTCTTGTAGCTAACTGTGTAATCCTCCCTGCTCACTTGATATACTCACACTAAGTAGAATAAAATCAACCAACTACCAGCTATCTGACACAAAACACCGTCCAGGTCCTTGTTTACAGCTCCAGGTTGTGTGTGCTCCTAAAGAGTTAAAGCTGCATGTTTGAGGGCCTTTTCCTTCCTGTGTTCCAGTTTTGAGGAGGCATCAGAACTTGTTCAAAGGCATCAAACAATAAAAGATGGCAAGAGGGGAAGTTGTTTTAAATATTTTTTATATAAATGATTGATGCTCCCAGTTGGAAAACATCCAGAGACTCATCCTTTTCATCTTCGGTTCCACTGTATGAGTTTAATTCTGAGCGTTTTCTGTTTGGATTTGTTTTTATGGACGTGAACAATCTGTTTCAAACTTCTCTTATCCTCAGTTAGAACATTTATTATCATCTTTCTCACTCTTTCCCATGACATTTGACACTTCAGTCTTCTTTGTTCCTCAAGGTTTCTCATTTACCTGGAAACGCACGCTTTCTCTTTTCTGTCAACACTTCTGAATGCTGGGGTCAAGTTTGTAAGACATTCTGTTTAGGGTTTTGTCTACTTTTCAGTTTGTATGCAGGATGCTAAAGTTAATACATTTCATTTGTGTTTTTCTTCCTCCCTTCAGGACTCTGACAGAGCTCATGAAGCAGCCAGGGGAGGCAGGAATGGTGGATGGAACCGGGATTCATCATCCCATAGGGACCAACGGCATCTCCGCCAGGGCACTGCGCTCCAACAATGGTCAGTCCTCCATGTGTGTCTATGTAGCTGTATGGTTTGCATGCAAGCACACTGAGCTGATATAGAATTACTGACAACAGTAACAAGAGTTTTTGCAGCAAATCAACTACAACTTGTGCAATTATAGAGGTCCTATGGAAAAAGTAGCTGTTTTTCACTGTAATATACACTGTTTGTAACCTACTGTATTTATTTATATGATGTGTCGCAGAGCATTGCTTCCCAACTTTTTTTGTCGTACCCCCTCTGTGTCAGATGAACTCAAGTAAATCACGCCACCATTTATTTAAATAATTTCTCCATAACTTTTACCTAGCTTCAACAGTTTATCCATACTTTTAGCTAATTGTTCTAACCAGTTATCCATTACTTTTATCCAACTATTTCAAGAGTTTATCTCTTAATTTTAGCTGACTATTCCAACTGTATCATTTTAGCTAACTATTAACAGTTAATCCATTTATTTTAAATAACTGCATTTCACGTATTTATCTGTTATTTTTAGGTAAATATTTCCACAGTGTATCCATTACTTTAAGCTAACCATTAATCTGTTACCTTTAGCCAACTATATTTTAAGTGTGTATTGCTTACTTTAGCTATTTAAACAGTTTATCAATTCATTACTTGGATAAACTGCTTACTATAAGCCACATATCCATTGTGTTTTGCTATCTACTTTAACCATGTACTCATCAATTTTAGCTGTTTTAACTTCTCTGCTCACTTCCTAACTCGTTTTCACACACTCTCAACATGTGGTGTTCAGGTGTTTCAGCTGATTTATTTATAATGTTCTTCTATACAAATTGTAATCTTTATGTTTTCAAGAAACTCTCTGGCAAATCAAGAGCAATTCAGCAACTAGGGGATGGATATATTAAGAGGACTGGGACACAAAGCTTTAAAATTTGACTTGCATGGGGTGTTGATAAGATACATGCCTTTAGTGTGAGAGACCCAGGTTCAATCCCCCACTGTCCCTGAGAAAGACACTGGAGAACATGCAAACTCCACACAGAAAGGCCTGGGGTTTGAACCCACAACCTTCTTGCTGTGAGGCGACAGTGCTAACCACTGCACCACCGTGCCTCCCCATTGACCCATTTAAATATGAGGTTCTGACTGACACTCTCTATCGCTGTCTCTCGGTCTTGCACATAAACAGACACACACAAGCACACATGTGTCATCCATGGGCAAGGAGGCGCAGGGACAGATAGGTCATGTTTAATTAAGATGTAATTAGCCGTGTGCCAGCTTCCAAACCCATAGAGGGAACACTGTGTGACCCATCTGTCTCCCTCTTTCTCTAGACGTTTTGACCACACACACACAAACACACATATTCATGCTCAATATAACCCTATGCGTCTTCAGTGGATTGAGACTCAAATTAGTGGGCATGTTTCCTGAGGGCTTATTTGTGACAAGAGTGATGGCATGCTTTAAAGGACAAAGGTCCCTGTTGCCTCACAATTTTGTCCTCGCTTTCAGGCGCAGCAGAAAAAATGTGAGCTATCATTTGGTCCAGCTGTTTACTAGTATCCAGAATGACTTGTCATATTGTGTTGTAAATGACTTTATTGTAAACCACTTAAGCTGATGTGTAGTTACTCACCAAAGCATGCAGAAAAGCCATATGACATCACTAAACATGATTCACTAAAGAGAGCTGCTTTATCAAACATGCAAGAATACAGAGAATCAAAAAGATACAAACAAAGACACCAGATGTTTCATATGATCTGGTTCATGTATAAATTATTATAGTTTTCTCATTTGACACTGCCACAAATGCACGCACTTAAACATGCAGTATATATCCACACATACAGACAAAAGGAAAATTATGAGGCTTCTCCCTTTTCTTTCATCTTTCCACCATTGTAATAAACACTTTTGTGGCCTCTTTTTCACCCCATACTGTGCTTATTAGCACTCTGCTTTCTCATGTCTTGCTTTCCATAGCATCCATTTCTTTATTCCCCTGCTATTAAATCCCCCCTTTTACATCCTCTGCTTTTTATTACTTTGTCTTGGTATTTTTCTGCATTTTTCAACATCTAATCAGCCTTTTAGCAAGGACCCACATGTAGTTTTAAAATGCCAGCACTTAAGTTACTCATGAGGGAAGAATAATTATTTGCAAGCAACCCTGAGTGGTATACTCAGGGTAGAAAGAGGGAGAATGAATCCTGTAGTTAAAAAGATATTAATAAAGGAAATAACAGAAGGAAGGATGTGAAAGGTGTTAAAGGAGGGATAGACAGGGTGGGCATATGGAGGAGAGTGTGTATGTGTGAGTGTGTGTCTGTATGTGTGGAGCAGGGGCTGAATGGGGATACAGGGTGATGACAGTAGGGGCAATGGGATGAAGCCATCCTGATCCTGCTGTGTCAGCCGTCTACTCACAATCACCTCTTAATTAAACACATTTAATCCTCCAGGCCACTTAAATAGAGAGAAAGAGAGAGACAGAGACAAAGGGAGAGAGGGCAGTAGACGCTTATGATGATAATAATGACAACATAATTGCTTTTTAACTGAAAAAGCATTTAAAATTGAATGTCTATAGTAAAAGCCACTTAAATTGTATCTACAAATAGAAAGCAGTTGTTAGCCATGCTATGGCCTGGCTCTAGGGGTGACAAATCCTGATCTTCTGGTCGGTCCATCACTTTTGTCCAGACTGAAATAGCTTGGCGTTTGTTGGGTATATTGCCATACAGTTTGGTATACTCTAATATATTTAATTTAATATATTTATTGACTCCCAGAGGAAGGAGCTGACTTTGGCCATCCTCTTACTTTTACTTTAGCTCCACCATGAGGTTGAATATATCTGACTTCAAAATTTCTCCCCAACCACTAAATGGATTAATGGATTAATGAATATTTGGCACACACATTCTCTGAATGAATTGTAATAACTTTCGTGATCCACTGACTTTTCATCTAAAAGCATTATGAGGTCAAAACTTTCATTTGTCCAGTACTTTACTTAACTGAAAAACAAGTCTGAAGGCTGACAACACAAGCAAGAAAAAGGCAATTCTCATCTAGAATGAAAACAAGCTCATACATTTCACTGCAAGGGAATAATGCAGTATATACAACTTTCATATCACTCTGCATATTTATAAAAAAAATTCTATGTGCATAGATTCACTGTGGCTTGCAATAGACGGTAGCTGCAGTGAAAGTGCAGTGAGAATAATGAGTTCAGCTGATTAGGATGAAAATACAACTGAACAAGTTCTGAGCCCTTTCCCTAATGAAGACAGCAGCATCCTCATGTTTCCTCCCTGAGAATAGAATGATTTTCTTATGTGCCCCTCTACTCATCTTCAACGCAGATATACTGTTTATTTTACATAATGTAACACATGAACTATGGGGTTAAAGTGGCAAGATTTAAAGTATAGGACTGGCATATTTGACAGAAAGATAGGAAAGCTAGAGAGAGAGGGGGAAAAAGTAAAACAGGGAAGAACAGTATCGAGGTCATGCGACGGGTACAGAGAATCGGTGAAACAGTAAGACAAGAGTTATTGTGTGGTTACAAAAGACAGCTGATATGGTGGAGGGAAAAGGGCCTCAAGAGAATAAGAGGGTTTGACAGAGAGAAGTTATTGAACAAAGACAAAGAACAAGGTAATGGGGAGTGGAGAGAGACGGGAGGGAGGAGATGAAACTTAGATAAGGAGACATACCTTAACATTGACATTACTGAGGCATGGAATGGGAGAACCAGCGAGCAAGGGAGGCGACGAGAGGGGAGAACCGGCGAAGGCAAAGAAAGGAGACAGGGAGATGAAAGGGAGCTGATGATGACAATGAGCGGTGGGTGTGACGCTGTCCACTGTACAACGAGGAAAAGAGGAAGCAGATCAAAAGAGAGGCCTGGTTAGAGCGAGTACAATGTGTGAGAGAGTTGGAGCGCAAAGAAGCAAGTGAATAAAAGACTGAGAGAAAGAGTGGGGGAAAGAAAAAGAGAAGGTGACGCAGGAAGGATGAACGGAGACAGAGATAGAGAGACTAGATAGAAGATACAACATGCTGCTAGCTGCAAGGGGGACAGCTGGTCAGCTGCTGCTCGGTTCTGTTCTGGTGTGGAGAGCTGCCCTGAGGACAGTCACCCTGCTCCGCACACACACAACACAGACTGGACACACACTCTTACACACACAATTTGTTGTGTTTTGCTGTACAGACATAGAGAAGAGATTAGGGCAGGTTTCAAGGGGCTGGAAAAGGAAGAGTAGAAGGACGTAAAGAAATTATGGGTGAGATGAAGGCAAGGATTTGAAAGAATAATGGAGGAAAGGAAGGAGAAAAGATCTCCACAGACATAAAGCAGAGGACCGGAAATCAGAAAGAGTGAAACAAACAAAAAAACAAAAGGTACAAATAAGTGAGACTGTTAGTGATTATTTATAAAAGTGGGAATGAGAGATGGAGAGAGTATGAGGTGATGGGATGTAAATAAGAATGTGTGGCAGGGGAGGGGGAGTGAGAAGGAAACAGATGGTAGAAGAAGAAGAGCGGGAAGGAAGATGGAAAGCTGGGAATGCGAGAACACTCCCAGATCACTAATTGCTGATGTCAGGCGTGCGAACATCGCCTCCAATTGTAGCACTGACTGCACAGAGTAGAGCAGAAATTCTGCTTTCTTTATCTTGTCATCTGTTTTCAGCACCATGGACAGCACCGCTGGAAAACAGCTGGGAAGGTTTCCATCAACTGACTTTGCAAGAACCAGGTGGGAAACCTCAAACCAAGTTGTTAACCTCAAGAAAAATCTTTTGAGGAAGCATGTATTAAATCATAAAGTTAAAGCTGCTGAAATCAGGGCCTGGCTGAAATAGCATTTTTAACCACGCTGGTACCATGGCTCTAGCAACGGCTGACAGTCACTGTACACCAAAGTTGGTCTGTTGGATTGCCATTAAGTCCTCTAGCACCTCCACGTTCACATTTGCAGTTTTGAGTGAAATGTCTCAACAAGTAGTGGATGGATTGCCTTGAAATGTGGTACCAATATTAATGTCTCCCTCAGGATGAATTGTAATAACGTTTGTGATCCCTTCATTTTTCATGTAGCTACATCAGTTCTGATTTCAATTTGTCCAACTTGTTTTATAGTCAAATTCCTGCTAAACTATTGACATGACATTCCCATAAGCCTCAGCTGTACTTTGTGTTTAGTACTAATCAACAAATGTTGGCATGCGAGCATGGCGAACCGGGTAAACATTGCTGCTAAACATCAGCGTGTTCACATTTTCTTTGTGTTAGCATTTAGCTCAAAGCACTGGTGCTTGCTGTCTATCTCAGTTTCTTAAGCATAACCATGGAACCATTAGCTAGTTTATTTGTTAGCTACATAGCTACATTGTTACACATACGCTATTACAATGATAAAATCCTACATGAGTTTCAATTATTGTACCAATGATGAAATTACCCAAACACAGATATAAACCATTGGGACTTATGCCAGTTGTTATTGCAACCTCCATTTAAAACACACTAAAAAATTATTCCTCAATAATCACATGCACATGTGTGATGCCTTTATTCAGCAGTTCTCAGAGGTAACCTTCAAACAAACAACGCCCCTCTGTTATGGGAGGAAAAGACTTCAGTGGGGTATATCTGAGCTGGGCGGACTCTTCTTCACTGGAGGTCTCTTCTGAGATAGGAAAGGATTTGCATTTGTGGGGCATAATTTGCATGTTGCTGGCCTGTGAAAGAGGGAAAAGAGGCAGAGAGAGAGAGAAACAAAAACATCAGAGTGAGAGGAATAGGAAGGGAGGTTCAGATGGAAGGAGGGAATTTTAAAAGAGGTAGAGCAGGAGGGAAATGGAAAGAAACAAAGAGAGAGGGAGAGAGAGGGCGTGTGTGTTTGGTGCCGAGAGAGAGGGAAAGCAGGAGAGGAGGAGGTAGATAGGATCAGTATGACATTGAAATCAAAACAAGGAAATGGGTATCATGGGAGCCTGCAGGACGGGTGTTAAGTGAAAAGACGTACTATAGGCAGGGGGCGGGTGTGTATGTGTGTGTGATTGTGTGTGAGCAGGAGTGCGTGAGGGAGAGTGTTTGTTTACATCCGTGCGCCCTTGATTTCTGTGGATCGTCACTACAGTGCCACATGGGGCCAGTGCCAGTTATATCCACACTGAGCTCGTCAACGACACACCTCCAGAGAGACAAAGACAGACAGAGCGAGAGGGAAGGGAGTGGAACAGATCAAACACGGTTTAAGAATATGTATATAATATATATGTGTGCGTATATAATATATGTTCATACAAGCATGAAAACATGCACATGTGCATGAACATATTGTACAGTCTGTACTTCAGGCCAACTTATCTTTGTCTTTGTCTTACCATTATGTCTGAATGACTGACCCCAGGTCTTCCTTGCCAGTCTGCTGTTTCATGGGAGTTTTTATTAAAATTATTTTCTGCATGTATACAAGAAAGGGCTGATCCCGACCTCACTTGCCTTCTGATGGCTACTGTGGCCTGCGACTGACCCTTAACCGCTGGTCTCATACGATCAGATTTAATATTGCAGAACAGAACACATTTCATGGGATCACAGGAATGTGTTTAACCACACTTGGCAGCTGCAATACATCAACACAGATGCCAGCGTGTGCATGCCTTCATGTAACTGTAACCACCATGGCTAAGTGTTGAAGCCAGTCCAGAGGAGCAGTTGCTGTAGTAACTACGTATTTGCTGTACACAAATTGATAGAAAAAAATCCACAATTTATTCAGATGTAAACAGATTTTTACACAAGATACTGCAAACTCACAGTTGATCATGTAAAAGTATCTAAATGATGTCAGTGATTTTGCACGTCAAAATGAATAAGCCTAATGTTTTATGACATGTCACGGTTCGAGCGACGTAGTTATCTCAGCAACTTTTTGATGGATTGCCATGATACAGACATCCATGTCCCCCTCAGGATGAATCGTAACAACTTTGGTGATCGCCTGACTTTTCTTAGCATTTAGCTCAAAGTGCTGTTGTGTCTATGTACAGCCTCACAGAGCAACCGGCATGGCTGTAGACTCTTGTTTAATGTTGCTTATTTCCACAACCTTTTCAGTGTATACTAACTAGGAGATAAATTCCATATCTGATTTAGAGATGGCAAGTTGTTTAACATATCTGGACTGCAACAAAAGCGCATTGCAATCCTTCTGCATATTCTTAGTTGGCTAGATTAGACCGCAGCATGTCAACCCCATTTTCTTAAGCTTCTACCCCCAATCTTGGTTTCTTTCCTCCTTCCGTTTTACCCCTCAGTATGTCATTTTAAATGTTGTAGACAAAGCTTTCTTCGTGTTTCACTCTTGAGTTTTTTCCTCTGGATCTTTGTGTATTTCTCTTGACCATCATATGGGCCTTGCAATAATCTTTTATTGTCTGACTTAGAGAGGAGAAATGTGTGTCTGCATTTTCCTTCTCTACATCAGCTTCTCTGTTTCTCTTTCTATTAATCTGTATCTCACCCTCTGCCCAAACTATACTGACACAGTCAAAACCAGTCTAAAAACATATTAAAGTGCTTTAAAAACATTTCCCAGTTACACATTTGAGTTTCAGATGTTTTCATGTTTTCTTTTAATGATAATCACTGAAATGTATCTTTTTGGCTTTCATTATCTATTCTCATCTATTCTTATCTATTTGGATGAGTCTGTGAAACCCATCTTGAATGTTGAAAGTGATATTTTTATTATTCGTGATGCCCTTACACTAAAACTGAGATTTCCCCATTGATTTTTAGGGTGGGTAAGTCATGCTGATAATCCTCTAGTGCATCGCCAGCTTTGCTCCCCCACCATCTCGTTTCCTGTCTCAGTCTTCCCCTTTTCAGTTGCCTCTCATTAGCCGCCAATCTTCTCTCATCCTCTGCCTTCTCTCTGCTCACAGTCCTGCTTCCCTCAAGCACTCTCTCCCTCTTTCTGTTTCCGCCTTTTCTGTCATCTCTCTGTCCCCTCCACTTTTATCTCCCCTCCTCTCTCATTCTTTCTTTCGCTCTCTAAATCGTAGCCTTAGTGTCTGCAGACTGGGCTGTCTGATCCCTCATTTCTGAACTCTAAAGTCACCCAGAAATGATCACAGAGCTACAATAAATAGACCTGATGTTCCTTGTGGTGTTTTTTGGAGTTCAAGAGTTGAATTGCACTGACTTGAAAGAAAACTTTTGGGGTTACAGGGACTAAACCTAGAGGCACAGTGATGAAAGTACAGTGTTGAAACACAGATAAAAGCACAAAAAGTAAATGAGTAATGAGTTAGTTGCTTAGTTAGCTTATATTTCTTTTTCCCACAATAATGTAATTTGGATGATGTAATTAAAATGAAAATAAAACATCACATGGTACTAGAAAATAAATCAGAAAGCAAAAACATGAAAGTAAAGCAATTTATGTTTTAAGCAGAAAATATGATTATTCAGAAGCAAGTGCATAGTCATGGATGGTGCCGCTCTATTTCTCCTAGTTCTGGAAAGATCTGTCACCACTGCTGAAAGTCAACCAACTCACAGAGGGGGAATATCCAGAACAGGCTTATTAATAAGCCAGGGCAGCGGCAGATTACAGCTTTAGTGAGCCGCCAAAACAATGACTGAGACTGATAAACAGAGTCAGACAGACAGAAACCAAAGACTGACGGTCAGTGCTTTGATTGGAAATATTGTCTGATCAACAGTATACATACAACATAAATGCAACTTCCAGGTAAGCACGTACTTTAGGAATACTGACGGACACAATGACTGAGGGACAGACAGAGAAGCAGGCCCGTAGAGGAGAATGTACACATAGACGGCATTTTATGGGCTGATTCCACTGTTTCTTTGACCATGACAATTGACAATTTAGTTACTATTGGTAAGGATTTAGTATCTAGATTTATATTTCTGGCATTTCACCCTGCATGCAGGAAATTACAAAGAACAGGAAATATAATTTAGCAGTTAACTGAATAGGTACAATTTTGAGGGCTTGGAGGGTCACAAACTCAGTATTTCTAAAATCCTGGCTATGGCCTCTATAATTTTTGCTCACAGTCCTACTGTCCTCCTGCAAACCCATGCTTTAATTACTTTATTTTATTTATCTAATACTATGAGTATTCATGAAGATTCCAACCCTAGAACTATATTTTACTGCTTGATCTTATTTATGAAGGTATATTATATATGTTCATATAATATGTATATACATGTATAATAATAGGGTTAGGAGATTTTTTTCTAGTTTGCCCAGGATCAGCTCATGTGGATCTCTGTGTTCTTGTTCTTGTGAAGTTAATACATTTAGACCCCTGCAGCTGCTACAGAGGATCTGTGTTACAGTGTTCATAACAGACAGTGGAATATCTTCAGGCATATCTGTATATGTGTATATATGGGTGTGTTTGCATGCTTTTGTGTGCGTGCATTGATCCAGCTCGGTGCAGGGATATATTCTCTCAGTCATTTGAAGGACACCAGACCCCCCTCTGCAACCCCATGCACCAAGCAGTCACGAGAGCTCCCCTGCCCATCGTGGGTAGAGTTGACTGACGCTTCATGAATTCTAGCTCAATAGAGACAAATGACGAAACACAATGGCAAGACATTGTCATTGTGTACTGGGGGGGGGGGGGTGTGTATTGCCCACCTGAGTTTGTGCTTGTGTATGTTTATGTGTGTGTATTGGAGATGTCAAGAAAGGCTGAGGGAGGCTGTGTTGTGTGTGTGTGTGTGTGTGTGTGTGTGTGTGTGTCACCTCTTCTGCCTCCAGCCATCCCGAAGGTCAATCATTATGGATTGATACATTTTTTCACACATTTGACCTTAAAAGAAAAAAGTTGTGTAGGAGTAAGCATGAGCACGTTTTCCCTGCGTGTCTGTATCTATATGCTATAAGATCACCAAACTTTACATGAACATAGCAGTAAGTAAAGCAAAAGACTCTTCAGTTTATCATTCTTGTTAGGATTTTATGTGACACACTGAAGAGGATTTTTAAAATCTTGAGATTAAAGAGATGGTGTGAATAGTGAAAAAGTTTTTTTTCCACTGTGAGAGCATGCTAAGGCATTTAGCAGTCCTGTATGTGCAGGCACAAGGTGGGATTTTTATGTGTAAGGAGCCATGAGTGGCAAGGCAGTTCAAAGTGAGAATGTGGATTTGTGTGTGTGTGTGTGTGTGTGTGTGTGTGAGAGTGTGTGTGAGAGTGTGTGTGAGTGTGTGTGTGTGTGTGTGTGTGTGTGTGTGTGTGTGTGTGTGTGCATGTGTCTGTTGGATACTGATATGAGCAGCTGCTGATCCCCATGAGTGAGGTGCAGTGCGAGGCTATACATTAGCCTCGACTGCTGCAGGCTCACTGATAGTATTACTGTTATGGTGCGACTGGGATGGATCGGGCTCCATTTTGACTCTGTTATTCTGTCATAATGAAGCATAACCCCTATCATAGAGGACTCAATGGGTCTAGTTAATGTATCAGGCCAAGGGTAGCACTTGTGCTGACTACCATGGACGGAGATGACGAAGGGGGCTGGGATGGCATGGCAGAAAATACGCCAGCAATAATGTTTATTTACAGGATAAGACATTTATCTTTACTATTTCAAACTCTGCCTGTCTGCTAAGATGTATTAATCATCAATATTTTACAAGGCAGTTTGTTTCTGTAATACTGGATTAACTCAAGGGGTTGTTTTGACAATGTGTTAGTGTTATTCTTTATATTACTGTTGGGATATTTACCCAAACTAAAATATGGTTATTTTGACCCTGTGTTAGACTGTCACAAATACATGGAAAGCAAAACTGCAACGATACACATATTATAGAAATCTGTAATTTTATTCAAGTTAATGGTGCTTTTCATTTGGTCGCCTGTCAATGGCGTCATATCCCCTTTACCCTCTGTAGTTGCTATAGCTTCTGCGGAAACAGGGGATACATGAAAGTGAGGAAGGAAATCAGCGAACGTGATTGAGCGCAACGTGAATAAAACATTAATACTTTACCTTGTCTGGGAACATGAGAGTCATGTCAGATAGATTTTCATCTGCAATGGATGTTTAACAATGAAGAGAACAACTCCCATGATCCCCGCTACTACTATGTCTTATGTACATGTTTTGATGTGGGAGATTCAGCAGATATTTCATACTGTGAGTTTATAAAGAAGTAGAGTAGATTTGGTAACATAGCCAAACAATAATAACAAAATAATACAGTCAGAACGACCCATTTTTTCTGTTGTTTTCCATTAATGCCTTTGAGCTAAATTGTCCCAAGTTGGATCAATTTTGAACCGTGGATTTTTAGTGTGTAAGATTTTTAGTGTGTAAAAAAAGCTTGCTTTATTGTGATTATGATAGGATAGGGATGCAACTATTTGGGATCTTACAGTTTGACCACAGGCAGATCTGCCCATGAGCCATCCAGTTGGGTAATTTTCACTGCTCTACACCACTCTGAGAATCTGTACATGTGTCCTGTCATGTTCAACTAGAGCAATTTTCCATAATCAAACCAGCAATCTTGTACAAGCTCAGTCCTATGATTACAAGCTTAGAGATGGTATCAGATGAAAGGGAAGTGTCTTTTGGAAACCTTCTATCTCCATGAAAGGACTAAAGTGACAAAACATAGCTTCTTTTCATTCCCTATTCCTTCGATTTAGGCACTTCACCTACGTCACACGTCGTTTGGCTTTGTTTTGCAGCCATGAAGCGTTTTGTCACTGACAGGAAAAGAAACTGTTGCAAGAAAATTCAAGGTGACAGGTTTTCACGACTGTACACGACCGATTCATAAGCGTAATTTCATAACTGAAACTGATAAGAACTAACAGAGCAGCATAATGTCTTTGATAAAGATGTCTCCTTCTATCTGTGAAGGTTTCTCCTGCTGTGAGCTTAAATTGATGTAGATATCACTAAAGAAACAGTGGCTTAGCTGGGCTCTGCATGGCAGCTCCGTGTGTGTGTGTGTGTGTGTGTGTGTGTGTGTATGTGTGTGTGTGTGTGTGTGTGTGTGTGTGTGGGTCACAGCCAAATTATGCTGTAACATATCTGATTGAAATCAGTCTCACGTTGGAAAGCCAGAGCTCTTGGACAGCAGCATGGGAGTCCTTGGCACATATACATACATACACACACATACACACACAAAAGCACATACATACACAAAAAAGAACAAGGAACCACAACGAGCAGCACACACCTTAAGAATAGAAAAATACACACACAGCATTCACACATGTGAGTACTGCGCATAAAAATGGCCACAAACGTAAATGACACACATAGACACACTCTTTCTCTCTCGTTTTCCCTTTCTGTCCAGCACAAACACACTCACACACACACACACACACACACACACACACACCCACACACACATAATGCCACATCCCATCACGTCATTTCAGAGAGCGTGTTTAACCTAATCACACTCAACCATGCGTGATCCTCAGAGGGGGAGTCAGGTCTGTTATGACAGTCGATGTGCTGTGTGACGGCCATGGGCTTTAGAGAGCACAAACCAGCAGCCTGCTTTTACTGTAATACACACCCACACACACACTGTGGCATAAAACACACATGAAAAGACTAGGGCAGGACGACAGGGGAGGCGGACATGTGGACAGACAAGGAAGGAAACCAACCAGACAAGACTGAAGCCAGAAAGAGTGACTCATTTCCATATCACTAACCTGTGAGCAGACACAGATCAGGCTGCAGCATCTATGTCCGATCAGATTTGTGAAACCTCACAGGGAAATGTTTTGTTTATAGTTTCAGTGGTTTCTGTGATTCAGTATTTACCTGTGGGGACATATTAGATGGGAACCTAATGCAAGTATATTTGAAAACAGATTCTGAAGCATAAAGCCTCCTTTAGTCTGCTGTACAAAGCTAGTCAAACTGAGTTACAGTTTTTTTAAATGGCAAATATGCATTGGTCAAAAGTGGTTTATCGTGATCATAAACCTTCCACCTCCACACAGAGGAAAACTCATCTATGGGGTTTAGGAAGGGGGAGTATGGAGGCAGGACGAGTACTGACATCATGGGGTGTGCAGCAAACCTGACAGTGACTGCAGTAGAGTGGTGGAATGCCACATTATCCCACACAACAACAAAGGTAGGGGAGATTCTTGCTTCTCTGCTGGTACGAGGCGATTACGCAGGTCATCCAGAAAAGACGTGAGTCTCTCCGTGTTGTAGGGGCCAATGAGTGGCTTGTGTAACAGCAAACCATCATTGGACAGTGCTGCACACATTGTGATGTTAGCGCCTCTCTGGCCTCAGACATCCACAGTCGCTCTCTGTCTAGTCACATTTCTTTCCCTGCTGCGTGTTTTTGCCAGATTGAATCCAGCTTCATCCACAAAGATGTGCAGTTTCCCTGGCTTCCAGCTCCATTACTCTCTAAAATACAGTAAATGAACAGTTTTACATGACTTTACATTATGCATTGACGTGTATGTTCCCTGTTTGATTACTGAACAGACATCTTCCCTGGACATATTGATACCAGACTGCTTCGTCCTTATTTTTTGTTTCTCAAGGACATCACATCCAAAAGTGATATTGACTCCCTGCACTGTCACACATTTCCCGCACTTTTATTGCATTGTTGTCAATTACCATTTCAACAATGGCAATTTCCTGCACATCTGAAAATATTCTGCCTCTCCCTCCTCACAAAGCAATCAATATTTTTTAAATATCAGTACATGTAAAAATGTAAACATATTGTATTGTACTGTAATATGTAGTTTAATTATCATTGAAAGATGCACATCTCACCTGTTGTGTTGCCAGAAAATTTGTACTATTGATGCAACTTTTACAAACTGGGTTTTTTAAAGTTTTGTTTACAGCAAGTCTATCTGCTATACAGTTTGGCTAAGAGCCTTCAAACTTTAATTTGAATTTTCACTGTGTCTGTAGTTACTTCTCTCTTTATAAGGCAGTATTGACCAGTTGGGTTCAGTACTGACATAGATACTACAATAGTTACATCAATCACTGGAACCAACAGAGACAGACCTTCACAGAATGTGTGTGTGTGTGTGTGTGTGTGTGTGTGTGTGTGTGTGTGTGTGTGTGTGTGTGTGTGTGTGTGCATGTGTGTGTGACAGAGTAGGTGAGATTGTCATGTAACAAAGTGAAGCTATATACAACTGCCAGTATACTGCTGTGAACGTGACAGATATAATTTATCTACCAGCAGCGGAAAGAGAGAAGCGCTCTTTCTTACACTCTCTCTGTCACACACACACACACACACTTCATACTTTTGTTATCATTAAAATCTCTCTTAATTTAACCATTAATCCACACACTTAAACTTAATCCCACATTGGATGTCATTCAAACTTTCCTCCACCCACTGTCATTTCTTCACAGTGCTCATCCTCATCCCAGTACTCTCACCATATGTCAAAACACACTGCTGCAATCCCATCCTGACAATTAACGATCTGCAACACAAGGACTAATCAACACATCATTTATGCTGCATATTAAACTGTGATCTGCATCTGGATGCTATTTGGATAATTAACAGTTTGACAGCATCCTTGTATTCACACCTGGAAATTATACACATATGTACTGTAATGTCACTATTATGTCCATGTTGTGATTGATCTATTTTACTCTTGATTACTCTAACTAACCTAAACGACTAGGAGGGGAAGTGGCAGGTCCTTCAATAAAAGCCAACATGGGAGAATCACTGTCATTGCTTTGTCTTTTCGCCTGTTGCTGCTCGGCCACAGTATAATGGTCTTTTTCTATAATTCTGTATAACTGTCACTCTTATCCCACACACTGCCATCAATCATCTGGTTTCTTAGTGGCTCCAGGGACATGAATTGCTCAACTTGGTTCTGAGCAGAGGCTGCGATTGTTGTGTTGTTTGTTTCTGCCACACATATATTGAATTTTGAACATGAAGTATCTGGACTTATTTGTGTTGTTGGCCCACTTTAAAACAGCTAATTTTCAGGTGATCATCAGGTCAATTGTTTTGTTTTGTCCAATACTTTAGTTTATGACCAAATTGCTGCAAAACGAATGACATTCCCTTCAGCTGTGCTTTGTGTTTAGTGCTAATTAGCAAATGTTAGCATGCCAACACGCAACATCAAGATGGTGACCATAGTAAATCACTGTCATTGTGAGAATGTTGGTGTGCTGATGTTAGCTTTTAGCACCAAAAAGCACCACTGTGCCTAAGTACAGCCTTCTCAGTGCTATTAGGATGGCGGTAGACTCTCTGTTTTGAAGACCAAAATCATATTGTAGTGTAGTAGCCTACCTTCTTAGTCCACTAAACACATAGCTACACATGCTGGATAATTTAATAAGATACCTACTACAGTGGCTTACATGGTTTGGCAGAACAATGCTTGACCTGGCACTTTCTCTGTTTTTGCTGAAAATGGGAAACCCAGTGTCAGTTTTGTCATTGATTGGTTCATGTCAGCCCGTTCTCATTTCCAGGGCATCCTTCGGTGTCTGGTTACAACGCACATGGCGACCTTTAGCATCATAGCTCAACGCACCCTTTGCTCAAAGTAGACCTATTTCCCATGTGAAAGAAAAAGTCAAGATTGATTGATTTTAGTTAAGTAATGCTACTTAACTTACATGAAGTGAAGTCATGTAAGTAATGTAGTTTTATGTTTTTTACCAAACCATGATCTTTTCCTAAACCTAACCAATTAGTTTTGGTGCCATAACTTCACCAAATTGCGACATTTCATAATATTAAGCAATAGTTTTATTTAGAAATTCTAACATTGCATATTGATTCTTGCTAACTTGACCTGACCCGGCAAGTGCAACCTATAAGGTACCCTGTTTCTGGGATGAGAACAAATTGTTCTTGTACGTCTGCCCTATGGACACAAATTACATTTTTGGAAGTGCTCCACTCTGCTAAGAAATTGCCATATCCAGTTCCTTTTGAAAAATGGTCATTTTCTGGACACCTTGAGGTCAAATCCTATTTCCTTTTTGTATAAAAAAGATGGTAACATATTGAGGAAAACTACATGTAAACACAAGCTCAGACAAGCAATTTAACTCTGTAATTGTGTCAATGACCTACTGAGGTTACGCAGAAGAAAACAGCACTGTTTCTGCTGGAAAAGTGAGACTGAGGATTTTCATGGCATTCATGCTTGTGCGTGTGTGGCAGGCAAAGGTGGGAAGCAGAACAAAAAAGAAAATGAATAAATCACAAAAAGACAGATGACAAGATAGGGAGAGAAAGAACAGTGTGGGGTGGAAAAGGTTGCAGAAAGTGACAAATAGATAACACAGAGGTTGAGAAAAAGAAAAGAGATGGTGAGGAATAGTGAGAGAATGAGATAATCAGACAGACAGAGAGAGGAGAAAGACCAACAGAGAAAACAGTTCCCTCGTGACACTGTGCTATTGATCTTAGCTTGTTGCTTAGATAGTTTCTCTGAGACCAGGCTGAGAGCTGACACAGCCATCACAAGGCATTATGGGGGATCAAAGATAGGCCAGTGTTGGCCACCATGCAGGAGCTGATGCCCGAGGGGGAGGAGGAAAAGGGGTGAAAGAAAGGAGGAGAGAAGAAGGAAGAGAGGGAGAGGAGAAACAGGGGAGGAGGTGAAAGAAACACACTCTGCGAAACAGGATTTGCAGTCACAGCCTGTCACTCGCTGTGGCATCTCAATCATTCACCATTGCAAGGGAGAGATGAACAGGAGGGGGAGAAGGGAAAGGTGAGGGCAAAAACATGAGAGGGGAAAGAAAATTAGACCACGAGAGAGGGAGCAAAGGGGTGACAGCTAAGAGGCCAAAAATAAAGACATATTGGAGAGAAAGTCCAATGTGGCCGGCAGCGTGTGTGTCTGTATGTGTGGGTGACAGAAAGGTGGTGGGACTCGGGGATTGAAACTTGTCAGAGAAAGTATGAAAGATGAGGAGAGTCAGGAAACACTGCAGTTCCAATAAGGGATAGCATGTTAGTGTGTATGTGCGGCAGCAAATCCTGCTTAAACCTCTCTAAAAACACTCTTCTTCTTCTTACTGCTCTCACATTTATTTCCTGCTTTATATCTTTATTTTGCCCTCTGTCTCTGTCTATCCCTCCACCAAATGTGTGAAATGTCACTGGACAGCTTACATGTGCTGGCTGCAGAGGGAGAGAAATGTCATGCATGGAAAAAAACGTTGTACTGTGGGTGTGTGTACTGTATGTGTGCTATATGAAATATCTTGTGTGTGTCAGTATACAAGTCGTCCTGCAACAAGACTTGAGATGTGTTCACATGCAGCATGTACGGTATCTCACAAAAGTGAGTACACCCCTCACATTTTTGTAAATATTTGATTATATTTTTTCATGTGATGACACTGAAGAAATTATACTTTGCTACAGTGTAAAGTAGTGAGTGTACAGCTTGTATAACAGTGTAAATTAGCTGTGCCCTCACAAAATATCACATCACACAGCCATTAATGTCTAAACCGCTGGCAACAAAAGTGAGTACACCCTTAAGTGAAAATGTCCAATTTGGGTCCAAAGTATCAATATTTTGTGTGGCCACCACTATTTTCCAGCACTGCCAAAATCCTCTTGGGCATGGAGTTCACCAGAGCTTCACAGGTTGCCACTGGAGTCCTCTTCCACTCCTCCATGACATCATGGAGCTGGTGGATGTTAGAGACCTTACTCACCTAGACCTTCCATTTGAGGATACCACACAGATGCTCAATAGGGTTTAGGTCTGGAGACAGGCTTACCTGGTTGCCACCACACATGCTTTAAACCATCTGAACTAAATAAGTTTATCTTGGTCTCAGAAGAGGCTTGACAGCCATGCAGACCAATTTGATGCAATGTGCGGCGTATGGTCTGAGCACTGACTGGCTGACCCCCCACCCCATCAACCTCTGCAGCAATGCTGGCAGCACTCATGTGTCTATTTCCTAAAGACAACCTCTGGATATGACGCTGAGCACGTGAACTCAACTTCAAGTTCCACTCAACCATGGCGAGGCCTGTTCTGAGTGGAACTTGTCCTGTTGAACCGCTGTATCGTCTTGGCTACTGTGCTGAAGCTCAGTTTCAGGGTCTTCTTATAGCCCAGGCCATCTTTATGTAGAGCAACCATTCTTTTTTTCAGATCCTCTGAGAGTTCTTTGCCATGAGGTGCCACATTGATCTTCCAGTATGAGGGAGTGTGAGAGTGATAACACTAAATTTAACACACCTGCTCCCAATTCACACCTGAGACCTTGTAACTGTTGGAGGGAAAATGGCTAATTGGGCCCAATTTGGACATTTTCACTTAGGGGTGTACTCAATTTTGTTGCCAGCAGTTTAGAGATGAATGGCTGTGTTATTTTGAGGGGACAGCAAATTTACACTGTTATACAAGCTGTACACTCACTACTGTACTCTGTAGCAAAGTGTCATTTCTTCAGTGTTGTCACATGAAAAGATATAATCAAATATTTACAAAATGTGAGGGGTGCTCTCACACCTCAAGTCTTGCTGCGGGACGACTTGTATACTGACACACACAAGAAACTTCATATAGCGAACATACTGTACACACACGCAGTATGATACGTCAGCGTTTTTTTCCATGCATGACATTTCTCTCCCTCTGCAGCCAGCACATGTAATCTGTCCAGTGACATTTCAAACATTTGATGGAGGGATAGACAGAGGGCAAAATAATCAAATATTTACGAAAATGTGAGGGGTGTACTCACTTTTGTGAGATGCTGTATGTGAACTAATACTATCATTACATATGACCTTCATGTTCACATCAGGTTAAGTCTAACATTACTTTTGGGTTTTTGTTTACATTAGGTGAAAGTGAGCCAAGTAGCAGAGACAGTTACTGTAGATTTAGAGGGTGCATGTATGCATTCTTGCACTTAGCGCAGCCACGTGGCCCAATGTGTGTTTTATAACATACCCCGAGGTGGTACACTTCACCCAGCCCGTCTCCACCAATAACAGGCTGAATCATGTTACAAATGTCAAAGTCTTGACCTTGGCATATGAAGTCACAACTGTTCCCTATTGACTCTTCTTGAAATTTTAGTTGGTGCGTATAAAGGGAATTATTTTAAGCAAAAAAACAATTTGAAGGGGGAAGTTAAGGCAGTGAAAGTATAGCTGTAGTGGGAAAAACAAGAGTCACTTAACCTCCATTTGTTACAGTGGAACTGACCTGTGGCCACACTGTTCCCTCTCAGGAGTGACTGAATTAAATGTTGTGATGAAAATATGCAAAAAGCTGGCCAAGATGGTTGCCCATAGGCATATAAAGGTTACTAAAAGGTCAACACTGTCAGGCACAGGTCACTGAGCACAAATTGTGTCATCTGCTGGTTGGATTGTGCCAAAGTAGTTTGACATTGAGGCAAATACAATACACTTACCAGGGCACTAAAGTAGAACAAAGCCATTGTTCATGTTATTAATTATACTTTCTTGCGATGAGAAGTCAAAATATATGCTGTGAAGAGGGTGTATTAATGCCTGAAGTGGATAGACATGAAGAATGAGTTGCTTAGGTATAAAGACAATAAATCCAACAAAATGCTGTGTCAGACAATAAGAACATGGTCATTGTTTTCACAGGGTGTACATGAACGAGTTTACTGAAATCAACAAACATTGATACTTCAAATTTATCACACAAACTGTTGTGATTCCCTTGAAGAGAGAACATAATCTAAACCAAGTAGAGTGAGCAACCATAAAGGCAAGGATTTTATTAAGTGAGGAATGTTGGCCTCTGACAGCCAGCGGTATTGACAGTTGTTTGAAAAGTGTACCTTAACAAAATGAAACAGAGAATTAACTAGTCTGAATTTGTGCTATTTCTTCATGTCATTTTTAAAATGAATGAAAATGAATTATCAAGGTTAATTATTTTGAAAAAATAGCATAGACAAGTCCAATTTCGCATATAGGGTGGCAGGTTAGACCTTTTTCATTTTATGTGCAATAGCAGGAAGAGCACAGGTGAAATTAAAAACATTAAAATGGGTGAATTCCATTTAGGTGTGCAAATGGTCAGGCATCTGGGGGGTGCAGCACCGACCCAGTCCACAATGTTAATCGGGTATAGGTCAGAACATACCAAGATGGAGGCACAAATAGGCATGTTGGGAGGTGGTTTGAAGGTCAAACACAGGCATGCACCATAGACTGTATGCACATGGACACACATACACACAATGGTGGTCAGGCATCTGGGGAGTGGCATGCTAGTCCATATTTAGAGAGATCTACAAGCTTGCGGCCACACCTTCCATCAGCTTCTGGATCTCAAACTCCAACACAGCAATGCAACAGACTCTATAAAGCCGCACCGGCCTTCAACCTGAGCGGAGGTCTAATCAGCAAGGATAATGTGCACCTGTGTGTTTAAAGTGTCTTTCCTTGAATGCTCTCAGTAATGCTCTCACAATGCAGAGGAAGCTGGTATTTTTTAAGAACGGGGGAGTCATTCATAAAAGTGAGAGCAAACCATCTCAGCTGTCTGGATTATTTTTAGTCCGCTGGCCTACATTTCACACTACCTAAAGGTTGACAGCGCATGGAGAGAGAGGGGACGTGTAATTATTCGGCAATGGCTAGACCCTTACGTCCTCTCATCCTCTCCCTCTCTCTCTGTCCATGTATCCTTTTCCTCTCTCTCTAAGGGGGACAGACAGCGGATCCAGCTGCCACAGTATGACAGAATCCACAAATCACTGCCTTGGGGGAGCAGAAAGTGGGGTAGAGACAGAGGGGGTGGAGGAGGTAGCCTAAGAAACTGATGGGCAAAGTACATCTATATCAGGAGATCACTGAATAATAGGGGAGAGATTTTTTTTTAAATTTAATATAATTGAAAGCATGTCAGAGCAGTTGGAAGCCACTGAGCTAAGTAATGCATGGGGCGATTTCAAACTTTCTAA
This sequence comes from Micropterus dolomieu, assembly GCF_021292245.1. NCBI lineage: Eukaryota > Metazoa > Chordata > Actinopteri > Centrarchiformes > Centrarchidae > Micropterus > Micropterus dolomieu. Next base: position 10,419,565 of record NC_060151.1, read on the forward strand.
AGTGATGAGAGGATGAAAGCGGGAGTAGATGACAATCCTGAAAACATGCGTGCAACATTAAAAAAGATGGCAGATTGCTTCTCTGCGAGACAAGACAGCTGCTGGATGCAGTGATGTAGTTTTCTGCTCCTTTGTCACCCTCATGTCATCCATTTCTCTTTCAAAGCCATCTGCTCTCTCTGTTTCTCCTTATGAGGCACTTCTCTCTCTCGCTCTCTTTCTCTCACTCTCTCTCTCTTTATCTTTCCATCTCCCTCATGCCATCACACCTCTATCCCAGGATGTATCACGGTCTCACTCTCTTTCCCTTTAGTCTTCTCTTTGCCCCTCTCCATCATTTCCTTCCACCTCTCCCTCCATCCCTTTGTTCCTTCCCCTCCGCAGGGTATGTAGCAGCCAATTAGCAGTCTGTGCAGGGCATGCTAACACCCCCCCACCCCCCACTCCACACACACACACACTCTACAATCCAGCTCTCTCACAGGTGGCCTTTGAAGCACTGACACAGTCCATCATGTAGATCGGGTATCGGTCAGAACATACAAAGATGGAAGCACAAATAGACTTTGGGAGGTGGTTTGAAGGTCAAACACAGGCATGCACGTGGACACACACATACACCCACACTCACATACACACACACACACACACGCAGAGTCTGTATGAGAGTGCGTCTGTGGAGCATCAATCACTGTTAGACATGGTGGGTGGGCACACTAGCAAGAGATTCACGCTTTAGGAAACACAGAGAGGAGCTGGCTTCTGATCCGACCAGACAAAAGGACAGAGGGAAGGAATAGCTGAGTGTGTGTATGTGTGAGTGTGTGTGTGAATGACCATACATTATGTGTGTGATCAAGTAAGTTGTGTGTGTTTGTATGCAGTCCTCACGGGCAGTCCAAGTGACCGAGGAGTTTGAGTATGTTGCTTCTAAAAAATGTGACAGAGGAGTAAAAATACATCACATGAAAAGGAGCTTGTTCAAGCACAAAGCATTTCTCACAACAGTAGCTGTTTGCTTGGGGTTTTATTCGTAACATAGTAAAAGAAGCACACAGGTCCTTTGGCTGATAAGGTTATCATAAACCTATATTTTGGAGGGCAATATTTAACCCATAGAAATCATTTTATATTTTAAATTCTCATAAAGATCATGTGGTTTCAAAATATGGAAGATACAACATTGTATTCCTGGAGTCTTGTCTTCACAGTGAAGCAACCAGGAGAGACCTCTGGTTGGAAGTTAATGCTCCCAAACCCAAACCCAGAAGTGAGCTTCAGATGTGCTGGTGGGTAGATTTTGTTACCTTTGCTCAGAGCCAAGCCCAGTCTACCCTGTCTTTGCATTAAGCTAAGGTAACTCACTGCTAGATCTAGCTTCACATGTCCCATGCAGACATGAGAGTGGTGTCGATATTCTCATCTCTCTCAGCAAGAAAGTCAAAATGTTAACTGTTGTTTTATAATGTTGCAGACATTTCTGAATTATCTCTAAACCTGAGCTTACTTTACATTCTGTAATTTGGGTGAAGAAACCCAGTGAACAACTGGAAATATCAAGCTTAGCTGCACTAATTAAAAGTAACCTTGGGTAACACCCTGAGTGTTAAAAGGATTAGACAGCAAAAACCGGTTTTGTGTTTTAGGTTTTTGTGCCTGTGTCATTATTCACCCGCAGTTCAATCAATCCACATCGCCATCTACTGATACAACCTGCCAAAGGAAAATGTCTTTGAAAAACGATAGGCTTTTACCTCAGCTTTTGACTGCTGTGATCACTCAGTGTGCGGTCCAGCATGTGTATCCGAAATATGTCAAGGTCTGGAACATGCTTGCTGCACTGCTGCTTTTCTCTGCACCTCTAACAGTAAATACAATAAAGAAGCATGCACAACAGATGCAGGAATAATGCTAGAAAGGTGGCTGTACTCTCATGGTTGCCTCTGTGGAGCTATTCACATGATTTAGCATTACACGAAGAGAGGCACTTTCTTATCCCTTTGTTACCTACAAGGATCTAAGAGGTTGTATGAGCTTCTTTCCCCACCATAGGTATGCAGTTAATATTCTTGATCAGTCGCCCGTTGCCAAGTGTTGTAATGGGAGCCGTTGAGTGAAGGACAGCGCCGGCTGGCTGCTGGGTTTTTATGGGGCTGCATGAAGTCATTGAGCTGAGCGATTCCACCACTGCTGCCACTGCCTGGAGAATATGGATGAGATCATGCACAGGCTGGCAGTACACAAAAAGACTCAGACAGAGAAAAGAGTCTGGTCTCTACACATGGAAATGCACACACGTACACATGCACAAGCACACACACACACGCAAATCTGGAATTAAAATGATGAATGTATGTGCCTGTGCAGTTAGAGTGAGTAGCAAGGCATATCGCCTCTACAATCACATTACAGGCCTGCCACAATTAGTCAGGAAGCACCAGCACTGCACAGAGCAGAGGGGAGGCAGAGACAACATCGTGACACGATGGCACACAAACACACACACGTATAGATGAATAACTGCAAACCAGGCCTTAAAAACACACATACACGCAAAAAAGATGTATGAGATATAAAGGTAGTTACACTTTGACAGCGTTAAATGTTATGTTAAGTTTATGGCTACAACTATTATATATTGATTATTCTGTCCATCATTGTAACTATTAATTAATTAATGATGCAGATGACAGATGACTGAGCAGATGGCTTAGAGCATAGTACGAGGCATCCATGTGTGCGGCCGTGTGCACTTGTGTCGGCGGTTGTATGAACCTACTTGATGCTTGTCCAGTAAATGGGGAGTATCCCGCAAACAAGGAGAACTCAACAGCCCCACATACATACACTATTGTGTTTCACTGTCATCAACTATTATACATCAAATTACACCACAGGAGATTGGACCCACTTCAGGCAGTTCTTGTGTAAACATGTACATCATCTATATACCCACTTTTTCTCGCTCAAACACACACACACACACACACACACACACACACTAACCTACACATACATAAAGACTACACCAATTCTCTTTTTTCACTGTACTCTCTCTCCCTCTCTCTCTCTCTATAGAGTCTGTATCGTAAATGGAGTGAAAAGCAAATGTATTAAGACACTTCATTATATCCCTTTCTTTCCGTCTCTTTTCTCAGAGTTCTCTCTCGTCTCCACCTCCAGCACCCTCCTTCTAAGTCATCTTAGCCCTCTATTCTTCTGTATCTCTTTTCCTCCTTTCTCTTTCATCCTTTATTGCATTCTTTTGGCTGCACCAAAGGTCTATTCAGTAATATTTCATAGAGAAACTAATGTGCATACCCCGTGCCCTTTCTTCCTGTCTGGATGCATACATAAATGATTAAGTCAATACTTTATGCTCTTCTTTCACACAACCGGGCAATGATTGGAAGATGTGTCCACGTGTGTGTTCTCACTGACCTTGACCTTTTGGTCTTCACTCTAAAACAACATCTCACTGCTGACATTCATCAACTATTCATAATTCCTACTTCCTACTTAAGCACAATAAGCAATAGAAATAAATGTAGTTTTTAAACAAAGCCTTCTTATCCCAGTGTTATTTATAATTGAATATATACTAATGTCACTGCTTTTTTTTTTTTTTTTTTTTACAGTTCTCACATTCTCTATATTTAATTTTTAAGCCAACTAGTCACATCTCATGTTGTTGATTACAATGTTGGTTCCCTACCTGAAAATTAGACACCAAAAAACAAAGAATCCAAAGAATGAAATCAACTAAAACATTATTAAACTTTGTTTAATTTAGAGTTTATTTGTATGGTTTTTATCACATAGAAAAAAGCATCAAAACTAAAATTATGTAGACCCACAAGCAGATACACTGGGGTCCAGTCAGCCAAAGCGTGTCAGAACAGAAGTCATACACACTTACTTAACCTAAGGTGGACCAAGAGTTTGCGGCCAGTGCTGGACCTGACTTAAACAGGTGGTTTCATTGCATAAAATAAACATGAAAACAAAAATACTAAATTATACATTCCTGCTCAAGAGGACAGAAACTCAGGGGAATGAACGCTGAAGGAATGTGTGAGGCTGAAAATGGCTTGACGCTCTTATATCAAGCCTTTGAGTTGAGTTTCAGAGATACGTCAGTGTAAAGTGAAGCCTCAAGGGCTGCTTGGCCTCTGTGATGAAAATGCATGTTCAACACTCAGATTAGCTCAATAATTCACTAGTTCTCTAAGTACAGGAGGAAAGACTGTACCTGTATACATTCACTGTAGTGACACACACACACACACACACACGTACTTACACAAACAAAAACACATACGGACACAGATCTACCAGACTGGTTATTATTAATACATTAGTTCAGGTAGAGCGAAAAGGAAGCCTACATGACTGACTATCTCTTCCCCTAACAGAGGTTTTTGAAAGGTATAAATACATTTTAGACAGTTAAATGATAGAAAGGGAGACGGCTGTAACGGAAGAGGAGTTTCTTACTCGTCTTTAAAGATCTAATGTGTTAAGGGATTGTAGGATTTGAGATTTTTTAAAAATACATATTTGTGGAGGTGTGTTTTACACTTATGTAGAAGGAGTAAGTTAAAGGCAGGGACTTGATGTTTGGTCTTGAAAATGTTTCATCACGTCTATTGTTGCAAACATTTTAACCTTTAAGGATCCTTCATACATTAATGTCAATTAGTTTGTGTAACATGGTACTCGTGTGAGAGTCATCAGAACTAAATAAGAATGAGCTGTTGTGAAGTTTGGCTGGGAGGATTCCAGGATTCAGCAGCCATCTGTACATCCTGGGGTTGAGCGTGCTGATTCGTTAGCCAATAGTAACAACACATGCTCTGAAAGTTGGTGGGATTCATTCAAAATCTGATATGCAGAGCAAATGACCACTTCTGTTTGGATTCGGCATAAGTTTAGCCAACTAAAACAATTCTTTTGGTCAGGGTTAAATATAAAAGCTTTTATTTAAAGTGGAGCACTTCTTAACTCAGGCGGATGAAGCTGCCCAGCCATCAATCTGACCTCAACACATGTTACCTCAATTTAGTGTCTCATAAATCTTTTGCCAGGAGGAAAGATATTTTGCTTAATTTAAGACAATCTAATTTTATAGACAGAGTAAATTAACGGCTCCTGAAAATCTTGTTTTTGCTCACCTCCAATAGTTTAATTTCTTACCTTGTACAGGTGTACTCCAGGACCCATGACATCAGTGTTAGGTGTGGTTGACAGGTGCGACAAAGCACACTTCTGAGCTCATCAAATGTTCAACAGGCTTAAAACTTTCAACCAGAGAGGGCAGCAAAACAGTTTTACACTCTTTAACTTTTCATATTTTCTAAAAAATTTTTTCCATTTGTTTGACTCAAAGATTGCTATATTTGTCCAATTCCCTTCATTGTCTTTATCCAGTAAGACCACTGCACATCCATGCCATGCACATGCTTTTAAAATAAGTGGCACTGGAAGCTTGGCTACTTGTGAGGCTAGTTGTCAAACTAAGGCTGGTGAGCTAAACAATAACATTCAAGTCCTAACTAGCACCAATAAAAAGTGTGAAGTTGTGTTCCATCTGAGGTCAGAAAGACAGTTTGCAAGTAGTAAACATTGTGAATTTGTAGGTTTACCTGACTGTTGCTGAAACTGATTGTGGTATGGTACTGACTTTATTTACTGACTGGTTTTATATCTGTAATCAATTGGTCAAGAGATGTAAATGACCTATGCCGTGCACCAAACCCTGATCTGGAGTCTGAAGCAACTGTTGACTTTTTTTATTCATGAAAGATTAATTCAGGCAAATTAGCTTAATGCATGCGACCCAGATTGAGTCCTGTTGCGTAACAAGGGCTTCTTTACCTCTGCACATTTCTGCAGCTGTTAGAGGAGGTGATTATGCAACACCACACACTTGAATTCACACACACAAAATGGAAATGTAACAAAGCACACACACACAGAGATGGTAAATTTGAAGCACACACAAAGTAGCAAGATTACTCCCAAACACAGACATGTGACAGAGACACATAACACACACAAAATATCAGTAAATGTCTCTGCGTTAGCGAGTGAATTTTAGATGACTGTGCAGTGCAATTACCTCTTTTGAATAATTGAATCCTCAGAAGTTGAGAAGCGGTGGCCAGGGGTTTGCTTTGTTGTTCCTTGAAGAACAATTAGAGATAGGGGGGAGAGGGAGAATGAGTCATTGTGACTTTGAGGGGGGCCAGTGGGACTTCAGACGCCTGTCAGAGTTAAAGACGCTCTTTGTAGATAATGAAAAAGAAATAATGGAATAAAGAGATTCATTTACACTGTTTGCTTCACTGTTACATAAAATGCACATGCAAGAACACAAAATAAATGCATACAGCCTCTGTATGCACACATACGCTGACAAGGACTAATTATCACACAACACAAACACACATTATGACTACAACTACTGTGTGTGTGTGTGTGTGTGTGTGTGTGTGTGTATGTGTGTGTGTGTGTGTGTGTGTGTGTAAACAATCATAAAAGTCTCCTGTATTTACACACCGCTGCACATTTAAAAAATTATGCCTGACAGGTTAACCAACCAGGCTGGATTTATGAAATTTAGATGAACAGGGACCTAGTGTGCTGTAACCGAACGTTTATCCAAGGAACAGGGAAGAATGGAGGGACTGAAGGAAGGGGGAAAGAAAAAGATCATGTTTTGTGATGCGCTTGACCTTCAAAACTGTCCAGTAAAGTCAAAGGAATGATGGACTGGATGTTATCATGTGGCTTATGGTTCTGTCCATGTGGCTGAAAACAGCTGATCTGCATCCTGAGAGAGATGAAAACCAAGAGGGACATTCTCCGCTCCTTTCAGTCCTCTTTTGCTCTCTTTTATATGTCTCCTAACTGTTCATCTGTCACCCCCTCTCCCCTCTCAGTCCTCTTCATTACCTTTTACTCTTCCCATCTTTCGTTCCCATTTTTGTGACATGTCATTGACAGCATTTACATGGACTACAGTAATCTGGCTTTTCTACTGAATATGTTTATTTTAAGTTGCACTAATCAATCATTTTTATATTAACAATGGATCAAAAGACTCTGTAATGTCAAAGGCATGACTCTCTGTGACAAACCCACTGATAATTATCACCTCTGCAGAGCATTTTAGCATCTTTCAGCTCATTGTTTTCCTTTTAGAGCCTGCTGTTTTATTGTTTTGGTTCAGTCTCACCGCTCTAATTATCCTCGTTTCCAGCCACAGCAGGCAGCTGTTGTTTTCAGCTGAAAATCTCACTCAAATAGTGCATTATTTGCTTAGATTTTACCATTTCAATTCTATATGCTGATTATATATATCAGTGTGGTGTTTACAGCTTATTGCACTACTTTTAAGTGGTTTGAGCATATTTTGTCGATTGATAATGCAAGTATTTCACTTATTTTACCATTTACATGTTGCAAGGCCTAATTAATGGACAATTAAGCTTCTCCCGTAGATGCAATGCCAGAGTTTACCAATAATAGTAAACCTTTAACTGTTTGGATCATGTCCAGTGTAGCTTTGATTATATAAATGTTGTTTGTTTAAAGGTCGTCATTAAATGATGTTTACAGGAGAATTTATTTTTCAGAGTATTGTCCCAATGGGGGTTAAAACTGCAAATGTAAGTGTCTCATTTCAACACATCTCCAGTATATAAGCTGTGTTGCGTTTCTTTCTTTCTGTTTCTCTTCCACTTTGTGCCCAACATGCCTTCCCCCAACTAACTCACACTGGGAGAGTTTTAAAAGTAAAAGCCCTTCCCCATGTTTATTTCCAGTCCAGTGTGTGTGTGTGTGTGTGTGTGTGTGTGTGTGTGTGTGTGTGTGTGTGTGTGTGTGTGTGTGTGTGTGTGTGTTTGTGTAGATGTATAGCGGTCCACTGCATTATGTAAAGTGCTGAGCAGACAGGCAGCCAAAGTTCAATGCATCCAATGTGTGGACTAAAGGCAGAAAATAATGGTGTTGTCCCGGGTAAGCCCTCGTTTACCCTGCAAATAGAGTGTGTGAGAGGGAAAAAGAAGGTGGGGGTTGACAGAGAGACTTGCTCATTGGAATCAGTGTACTGAAATGACTCCATTTAACACACACAAACAAGAGCGAGAGTAAAGAAAGAACGCTAGAGACGCGTGGAATGAGTAGGAAAGCGGTTGGTGCAGTTACTCTTTCTAGTCATGTCTCTATATGTGCATGTTAGAATTACATTGTTAAAAGAATTCTAGGGGGAAAAAATTCTAGCAATTTTGCCATTAAAGACAGTTAACAAGGCAGAATCTATTACATTACTGAATGTTAAAAGACAATACAAACTCCTATCCTTTTGTCTCACAGGTGATTTCTGAGAAATACAGCGCAAACACTCCACAGCAAAAAGATACTGTAACATCAAGATTTCAAAACAACACTTTTCACGCTCATCCGCACGTCTATCCACTATAAAAAAAAAAAAGCTAAGGTAGAGAATTTAAAAAATTATAGGTGGATGAGTGCTCCCCACACTTTGCTTTCATTGCTTCATTGAAAGACAACAGATGGCCTGCCTCACATTCAACGAGAGAGAACAAAAGCATAAGACAAGAAGAGATACAGGAAGGAGCAGGTGACTGAGAGAGGAAGGACAAAAAAGATGGTTGCATGAGCCGGAAGCAGCATACGACAGATAAAAGCTACGTCGTACAGAGACATGAGTGAGATAAAGATAAAAAAAGACACACGGAGAGAGAACAGGAGGAAGAAAGAGAGGATAGGAAGAGAACTCGGCAAAGCAGCATCTGCTCGTACTCTGTGGATGTGTTGTTAGCGTGATTTAGAGAGACTACTGCACGATATACTTTAAAAGCTCTCATACAAATGTTGGTGTGTATTGTTACTAGCACAGATTTTAATGAAGGAGGCCCATATGCCATACACACATGCCATCCACTGAAAGCTTTCACATTCACATGCAAAGAGGATGCAGCTACCTAACACATTCCTGGTTAAGGTTGTATTTTCTTTCCATTTTGTAGCAGTAACAGTATTTAAATCTAAAATTCATCCTATTTTGTGAAATAGGTGCAACACCACAGTCACGCACAGACAGAAGGTGCTGTAAGGCTGGCAGGGAAATGAAAGTACACTTGTTTGACACAATTATAGCTTCTTAATATTTGAGAAGAAATTAGTTGACATTCATCTGCTGATGGAAAAGTTGTTTAGGAATCACGTTTCATGTACATGTGAAGCTACTATAGCAAATCACATTATTTAAAGGAAAAGTTCAACATTAGTTAAGATATAACGTGTTAATTACTGAGCTGCTGGTTTGTAGATTCTATCATTCTGACAGAGCCGGGCTGGCTGTTTCCCCCTGCTTCTAGTCTTTATGTTATACTAAGCTAACCAGCTGTTGACTGTAGCTTCTTCATATTTCCTGTAAAGACATGAGAGTGGTATTGATTTTCTCATCTAACTCTCGGCAAGAAAGCAAATAAGCAAATGTTCTGAACCATTCCTTTAAAAATAACTAACCCCTTCATATTTGATACAAATTAATGTTTTTCAAAATTTTGAGATACTGCTGGTTGCATGCAGTGAGTGAGGACACGCGTATGATTTTGTAGCTTCTGCTCTATTAATTGGATGGAGGCCTGTCCCCTAAACAGCTGGTGCATTCCTTTAGGAACACGTATTCTTTGTTGCACATAGTCCTTGTTTTTCTTTCTCTCTCCTACTTTCATACACTCACATGATATGATGTGACAGTATCTCACAAGTAAGTACACCCCTCACACAAAGAGCTGCTATAATATTTGATTATATATTTTCATTTGACTGAAGAAGAAGACTGAACACTGAAGAAATGACACTTTGCCACAATGTAAAGTCAATGATGAAACGCATAAAGAATAATTCTACCTGTGACAACCATGGGCAACATAAATTTGTTTGTCTGTCTATATGTGAGAGAATGGTTGTGTCTGTATGTGTATGTGCGTGTGGGTGAGTGTGTGTGTCTTATGTATGGGTGAATGTGTGTGTCTTTGAATGTGTGTGTATAAGCCTGTTACAGAATGTAGTTGTTAGTGAGAGTGGGATGCCACAACCATGCCGCACCAACCCCAGCAACCAGCAGGCAAGAACAGTGTAAATTTGCTGTCCCCTCAAAATAACACATCACACAGCCATTAATGTCTAAACCGCTGGAACCCAAAGTGAAAATGTCAAATTTTGCCCAATTAGCCATTTTCCCTCCCCGGTGTCATGTGACTCGTTAGTGTTACAAGGTCTCAGGGGTGAATGGGGAGCAGGTGTGTTAAATTTGGTGTGATCGCTCTCACACTCCCTCATACTGGTCACTGGAAGTTCAACATGGCACCTCATGCCAAAAACCTCTCTGAGGATCTGAAATTGTTGCTCTACATAAAGATGGCCTAGGCTAAAAGAAGACCCTGAAACTGAGCTGCAGCACGGTGGCCAAGACCATACAGCGTTTCAACTGGACAGGTTCCACTCAGCCCCACACTGACACATCAAATTGGTCTGCATGGCTGTCGTCAGAGGGAAGCCTCTTCTAAAGATGATGCACAAGAAATCCCACAAACAGTTTGCTGAAGACAAGCAGACTACAGACATGGATTACTGGAACCATGTCCTGTGGTCTGATGAGACAAAGATAAACTTATTTGGTTTAGATGGTGTCAAGCGTGTGTGGCAGCAACCAGGTGAGGAGTACAAAGACAAGTGTGTCTTGCCTACAGTCAAGCATGGTGGTGGGAGTGTCATGGTCTGGGGCTGCATGAGTGCTGCCGGCACTGTGGTACTACAGCTCATTGAGGGAACCATGAATGCCAACATGTACTGTGACATACTGAAGCAGAGCATGATCCCCTCCCTGCGGAGACTGGACCGCAGGACAGTATTCCAACATGATAACGACCCCAAACGCACCTCCAAGACGACCACTGCCTTGCTAAAGAAGCTGAGGGTAAAGGTGATGGACTTACCAAGCATGTCTCCAGACCTAAACCCTATTGAGCATCTGTGGGGCATCCACAAACGGAAGGTGGATGAGTGCAAGGTTTCAACATCCACCAGCTCTGTGATGTTGTCATGGAGGAGTGTAAGAGGACTCTAGCGGCAACCTGTGAAGCTTTGGTTAACTCCGTGCCCAAGAGAGTTAAGGCAGTGCTGAAAAATAATGGTGGCCACACAAAATATTGACCCTTTTTCGACCAATTTAGACATTTTCACTTAGGTGTGTTCTCACTTTTGTTGCCAGTTTAGAGATTAATGGCTGTGTGATGTGTTATTTTGAGGGGACAGCAAATTTACACTGTTATACAAGCTGTACATTCACTACTTTACTCTGTAGCAAAGTGTCATTTCATCAGTGTTGTCACATGAAAAGATATAATCAAATATTTACAAAAATGTGAGGGGTGTACTCACTTTTGAGAGATACTGTATACGGCGCTTGTCTGTTCATCCAACCCTGTTCCATAAACGTGCTCATTTTAGCCTGTGTGGCTCGCTGCTAGTTTTATGCACTATGCATAAAACAACACAGGCCTCTCCTGTCTTTGTCCCTCCTTGCTACCCACGCCACTCCCTCCTCTCTACATCTATCTTCCTCCATTCTTCCTATTTCCATCTCTCTCTCTCTCTCTTTCTGAGTGTGACAGTAGTCATGTCAGAATAAGGCTGGCTGAAGCACTTGCAGCAGTCTGCCTCTTTGATGTTGAGCCCTGCTGAATTAGGCCATCACCCAGCGGTGCTCTGCTGCCTGCCTGTAGAGACACACTAGTAACACACACACACACACACACACACACACACACACACACACATATACAGTACACTTGCGAGCACACACAAACAAACATAAACAAATACATTCTGGTAGGAAGGCATGCACGTGCAAAACAAAGCAAACATGCTGCTCCTCACACAATGGCTTTAATAATACGCACCAAAAATTTCCTATTCTCTCTCTCACAGATTATATCTCACACACACACAATGTGAATTACATTCATATAGTCCTAATTTCCTCCTCTTCTTCTCTTTAATAAACATAAATTTGAATTCTTATGAGTGCTTCCCCTCTGAGGCCTCCATAGTATAGTACATCAAAGAACATGCACACACTCATGAAGACACACACAGGGAAAATATAGGACATTCAGAGGGAATTTATTCAAGAATGCAGAATACAGGAGAGAGGTTCCCTTTCAATCTGCTCCCTCACGTTTACAATAGGGTCGTACTGAATTACATATAGAAATTCATAAATGAACATGTTTAAAAAGGAAATATATATTCTGTTCAATTTACAAAGATGTCGTCTGTCATGAGTTTAGTTCCAAAATCATATGGAGAAAAAGGTTTTACTGCCCTGAGCGAGGATGTCATGTTCACAAATCTTTTTTTGCGTCTAACAAAAGCCAAAACCTTCTTCAAACATTAAAGCTGCAGTAATCAATATTCAATGGTAACAATGGTTAAATAATTATGTGTAATGTGAAATGTGCTTGTTGTGATGAATCCACAGATAATTATCATCCAAATCTGCCGTTTCCTTCATCGCTATGTAGCTTTTTACTTTGTCTGACCCATTACTATACTGTACTGTTTTGGTAAACAGTAGTGGACTTTAAATAGGACTACTGTACCACTGAGTAATTATTATTAACACCAACAGTGAGTTTGATATTTGTCGTTTTGTGTTGGACAAAGATCTTTTTTTAAATTTGTCTCCTGCCCTGTCAGAAAAATAAGTGGAATTCTGTTTTCAAAGCCAATCGGCACAACTCTTTTTTACTGAATTCTTATACCATGATGTATAATTAATGAATGGAGAAATAGCCTTTCAACTTTTTGTAGGAATTATTCAGCCTATATAAAAATTATAAAAGAATCACAAAACATGTCTAGACATTCAGTCGAAAAAATGAGAAATGACCCTATCATCTCTTCCAGATCCTAAATTCCTCATCCCATGCCATGACTGTTAATAAGTACATGTGCAAGATGTACAATGAAAGAAAAGAGAAAGAAATGCAAACAACAACTGGTGTGCACATTACTACAGTGCTCTCTCTCTCTCTCTCTTTCTCTCTCTCTATGTGCTCTCTGGTGGCCAGGAACAGCCCTGTGGTCAAACTGGAGAGCAGCCAAGGATCTTTCCATCAATTAGTTGATCCCCCCCCCCCCCCCCCCCCCCCCCCCCCCCCCCCCCCCCCCCCCTATCTGTGCCTTCAACTCTATCTTTCTCTTCTTCACTCCATCTCCCTCTCTCTCTCTCTCTCTCTCTCTCTCATTATTTCCACTGTTTTTGGCTCGCTAGAGGACCGCTTGAGAAGATGGCATCTGAATGTAGGACACTTAAAGAGCAAAAGCTATTCTTTTAAATGTTATAAAGTAATCACTGAAAAGGATCCTTATAACCTTTATTAAGCTCTCACAGGCAAAATTTAATATTATGTATTGTTTATTTATTTGGAAAATTGATATAAAGTTGTACAGCTTTATATGTCTGTCTTTGAAGTGTTGGTAAATGAGTAGGGAAAGCAGGTGGTACCTGGGTTCAAGACAATAACAACCCACATTTTACAATCACACGCATAAAATTGCAACAGACAGTTGTGCCTCCCTGCTCTCCACTCCACACACAGTGTGTCATCACTGCATATCAATTACATGGGGAAGTGAAGATCTATTTCTAATTCAATCAGTCAGCACTGGTGTCACATCCCTCACTCTCTGGCTTTCTCCCTGCCTTGCCCGCTCTCTCCGCCTCGCTCTCTTATTTCCCCCTCGCTTCATTCTCATTGATGCGTCGCAGTCACCGTGGGGCTGGTGGACGCAGGCGTCGGGTGTGTGTGTTTGTTTATGGATGTGTGGAAGAGGGAGAGAGTGTGTTTGTACTTCTTACCCTGTGGGAAACTTTATAAGTTTTAGACTTCTGGCGTGACAATGTATTTGAGAAGTGAGGTAATCCTGGCCTGACCTTGTTTCTGCAGAGGGCCAGGAGGGTTTGTTAAAGATGCTATGTGGAATATTTTCAAACATTGGCATATCATTCTTAAATTAACTGCTATATCTTGTTTCTGGAAAATGAGACTGTTTATAATTAGTGATAGTGTTTCCTAAAATTAAGACTTATTATTAAATAAGACTATATTTTCTTGATGTTCCTTTTGTAAAATTGTCACGTTTATCTCTAAGTTTACTACTTAAACGTACATTAATTTAGCAAGAGTTGATGAAAGTCCAATATTCACTCTCCTTTTAAGTGTTTTGGTCTTCCCTAACTCCTGAGAAAAAATCTGTAAAATCTGTAAAATCTGTAAATTTGTCTCTCAGTGCTAGGCAGATAGCCTACAGTGGGATATTAAAGATATTTTACTGCAAAAAACGAGGATGAATAGAGGAGTAAGGCTATTATAATTGCAGTATAGACATTCAGCACCACAAACAATTTGCCACATACAGCAATTCAGCCGGACAGCTTTCATCAAAGAAACTGATATTTGTGCCACTGTAGTTATGTTTGACGGTATGGCTCTGCTCTGGGAGAGCACCTCCCTGCCCATCCATGTGCATACAGGGAAAGCCCGAGGCAGAGAACATCAGTAAAGAACCCCCTGGTACAGAACAGAGCAGGCATTAACAAACGTATTATATGATTAATCAGATGCAGCCTGAAAGGCGGAGCTGGGGTGGAGCTTGACTTTGTTGCCTGCCTGAACTAACACTGTGCTTGAAATAAAATATCTCAAATATCTCCTTATTATTATCAAAGTTGTAGTTAAATCAATAACACCAAAAAAGATAGCACCTAGGGAGGAGGGTGTGGTGTGAGTGTATCAGCAGAGTAATGGTCATGTTATAATGGCCAAGCTGTACACCAGTAAAAATGTGTTTGGAGGAAAGTAGTCAGCTGATGAATGAGCCATTCTCAAGCAAGAATAATACAGCTGATGCCAGTCAGCTAATGCCGTGAAAGATGTTCTACCTGACACAAGGAAAAGTAATCTGCATTAAAATTTGAAAAAGTAAATCTCAGAATCAGTTTAAAACATGACACACTACCTCACACACCTCACCACACTTCTTGTTTGTACTATGATGTATGACCAAACTCTGTGACTCATAATTTAATAATTTGTCATAAAGAAAGAAAACTATATTTGTGTGCCTGTTTTCAGAATGTAAGGAGACACAATGTGTTACCATTATTGTGAAGGTGTTTATTATTTTGCTTCTTAGCTGTCCTTGTGCGTAACTGTAGGCCTATATTAAGTAACGTTTGGCACCTGCACATCTAACGGTTTTATGAATATATTTGTGATTTTAAGCAGAAACATTATGTAATGAAGGCTGATCGAAATGCGCAAATAGTTATTGAGCCTCAGCTAATGATTACATCCGTTCCCCCAACATGAGCTTAACTAGCATCTTAGATCACATTCTGCATACAGTGTACAAACGAAAAGGATAAAAACATAAATGTCAAGTCCTAAAAGTACTAGAGTTGCAGATGACTTTTAATTGTGTGATATTGTTACTCCCTCTTGAGAATATTCTCATTACACTAGTTGATGGAAATATACTGATTGTCATTTTCTATGGGTGACACTAGTGAAATATATTTAATATGTGCACCACATTTAAATAGAAATGTTCTCTCTCTTTCTCTCTTTCCCTCAGAACACAACCATTTGAACAACGCAGCCTTGCCTCCCCTGGGTCCAGCCATGGCCTTGTCTCACCCTCATAATAACCTGGGAATTGGCTTTAACAAGTACACATCGCTGAAAGCCGTGGGTGAGTAGGAGTACACGTATAAACACAGACACACAACTTTCCAACCTCATGTATGTGTGTTTGATTACTTTCTTATGGATTACTAGTGATGTAAACTTAACAAGACAGCTACAGAACACATGCAGAAACAGAACACATGTTTACTGTGCTTACTGTACAGAGGCCAGTTTGGCCTCTGTACAGTAAGCACAGTACAAAACAAACCTGATTCCCGATGATAAAAAAAATACTAAATGCCTCCTTATTGGTGCACAAGCTGAGCTGAGTGGTTAACGCTGAGCTAACACCAATTAGGATAATAAACTTGTTATGAGTCTGACTTTCATCCATTCGTGTTGACTCACAATTCATGTTTGAGTGCTGTGGCTGATTTAAGGCTTCATTTTTATATTTCATTATATTAGATCATGGCAGCTTAATGTAAATATTATGACTACATTTGGCCACTCACAAGAAAGACAACCTCCCACCTATTGTTGAGTTAGAGGAATAAAGTTATCCTTGGTGAAATGAACAGCATAAGTACAAGACTGGAAACTTAAGTCGTGCTCAACTTATTATCACACACCATGAAAAGCTGTCACTGTTGAGCAGGAGATTACCAGCTAGGTATCACAGAACAAACACACGCACATAACATTTAAAACATAGCAGCTGTGCAGTTTTGCACTAAAAATTAAACCAATAAACCAATAGGCAAACTAAATATGTGTGTCATGTTTCATTGGTGGTACTCTTCCCATCCAGACAATCAATGCCATATATATATATATATATATATATACATATATAAATTCACCAGCAAAGTCACCATAAAAGTCACCAGCTCTCCACCCAACTCAACATGTATGAGAGAATTTAATATGTTAGACACCTTTCTCAAAACACCAAAGGAGGATATCTTTCTGAAGAATTGCATCCACTATTCAGAGAATTGTAGAATTCATACCAAAGCAGGTACTAACACCTTTTTCTTTTCATTTAGTCCTTCAGTTCCAATCATAAATAACTTCCTTTTTGATACGAAAATAATTGTGTTACATTAATGTTTCATTATCTTTACAAAACTGGGGAAGTACTGTATTAAACAAAGCAGACATCAGGGTTATTGTTGCCTCACAACCATGAAAAAAAATAACTACTATATGTTGTTTGTTATAGGTGGGTTAGTCATCTGCCTAAAGCTCAGCCCCTGTATTGATGACAGTTTTTGGACAGCTTGCCTTTCTGTTAGTGGTAAATGTGAATCACCTGTGGAAAAAAAGGTGCGATGATGGCATAACTTATAGAGGACTGATAACTCAACGGGTTCAGAAAATATAAATCGCACACACACAGAATTAATTAGGAATTGGTGGGTGGTGAGTGACAGCAGTCTGGGCAGTATCAGTCTGAAGCGTCTCAAGCTTGCCCGCTGGCCTCTCTCGCTCTCTCTTTCTCTCTCACACACACACACTATTACCATGTCCTACCCACCGCACACGCACAGGCATTATACTTCCTTCCTACAGCACAGCCACACATAAACATGCACAAGTATAAACATGTACAATACATAGACACTCACACACATCATCTATTGTCAGATCATTGCAGACAGATAAGGACATAGTGACGATGATGAGGGATGAGGGATGACAGTTTGACACATATGACAAACTACAACGCAAAGAGAGACAGGTCTGTTCATCATAGCTGAAGAGTATCAGACACAGAAACATGAGACGTCCAAAGGTTTTAACGACAAAGACATAATCGATTGACTGTTTGCTAAGCCCAACCCCCTTTAGCAACTTTTGGTTACAACTTTCAAGCTTTCTGTTCTCATACAGCAAATAATGCAATTTTTTGAACAATGTGTCCTTGAATTCAGACAGTGGTGGACAAAAGCAGGCTTCTGATTTAAAGGACAACTGTCGCAAAGCAGATTTTATTTAGTAGAACTCCAGTGATGTCATTGAGAGCTAAAGCAGAATTCTTGTGATGTCATTGTAACCTACAATAGAGCACGTGTTATGTCCTATCTCAAGTTATGTCATAGAGGGATACTTTAAAACTCAAGTGGTGTTGTTATGAGCTACAGCAGAAGAACTGTAGTGATGACACTAACTAAAGGTAGAACACTGGTAATGTAGTAGAGAGTAACAGTAGAACACTCATGATGTCATCCTGAACTACAGTAGAGCTCTAATGATGTCATTATGAGCTACAATAGAACCACCCCCACCGCAACCCCAACACCTTTACCAGCCTCACCACACATTCAAATGCAAGGTGATGGCATAGTCAATTTCTTGAACTTTGGTGTAGTCATTGAGAGCTAAAGTAGAACTCTAGTGATGTCACTGTGATCTACAGTAAAACACGTGTGATGTAATTTCTCTAGTAATATAAGTATGAGCTACAGTAGAACACTAGCTGTATTAGTGAACTAGAATTGAACTCCAGTTATGTCACTGTGAGCAATAGTAGGATTCTACTGAGGTAATTCATAGGTACAGTAGATCTCTACTGGTGTCATTGTGAGCTTATGTAGAACTGTAGCAATGTCATATAGAGCAACAGTAGAACCCGACTTCTGTAATTGTGAGCTACAAAAGAAAACGTGAAAATAAACACAAATAAAATGGGTATGTCACAGTGAGTTAAAGGAGAACCCAGTGATGTAATTAAAAGCTACAGTGCAACACTAAAGTAGATTTTTTGAGGGCTACTTTAGAAGTCTAGTGATGTAATCATAGCTTAAGGCCTGGATATACTTGCTTACGCAAGATGGCTGCCACGCGTATCCTGAGTTCCTTTGGAGCGTAGGTTGTGCAGGTCCCCAGGAATTAATGCTACGCGTCCACCAGTTGCAATTCAGCACATGAACATGGGGGCAGTATGTCGATCTGACTGACAGGACAGCAGCAACCTACTGTTCCACACGCCAGCCCAGGTGGTGGCGGTATGCAGTTGGTTTGCTAACCGCAATTAAATTAAACAATTAATTAATTTAATTAAATGCAAAAGAAGAAGAGGGTCAGCAGCAGACTTTAAAAAAAAAGGAGATTTATGGCAGGATGGTGTATGTCTAATGATGTAATTATGAGCTCCAGTAGAACAAAAGTGATGTTAGTGAGAGTAACAGTAGAACTCTAGCGATGATGTGGCCTTTTATTGTGGCCAGTCCAAGGCACACCTGTGCAATACCCATGCTGTCTGATCAGCATCTTGATATGCCACACCTGTGTGTTGGATA
The DNA here is from genome assembly GCF_021292245.1 of Micropterus dolomieu. Classification (NCBI taxonomy): domain Eukaryota; kingdom Metazoa; phylum Chordata; class Actinopteri; order Centrarchiformes; family Centrarchidae; genus Micropterus; species Micropterus dolomieu. Next base: position 10,438,664 of record NC_060151.1, read on the forward strand.
GACTATCTCAGCAAAGGAAAAGTGCTCACTAACACAGATTTTGACAGATTTGCAAACAATATTTGAGAGAAATAGGCCTTTTGTGTACACAGAAAAAGTCAGATCTTTGAGTTCAGCTCATGATGAATGGGAACAAAAACAAAAGTGTTGTGTTTATAATTTTGTTCAGTGTATATACCAGCACCCATACTTTATTAAAAACTATTATAGCTTTACTACCTTCCCATTGGTGTGCTAGATAGGAAAACATTGTCACCTTCATGACTCAGGAGTCCATAAGGGGCGCTCTAAAGGTAGGAATAATTTCATTGGTCAACACTACACCTGGCATTCTATTGACTGGAGAATTTTGACAGGGTTATTGCAAAAAACATCTGAGAACACTGGAGAACTCTGAAAATAGTCATTCCACAGAGTGCGAGGAGAAGGGCTGAAGCTAGAGCACAGCAAATCTAAATGCAAGGCTATTTGAGTGCAAGGGCAGTGGCTTTGAGGGAAAGTGAGAATCTGAACATGAAATCAATGAGTCATGTGCTCAAATTGAAAGACCACCCTCTTGAATAAAAATAGGGCAAACATAGTAACTCAAGAAACTTCACTGAGAACTACGGTGGAACTAGTAATGAAAGTCTGACCTGCAATAAAACCCATGTGATGTCATTGTGAGCCACACTGGAAATCTAACATTGTCATTGTGGCCAACAGTAGAACTGTAGTGGTGAATCTGTGAGCTACAGAAGAACACTAGTGGTACCATAACACTTGTTATGACACTGTAGGTTACAGTTGAACAATAGCGATGTAATTTAGAGATACAGTAGAACTTTAGTAACGCATATAAACGCACAGTAGAATTCTAGTGATGTAATTAAGAGCTACTCTAGAACACTACCGATGCCATTGTGAGGTACAGTAGAACACTAGTGATGCCATTACTCTAGTGATGACAATGAGGTCATTATGAGCTACAGTGTAATTCAAGTGATGACACTTAACAGGAGAACACCAGTGAGATCATTGGGAACTACAGTAGAACTCCAATGATGTCACTGGGAGCGAGAGGAAAACTAGTGATGTCACTGAGAGCTAACGCAGAACTCTACTGATGTCATTGTGGGCTGCAGTAGAACTCTATGTTGTTGTTGTCCATGCTACACTCAGTGGTCAGTCAGTCTCCCCAGTGTCCCCTCACGCCTAAAATCCACTGACTCCAGCTACGGCGCGTTACGGCTGCGCCGCGGTTGCCAGAGCTAATCGCTCTCCGCTCCGCTCCTCAGAAAACAGGTAGGTCTATTTTTGACAGAAGCCGCATCAAGCAGCACAGAGCAGATCGACCCAGACAGGAAGTCAAACACAGAATAGCATAGAGAATCTGGTAAATTTTCAAAATGAAACACCCGATCGAAAAACAACAATAAACAGGGTCCAAAAAGACACAAAAATAAGCCATTTAACTACGTAGCCTTAATCATAGTAAAAGCAGAAAAAGCAAGCACTGATTTCCAAATCAAGAAAATATAAACATGTCAGCAAAATCAGGCAGGGGAAATGCTCTGATTCTGAAATGCTCCTTGTGGCATATTGAGCCTGCTGACAACGGAACAAAACAGGGTCACAGAGAGCTGTGAAGAAGTTAGTAGAAACACAAAAAGGACAAATTAATAACAAGTCAGAAACGTGAGGCAGGCTATATGCTCCGCTGCTGAATCTCTTCTGAGATGGCCACGAGGTCACGCCCACAGTCACTGCTCTTTAATTCCTCTGTTGCATTTTTAAAATATGCCGGGATGGAGGGTTATAGCAGAATTTGAGAGTGTATTTTAAAATCACAGGCAAAAATTAGTCATTAAGAAATTTAAGTGATAACTTACAATAGACTTTTTCCATGTTTTTTAAAAGTTTTGGTAATAAACAAAAAGCAGTTACAACAGTCAGGCTTGCAAAATGATTCTTGGAAGGGACTGAAGAGGAGAAGACAAGCAAAGAGAAAATCCTCATCTCATTATTCTGCTCAGTGAGTGAGTCACAAAGGCGGATCCATCAGCAGCCATCCTCCAATGAGCATCAGACGTCAGCCACCATTACACTGAAAACTATCCAACAAAGCTAAATAACAAATCCCTCACACATTGAGGTGAAACGCTAAATTCTCTCCGCTCTCACGACATCTAGGTATTCGGTTTTCCATTGTTCATTTTTAATTTTTATTTTAACTTATTGTCTCCAATTACCCATTAGGCACTCACAAACAGAGAAACATACACACAGTCCAATCATCTTTTCACACGTGCTTATCAATTCTCTCGCTGGGCAATAAACAAGCCACCGGGTCCAAAGATCCTGGCTGTGCGGACAAAGTCATGGCTAGGACACAGAACAGTTTGGATGGGATAGCTGACCATTTGCCAGGTGAAACAGTAGGTACCTGGAACAAGCTGCTTTGAAATCTTTATGAACACATTGGGACTTAATGCAGCGGTAAACAGCTCGAGTTCAAAAATCTCTTATACAAAGCAAAATGCAAGAGGTGAAACAGAGAAAAAGATACAGTAAGCAAAAAAAGGATGGGAGAAGGATAGATAACAGGGAAGGGTATAACTGGTCAAAGAGGTCGAGACTCTGACAGTTAACCTGTGCCAGGTGTAGCAGCAGGAGTCTAGCCCAAGCAGCTCTGATATATCTATCTCAATTAAAAGAGGACATGTTGACTGGCAGTGGGAAAATGTGGGATAAAGATGCTAAAGGTTAGAAACGGAGAAAGTGAGAGGACAGGGACAGAAGAGCGAGAGGAGGAAGAAATAAACTTTGGATTTAGAAGAATTTAGACGGCCTGACTTAGTCTTGAGCAAGCTGTTAGAAATATATCCACAAATGCTTTATGTGTGATTCATAGAGTTCAATCCAGGTTTGTCTCCAGTGAGTGTCAGACCTCCAGGAAAGAGAAAAGACAACATAAGGATTTTCTTGAAGAGGGCGTGAAAGACTGTTTGCCAGGATACTAGGACTCCAAGTTCAGGGCCAAGACTGCCTGATGTCTTTAATTAAAGTCTAATAATCCAACAGCCTGAGCACCATTTGAAGATGCTGTAGAAAAATGGCTGTCAATTTAAATACATATATTTTTTAATGCTAGGTAACCTGGAACAACATTTTCAAGATAGTCCTAAATATATTTATTAAATAGTTTTTAGAGTTAAGTAAACAACAACTGGACAAGCACAATTACTTGATTTTCATTAGTTTTTTGAAATTACAATGGAAACAAGCAAATGACTCTATAGACTCAGTGATATACACTCATCTGCCACTTTATTAGGTACACCTTGCTGGACAGTTCGACCCCCTCTTGCCTTCAGAACTGCCTTAATTCTTTGTGGCATACTTTAAACAAGGTGTTTGAAACATTCCTCAGAGACTTTGGTCCAATTGACATGATGGCATCACGCAGTTACTGCAGATTTGACGGCTGAACATCCATTATACAAAGTTCCTGTTCCACCACATCCTGAAGGTGCTCTATTGGATTGAGATCTGGTGACTGTGGAGGCCATTGGAGTACAGTGAACTCATTGTCATGTTCAAGAAGTTTGAGATGATTTGACCTTTGTGACATGGTGCATTATCCTGCTGGAAGTAGCCATCAGAAGATACCTTGGTTGTGTAAGTTGTTATTTGAGTTACTGTTGACTTTCTGTCATCTTGAACCAGTCTGCCCATTCTCCTCTGACATCAACAAGGTCCACACAACTGCCCCTCACTGGATATTTTCTCTTTTTCAGATAATTCTCTGTGAACCCTAGAGACAGTTGTGTGTTAAAATCCCAGTAGATCAGCAGTTTCTGAAATGCTCAGTCCAGCCGGTGCTTGCTAACAAGGAACTGAACAGGTGTACCTAATAAAGTGGCCAGAGTGTAGTTTTTCAGTTGTTTTACAGAAAAACACATTTAGACTCAGTATACAATTAAATTATTAGATGCTTTTGCAGTGTGATTACTGCATTTTTTTGCATGTGCTTCCGGTCAAATATGGGTGAAATAAGTTTTGGTAATTTTTGATGACTACACGAGTTGAAGTGATGTAAAATTCCCCCCAAAAGATGGCTTTGAAGGAATCCCACTGCTTCAAAGTTTTCCACTTCAAGATAGGGTTCATTTACAAGCAATGATCAGTTCTGGTTCTGACAGAATGACAGCTTTAAAGCCTCTTGAAGTGCTTGTGAAATTAAAATTAGGGGTTGCAAAACTGCATCTAAAAGTTATGAAGAGCAGAGTGCTACAGTGCTGGATATAACAATAATGGCCACTTACCAAAATGCATCAGAACTATAGATTGTTTGCAGAATAATTCTTACGCCATTGTCACGTGTGTCGATAGGCATTGTACTAAGCAAGTTCTCTCAGAATAACTGCTTAAACTTAAGTAAATGGCATTAAAAATAGACCAAATAGAATACAGTATGTTGTCTAACTCTAATACACTTTGCAGGGCCATGCAGCTGTTATGCAGTGGCCCAGATTGGACCTACGGGCCGTGCTTTAGGCTGCTGCTGGATAGAGTTGTCGTTGAAGAGTATGGAATAAATTGAAATAGAGATGGAAAGAATTGAAGACATGAGTGAGAGAGAGAGAAAGAATGAGCAGATGGAGACTCTGTGAAATGGAGAGGAAGGCACATAATACTGTCACAGAGGACCCTACTGTCAGGTGCTCCTGTTGGCAACATGTGTGGAAACACTCAAATGGACAGCAACAGCAGTTGTTGTGGGAAGGAAGGGTGTGTTTAATTCATTGTTTCTGTGCCGTCCCAGATTTTCCCGCCCTGTCCAGAGATTTGAACCGATTTGCTCTCAAAGGCTGCTGCTATAGCTTCAGCTGTAGTGCATTACACCAGAAGCAGAGATACAGATTGTGTCCACAATCAATAAAAGGTAGTTCCTCTGTTGATCTGTAGCAATACTGCTGACGTCCAGCGAGTCTTCACGTCATTGTGACGAACAGGCTGGTAAAATTTGCCAAAACTGTGATGCTCTTTACTGCACAGACACGTAAGCAGCTTATTCCCATTTCAATGTAAGTAAATGTGTTCTTTGTTGCACAATGCACATACAGTTTCACACAAACATACATGAACATATGAACCCAGAAACACAAATTCACACACATTCACAAACAGACACACAAATACACACTAATCCTCCACACGTTTGTTCTTGCAGAATTCAAATGAAAGCAAAACGGTTTTTGCGTTCATTCTCGTCATTCTTAGTCATCAATATTGCAAAACTTTATTGCTTTAAAATGCAAACATATGCCTCTTAAATCTCTGTTATTTGAACAATTGATGTGAGTGATTCATTTAATTGTTCTTTTTCTTTTAAATCACTCTCCACATGTCTGCAGGACATACTGTCTAAAGGGGTAACTTTTGTTACCCAGAAGTGCTTCCCAGTTTAAAGAGCAACCCAACACATGGCTGTAAAGGAGCATTCTGCCCTCTCTGGTTGAAAGTTTTACATCTGTCTCACCTCAGCATCACTACTAGGTGTAGCCAGTGGTGTGGTCTGTTGCATCTGTAAGAAGTTGGTTACCTTGCTGAGGAGTTGGAGGTGTGCAGTTTGTCTCCTGTAGCTCATCCTCTAACAGCTCACTGTGGCTGCTCCTTCTTCTTCCATAACTCTGTATAATATCTAAAACTGTTTCGCTGTCAGCTGTTCTCTTGCACCATCTTGTTGGTTAGTATTTAGCTCTGTGTAGCCAGGTCCTCTACCAGGAAAAAGGATTTCTTGGTCCTGGCAGTGGAAATAGTTCAGCACGTTTCATATCCTTCATCAGCTGCTTTGTCATGTTGAGGGGAACATATCCAGTTGGCCTTTGAGATTAACAACAATTAAAATGGTTGTAGAGAAAAGCAGGATTGTATTTAAATAATTGGACCAGCTTGGAGAATTTTACTGAGGGAGTGAATGATTACCGGTGACTCTGTCTCCTTCCTCAACAGCTGCTGTTGAAGTGCCCTGGAGGTACACAATGGACCCACATTTGAAGTGTTCAATAAGCAATTACCAAACTGTGATAGCAGTGGACAGTTTCCTGACATGTGTGAATGTGATACCACTCTTCCAGGTTTTTTCTGAAAATACAAACACAAGAAAAGCTTCTTAGCTGTCTTGGCTAGAATAAATTATTAGAAATAAATTTACAGCAATAGCTACAGTGTGAAAAACAGGCCTCTGCTAAACTCTGTGTTTCTAGATAAAGACTCTCCTTGCAAACAGAAAATCATGCATTCAAGAAGACACATCATGCATGTCAGCGTGTTAGGCTCTATTTTCTAGAAACTGCAAGCACAAAACTCAAAAGCTCAAGCAGTCTAATGATGCAAATATGCATTCAGTGTGTGGTCTCACTGTGACACATGCATGCACCCACTAATGGCCACATTCATTGACGTTCATTACAACACATTAAACTCAACTGGTCATACATCTTCTGACCAGACTATTGACATAATCTTATTATTATGTTCCTGTTTGGAGTGTAATAATGATACGATCTGACACACAGACACACAAACCGATAAAAACAAAAAGCGCAGACAAATATACTTTGTCATAAACACGTAGTACAAGCTGATAGCAGCTGCCTCCTGTTATGTTATGAGGAAGACAGATGTTAAGATATTAAAAGATCTCAAGCTAAATGGAAGATTAAATCAGAGCAATAAGGGCACTAGAATGAAGGGAAAAGACATCCATCATACAGAAGAATATATAATTTTTTTCTTAGTCTCTTATTTCTCTCCAGGAAAAAAAAGGACCAATAAAACGGGGCTAAGCAAACAAGGTTGTTAGTGTCTTAAGGGCACTGTGTGTGTGGGGGGGGGGGGGGGGGGGGGGGGGAGCTTGTAGTAATCTGACTCGACACGCTGAACCCACTCTATTTTTACTCCCAACTTATCTCCCATCATTCTCACTCATATGGCTTTATCCATTATTTTGTGGGTTCTCTTCTTGATTCTCAGTCTCTCTCCCGCTAGTTGTTTCTCTCTGGTGCTGTGGGTATTTTTAACTCCACGGACAGTTCAAAGCTCAAATACATAAATATGACACAAACACTCACTGACTGTACACCCTGCAGGATTCATTGTCTTTGCCTTGGCTTTTTTTTGTGTTAGGTGAACTTTAACCTCAACAACAGTAACAGCAAAACCTGCTACTTTGCACTGAATAATGCTGCTGCTTATCATTATTATACTTTAATTACACCACTTTTTAGCATCATGATTTAACCATGTCTGTCTTCTTTTCCCTTCCTCCACTGTCTCTCCGACCATCCAGACACGGGTGCAAGAGACTACTACAAGAGCTACCCAATGGTAGATTACACCCACCGCCAGTCTCCTCCCACTTTCCAGCCAATTAACTTCCACCCAAAGGACAAGCCCTTCCTCCCGCCGCCCGACATCCATGCGCCACTGGCCATCACCATCAATGCCTCCCAGATCCCCAAGCCGAAGATCTCCAAGACCAACACCCACCCACTCACGTCCAGCTCGGCCTTTAAAGCATGGGACCCCAGTAAGAGTCACATCCAGCACCCGACGGCAACCCACATGACCCTCCAGGGACAGCAGCACCACCCCATCCAGCAGCAGCAGCACCAGCCCCTGCATCAGCAGAACAGCCGGCGCCAGGCCTACTCCAACAAAAGGCAGTTCAGCATCGAAACGCTGCCTGAGCTCTTTTCGCAGCCACTGGGCTATGGCCACTCGCCACACATGAACCCCAGGCACAAGGGACTGCCCACCAACAGCAAGACAGAGGTCACTGTCTGAACATGGGGACGAATGGGTGAACAGACAGAAGAGGAAACTAAGTGGAGCTGTAAGCAAGAAATGCTCAGATATCTTTTATATCCACAGCCGTAATGGCAAGAGGGGAGCAAGCAAATATCGTGTATAATCTGAATTTTTTTTATTCTGCATTTTCCTCATCATTGTTGACAATAATAATAATAATGTGAGTGATATTTGTGTACTTTTAAGACCACTGGATCAGCAGCAGCAGATAAGCTGTGAAGGTGGCGGATTGGCAGGTGCTGGCTGTGACTCTTTGAACCCGGCAGCTCTTCTAAATAATTGAGTGGCCTCTCAGTGTGTTGGCACAGCTCTCTCCTCCTTCTCCTCTCAACCCCCTCCCACCTCAAAGACACTCTGCACTGCTCTGTAGCACCATTCCACCATACACAGACACTATTTACCCCACAAACTAGCCCAGACGCACTCTGACCACTTTTTCGGAGACTGTCGGAGAGGCTGGTAGGGGAGTGTTTCCCCTGAGACTTTGGCTCCCCATCAGCAGAAACAATGCCATTGTGTTGTCAGCTCCCGTTGCCCTCTAGCCCCTCCGGAGAGTGAGATATCAGCCTGGCAATTCATACAAGAGATGAGGGCGGCATGGGTGGTGGTGGTGGGGGGTTTATTCATCTCCTTCCAGGGGCAAATAAGATGAGACGGATCTGAACCATATAGACACACACTACACACTTGTCAAAAACTACAGAAAGTTCCCAGCAGTGTCAGAGACCATAGGCACCCCCACCCCACAAGCCGAAACACACTTGTCTCTCGACACACTGATCCTCAGAAACTGGGGAAAGTGAATAAGCAAGCTCTAGTTGGTATTTGTAACTGCTTGTTTCGGTCACCATCTTTTGTGCTGCTGTGGATGTTTACCTCTAAAGAAAATCCAGGATGTGTCACGATGCCTAGAAAAAAAGAGCAAAAGAGTCCATGCATCCAAAAAGGTCATTACAAAGTCATTGCATTCTCTCTCCCTCTCTGCTCCACACAAATGCTCTTTCACAAATGAGGCTGGGTTGGTGGAAATGTCAGCGAATGCTGCATATTGGTACGGGCATTTGGTTGTAAAAGGAAGTGAAATTGTGAATATATATATATATATATAGAGAGAGAGAGAGAGAGAGAGAGAGAGAGAGAGAGAGAGAGAGAGAGAGAGAGAGAGAGAGAGAGAGAGAGAGAGAGAGAGATTACAAGATTCACTGTATTCAGACAATAGATCTGCACATTTGACACGATTCCATAATCAAACAAGATCAAGCAGTGATGCGTTACAAGGGCACCTTTTCCTAGCATGGCTATGTCAAAGCACAGCTGTTTGATGCACAACTGATGCACGACTGCTGCAGTGTTAAAATAATCTGCAAGGCTGAAACCATTGTCACTGCCATATAATTCCTGCTTTCAAATACAGTAAACACATCAGTTTTGTTGGCATAAAAGCAGTCAAGTAGTCTTAGTAACGTGTCAATTTTTGGTCGCTCTACATTCAGTGGACCAACTCGCCTGTGTTAACTTAGAGTAGGAGCTGCAGCTCTACCAAAACAGAAGAAACGGCCTCTCACTAACTCCGAAAACTCTCTATTTACATCTTGTGTCTTCTTAGCTGTCTTGCTAACATTAACCACTGGTAAGCCCACATTCAGGAACGAGCTGGTTCTGTTGGTTTGGTTGATTGGGAGTGTATGTGAACCCCGCAGCTTCATGGTTTGGACTTCTGGAGTGTTGCATGCAGTACCCGTAGCTACCATTAAGCTAGCCGTCAGCAAATACATTGAAACCATCGGCTGGCTATTTGTTAAACTCTTGTTTCTATTTATACCTGGTTAAACATCGAAATTGTGACATATGGTTGTAGAGGCTTTGGAGTTGTTTAAATGAATATTCTGGTATATTTCGACCAGATTTCCCAGGGGATCAGTGAGAGCAGGAACAACACCGGTTTCCCGAGGTACGTTGTCTCTCAGGACGGCCCAGTTGCCTTTCTGTCTTTGCCTCCATTCTTAGTCTTTCCCCTTTCATTTAATTTAGCTCCTCATCTGTGTCCAGTTCCAATTAATACGGTTGACCAAAGGGAAATGACTTGTGATTATCCTCATAATAGTCAACGGGATAATCCGGCAATGAATTTAGCTTAGAACTTAGACAGTGATCCAGTCAGCCTCACTCATGAATTAAAACTATGCAGGGTGAGCAGGTGATGCTGGGTTTACTTTCGACGAGACTCGGACACAATCAAGTAAAACACGCCATGTTAAAATATACCACAATTTCTCTTTAAAGGAACATTTTGCTGGGCTGAGTGACAAAAGGAATGCAACTAGTTTCTGATGAGTGATTAGTAAAGTAATCGCTTTTTCAATGAGTAACATACTACCTTATGTTGCATTTTTCAGTTTATTTGTACAGGGTTGGTTGATGGCTCTAGTCTACAAATTCAGCCTTCAAAATCTCTAACCTCCTCTTCCACCATCCAAAACAGTCCATCAGCCAGCCTGACTCACTGATTGAATTCACCTTCATTTGTTATCAGGAGGACACCAGCTATGCCGCAGTGCATATGCCTGGCACATGCTATAGCACAGACAGGTGGTGGAACCTAATCAAACAGCAGCGCTTACCAGAGTCACACACTATTTAGCACTTCATCTCGTTCCCGCTCTCTTTCTGCCGCTCTTTCTCTCTTTTTCTGCTTCCAAGCTGCCTCCTAGCAGAGTGTCATCTACCCCGGACCTACCTCTGTGCATCCATGTCCATGGAGGGTTGAGCAATGGGCACCAAGCACTTGTCTGGTGTTTTGTACCCAGTGCTCCAAGCTGTTGTAAACCGTGGTATTCTCACTGGGTCCTCAGCATGTGTGTATGTGTGTGTACGGGGAGGGAAATATAATTAATGACAGTCAGTCACAGACTAGATTTACTCCCTAGGCAAGGCAAGGCAAGGCAAGTTTATTTGTATAGCACATTTCAACAACAAGGTAATTCAAAGTGCTTTACATAAAACATAAAAGCAACAGGGAAATATAAAAAAGTTTAAAAGCATAATAGGGAAATTGAAAAAATACACATTAAAATATAATAAAAGTTACAGTGCAGTGTACAATCAGGGTTAAAAGAGTTAAATGGAAAATAAAAACAGGCTGAGGGGTTGAGCAAATAACTGAGTTACAATTATTTTGAAAAGAGAATAAACAGAGAAGTACACTTTATCTGTTCTCTCTAGCTAGTCTGTACTCGGGTCCATAGCAATCTTTGGGTCCACTGAAACTCCAAAAACCCTCGGACACTACAGAGAAACCAGGACATGTCTGTCCGCAGGCCACTTTGATCCAGTTATACTCTGGACCCACCTGCACATTTACAGGTGGACAGAGGTTCCTGCAAATCACTCAGGCCCTAATACACCATCATGCTCCCACATATGTAAGCGAACTCGAGCGTGATCACACTCACGCCCCAAAAGGGCACATGCACAAACACAGCCTGGGACACCAACAACCAGATGCTTTGAAATATATTATTCACATCTGGATTTGCTGGTGTCAACCTGCTACCTTAAAACTGAAACACGTGGATTTAAATTTTTGAATCCATTGATTTTTCTTCCAAGCAGAAATGTCAGTCAGCCAAATTCCCCAATTCGCATCTCAATTTTATGGAGCTGCGAATGTACAAGCAAATGAAATGAGCAACGGCGTAAAACTTTAATGAAAGAGAATAAATTAGCAATATAATGCTTGTTTGTAATGCTGCAGTGGCTTCTCCACTTTACCTCTCCGAGATGTGAAAAACCTGTAGGCAAGCTGTTGGAGAGGTACTCGGAGCTGCTGGCATGCTTTTGTAATAAGGGATCAACAGAAAATGGGGATCATGAATACAAAAGCATCAATGGGATATGCATGATGTGAATATGCATCAAACAAGTCTGCGCTTATGCTCTCGCCAGCACTGCACAGTATGCCATATACCATGTTACAGCAGGTTTCTTCTCCATGGCTTCCCTGACTCTTTGACTTTTACTCCTACGAGGTGCCGCACTTTAAGTGGGTCATTTCATTTGAAAAGTATTCTGGGCTCTAAAAGCCCTACCAAAATATTCTGTGGGGTCTGTCCTTAATCACTCGGAATGCATTAGAGGTTGAGAACAAACAAGGAATGACAGCGAGTAAACAAGCAATATGCGTCAGTAAAGCAATAAGCGTCCAACCGTCCTCACCCTATCCTTATCTCTCTGTCTTTCTGTCCGTCTGGAGCCTTCCTCTGAGTTTAGGGGTGGGTGCTAACGAGGGTGCGGGTGTTAAAACCAAAGGGAGAGCTGAGCAAAAGAATGAGCTCTGCAGAGGGCTTGGGAGCAGATGAAGGAGATGAGACAGAAAAGAGAAATTGGGTTGCATGGACACAGCTGATATGGCAATGGTTGTTTTTCATTTGGATTTGTCTGGGTGGTCTGAAACCATTAATTCTGGGTTTTATCTCTGTGATGTACCCAAACAACCAGCTTTAAAAATTATTCTAGCTTAAAGGGGCTGTTGGTCTTTACTCTGAATCGCACAATTTCAACATCAAAGCTATTGTTGTTGTTGTGTTTTGGAGGAACGGGAGGCTTTCATAGTCCGAAAACAATGGCTGATGTGTGGGATTCTAATGCTAGTGCTAACAGACAAAACTGGAGGTTTAACAAAATGGCAATATTGGCTCCAGGATTTACAAATAAAGAGTGGAGTCTTACAGTAAGACCATCAGGACAAGTAGAGTCTGATGACAGGCTACCAGCAATCTTACAGAGACTGTCAACTTCCCTCAGATTTTGCTGACTGGCATGGCTCACAATGATTGGCTGATGAGAGTTTAAATGAACACTATGAATGACTGATTCTTGATACGCATCAGAGGTGCCACAATCACAAGAAAGAATCGAGCTGATGTGCTGGAAAACACCTTTTAGTGTGTGGTCAGGCATCCTGGATCCAGGATTTTTTATGTCAATGCTGGATGGACTTCTTTGACTCCCATCAGGCAAAGGACTGCCTGTGACAAAAAAACTGTGACAACACTGAACAAATTAGATGGAAAAGGCCTCTGATGAGCCACAGTTTTGCCTCTGGCTGGGACGATGTAAATACTTGAACACATGCACAAACTTACACACACATACACATGAAACAAGACAAAGCCACACACATGTAACAGTAATTATATCTTCCATACAATGTCCACAACTTTGTGGTACGGAACAGGACCAAAAGCCTTGAATCAGGAGAAACTGAGTACACCTAACTGATGCTTAAACATCCAAAACAGTGAGAATGCTGAGACTGTTTTGGATCATCAGCTTAGAGTGCGTTTACTCAATCTCTCTTGATTAATGACAGACTATGGCGTCACTCGCTCGTCTCAGAGCTAACTGACTGTTGTTTGTAAAACTTCCTCTCTATAAAAGAAACAAGTATTCTACCGCAGGTTATCTGAATGCAACCTGGTAGACATACTTGGGCTCCATGATCCCTAGCAATATATAGATTATGGTGTATGGTTCAATTGTTTCTCTGTTTTCTGTCAGTTTGTTTTTTTGTACTGTGTTTTTTCAAGGATTAAGCTCCTGTCAAAAACAAAAAAAAGTTAATTTGACCAATGGAAAGTGCTTCCAGATTTTAGATTCATTGCTGCGCACCCTTCAACCCTGCCCCGCTCACCTTCCTTTACCACCAGAGGATGTCAAATGTTTGAAGCTTGTGATTTTTTTGAGTTACATTGTATGGTATACATGCACTCATGTATTTAATGTTAAAATATATTGCATTGTATCCAAGTGCTTTGCCAACACATTAGCTGAAAGATGAACGGAAGATGAAGTGATTTCTTGTACAGCTTTTGCATCTGCAGAAAAAAAAATCATGCATTGTTTCATGATAATTTGTAATAGGCAGCAATAGGCTGCCTTGGATTGCTATGTACTACTTGTGTATATATGTATGCTGTACCACCTGTCTGCTGTGAAATTTGTTGACTACTCAGCTTATATAAGGGCTTTTTATAGATTTAAAAGCAGACTGGGCAATCTGACGTCACTCTCTGTATCTCAAGACAAATTTCTTTAATTTTTCTTTAGGGATTAAGGGAATGAACAGAATTTTCATGCATACAAAATGCTATATAAATAAAGTTTTGACTGACTGACTGACTGAAATGTCTATAGGCACTCATACGACATTGGCCCATGTGTCCCGTTTGAATAAATCTTTCAAGAAATACAGCATTCATTTGTTAATCGTACATATGTGTACTGGCTGTTTCTGTTCAGGAGGGGCAGTATTTTATGAAATGCAAAGATTAAGATCATTTTGTGACAGTCAAAGATTAAAGGAATAGTTCGACATTTTGGGGAATAAGCTTTCTTACCAAGAGTTATCCATCCATCCATCCATCCATCCATCGTCAACCGCTTATCCTGTGTACAGGGTCGCAGGGGGGCTGGAGCCAATCCCAGCTTACATCGGGCGAAAGGCTGGGTACACTCTGGACAGGTCGCCAGTCCATCGCAGGGCCACCGAGAGTTGATTAATACCACTTTCACCGCTACACCCAGCAGCAGGTTAGCTTAGCTTAGCACTGGAAATGGGAAAACCGCTAGCCTGGCTCTTCCCAAAGGTAACTAATTACACCTACCAGCACCTCTAAAGTTTACAAATTAACATGTGATACGTGGCTTTCAAATAAAGACATAACATGCCCAAAAATCAACCCCTTCTCACTCCCCGACTCGTCACATATGGATGCATGGTCAAGACCCATTGGTGTCAGTTTGTAACGCACTGGGCATCCCTATAGCGTCCTAGTTCAACGCAGTGGGGGAAGCCCTGTAGCGTCAGTTTTTGACGGTAAAGGTAGGTATATGATATTTAACACAAAAGACTGAGTAAAGTGGTGGTTGGGGTGGATGGAGGGCCAGAACCCCGACTTTGAACCAGGACAGCTGTGTTTATGTTCTATTTGAAACAAAAAGACAACGTTCATTTTTTTTAAGTTACGTACATTACGTAAGTTACGCAAGTGTGGTTAGTTAACTTACATGTTAACTGATGTTCGTACCATTCATAGCCTGTCCTCAGGTTTTGTTGCCTAAACCTTACAAAGTACTTTTTGTGCCTAAACCTAATCAAATTGCAACATTTCACAACTTCAAAATGGCAATGTTTCGTGATGCTAGTGTTTTATTTTAAGTCTAACCAGACATTACATATTTATTGTTGCTAAGCATTGCTAACTTAACCACGGAGCCCTGAATGTCTTTAAAAAGACTCTAAAGGGGTACCCAGGGCGTTAAAAAGTGATGCCAAAGGGTTTTGACCAAGCGTCAATATGTGACGAGTCGGGAATGAGAATGTGTTGGTTGCAGACAACCAGCTGACAATTCAGGAAGTAGTTGTGCCCAGCTAGGAAAGAGTCTCCCGTGAACAGCCTGTCATTTAAACTGTGGTTTCTTATGGATTAAACAAACAAGATACAGTATCATCTGTCATTTATTGAACTTTAGCGGTGTTTGTGAGTTTGTTACATTTGGGCGCTTCCCCCTGTTTCCAGTCTTCATGCTAAGCTAAGCTAACTGTTGGATGTAACATTAGTTTAATATTTACCACAGACAATAGTCATTACTCAATAAGCAAGCAAGAAAATAATATTCTTATTCGTTATTAAGAGTAAGGCTAGAAAACTCAGTTAGGGCCCAATCAGAGTGAGCACGCTTTGCAGGTTAACTGTTAAAAAGCAGTGCATTTTTATGCATTTGATGTATATATATCCCGGAATTATATTACCAGAGCTTGAAATCTTACCGAGATATTACAAGACAAGCTGATTTATGGCAGGCAATCAGCACAGAGCTGGATGGAATACCAGGTAATACGGAAAGTGTTATGCTATATTAGCTTAGCGAACTATCTGGCTAGATATGGACCTTGTGTAGGAGACATTACCATAGAAACATATCGCCATGCATGTTTCGTTTTGCCATCCTGTCATTCCTTCTGACTGTCTGCCTGAATCCATGTGAATGCAGCACGGTCTCCAAAAACAATTCCCCTCCCGGAAACTCATTCATATCACCTAATGTTTCCTTCACGTGGTGCAAACATATGCAGGAAGAATATTTTTATTACAACCAGAGTGAAATGATTGATTAAACATTTACATGGTTATTATGTTATTTTTTTCCTATTGAATGAATTATCAAAGGTTTACACCACCCCTATCAATCCGATTGAAACTTCCTTCCATTCGGGATGGATCGGGCCAGTCTCTTTTAATTGAGGTAGTTACTAATTGGGCTATTATTCCGATTAGTGGAATATTAAGATCCATTTAAATTCATCTATACACTGATGATATATAACAAGTACAGGATTATCCAAGAATAAAGGCTTCCCCTAAAATGTTCCCAATTTAACGATTTTGTGAACCACATTCATGACAGTGCTAGTAAGGAAACGCCTACAAGCTGCAGTCTAAAAGATCTGCTGCAAGCTTTCATTTGACCCAGTTAGGGAGTTCCCAAGCTTGATGCGCCACACAATATGCTTTCAGGATAAAAAGGCACATAATCTAACAAAATGATGGACAAAATGTTCCAACAGGTTAGAATGTGTGAAACTGATGGCCATGATAGCATCATACCCAGAAAAGGGAATTCCAGTTTTCTCATCCTGTCATGCTGCCTATATTTAGCTGGTTCGTGGGAAGATAACAGCTCTTTCTCTTTCTCTCTCTTCTTCTTCTACCTCTCCTCTCTTTCCTTATGTCTTGGTCATACACATCCTAAAGTCTGTATCTCCCAAAGAAGTGTGTTGCCACTTTATCTGTTCTGACATCATCTGAGATTTGCCTGGATGCGTTTCCTGTGGGTTATGAGCGAGCTGCCGGTGGGGGTGTGTGTGTGTGTGTGTGTGTGTGTGTGTGTGTGTGTGTGTGTGTGTGTGTGTGTGTGTGTGTGTGTGTGTGTGTGTGTGTGTGTGTGTGTTTTAGAGCCCTTAAGTGCGTGATGTCATCCGACAGCACATAAAACCTTTTGCGTCGCTTTGTATCTGTCATGACCAATCCATTCTGTGCACGAGCCCCCCCCCCCCACACACACACACACACTCTCAATCTTAATGCATTAAGAACAGTAAAAGCCCTGTTTAGTCGAGTAGCAAGTGGTAAGAGACTTTTACTGCAGGAGTCATTATCAATACTTTATCATTTAGTAAAATCATAATCAAGACTGCCAATGGTGTATAATTGACATACTGTAACTAATTGTTTCTTACTTCTTACTTCATCAACATCCTGAATCAATTGACTAATCCAGTTAAGAATGTCTGCACAGTCATCTGACTCAATTTATTTTCAACCTGCAGCTGACATTAAACCCCCTTTAAAATGAATGAGTTAATTAGTTTTGACACTGATAATATGATTGCCCAGTTATCCTGCCATAAAGACACACTGTAAATTAGGCCTTTCAGTGTTTTTGACCTGGAGAAATGTTACGGTACAGGGAAACAAATAGAAGACAGCATTATCACATAGTAAGATAAAGAGATTTGACCTCTAACAGTATTGTGTTGTCTTTATATCAGCCAAGTGCATAAAAGACACCATTAGCTTTTCTAATGTTTGTGTGTACACATGACTGAAAGACAGAGCAAAATAAGCACATCTAATGTTCAAAAAAGTAAGTAATGAGTAAAAGACAGATGCTCATACACGAACACACATTGCAGTGGAATGAATGCAGAAAACAACATTATGTTTATAGTGCATGCACACAAACAATGTCAACTTCTGCACAAGCACAAACAAGAAGTCAATAACACAGCCAAGAGATAAAGCAGGATTTATGCCAATGGAGGCACACCAAGCCTTATAGAAAGACAGAATGGAAAAGCACTTTTGTTTTTTTAACTCATTTTATTTTTTTTACATAGCACTCTTCATAATCACACTGCTTTCCTGCTGTTGCTCCCAGAGGCTTGAAAGACAAAGTCTGCATATTTTAATTCAATGCTCTTAAAATCACAAAAACATGCAGAAGTAGGACTGAGTAAACCTCTAGTTTAGCCTCCAAACATATAAGTGGAGAAGCCCTTGTCCATTACTAATGGTCAGGTATTTCAACTATTGTAATTATTTATTGCTGCAAGAAAATAGAAAAATCATAATACACATAACAATTATGGATATTAAATCAGTATGAGTAATATTGTTTGATTTATTAGTTAGTCTTAGAAACTGGTGAGGATGCAATGCACTTGGCTGGTGTGTGTGTGTGTGTGTGTGTGTGTGTGTGTGTGTGTGTGTGTGTGTGTGTGTGTGTGTGTGTGTGTGTGTGTGTGTGTGTGTGTGTGTGTGTGTCCGCGCGCGCAGGGCAGTGGGCATCATCATCCAGCTGTCACAGTTCATTTGTGTGTCTCAAGGGTTTGGACCAAATCCATCACAGAGACCAAAAAGCCAAATGCCACAAACCATGTCTGCAATAATTCTCTCTCTCCCTCCCTCTCACTCTCTCTCTCGCCCTTGGCGAGCACCCTGGGGCTCAGTACCAGTGTATAAATGTTCTTGTTCAGGTCAGAGGACACTGGAATATTACATTACCATTACTTATCCAGCCATCCCACTAATACTAATGTAGGAACTCTGCATTCTAGCAACAAAATGAAACCTTTTCAGTGACATTATGGTTCAGAAAAGGAAAATTTTCAGTGATGTCATCGTTATCTAGGAATTGATTATGCAAAACAGTAACATTCTGTATCCAAAACAATAGGCCTTTTTCATAGCAGGTATTTTAACTTATAAATATAGCACAGATATTACTAATAACATTAAAGGTGGCTGTGTTATATTAAGTCCAGAAAGCCATGGCACCATTCATTTTATTATTTACACCTGTACTTTTCCTACTCAGACATGTCAAAATTTCTTCTGTGAAAAAGGACATGAAGATAGCGGGGTAAATATTTCTACATTTTGTCAAGGACAATGTTGGGAATGTGTTAAAAATATAAATTGTTATGACACTTGCTACTACCTACCTCAAAAGCAAAACATTTTACAATCATAGCTTGATAGATGGCTTTTAAGTAACTATCACAAACACATTAAAGCTGTTGCTAAAAGCGAATAAATTCATACAATAAGTATTGAATTTGTTTAAAAGCTGAACTAATTTGTATTAACAAGTTTGCAGCTCCCAATGGAGCATTTTCAGCTAATTTTTTTGGTTTTTATTATTTTAGTCTTTCAACAATGTTCTTTCCACCCACAATGAGTTGCTTTTCCCAGTGAAAAAGTTCCCGTAAACCATCTTTACTCTATTACCAAACAGTAGACAGACAAGGTTAGCAACTACTTGGTGAACATATTGGAGAATTTAGCCGCAAAAGAGACAGATATTTATATTGGACTTTATATATAATATTGGACCTACATCTATCAGGTTGTCTGAAACATGTCTGTAAATCAACAATAATGTTGCTCCCTGTCTGCTGTATGTCTTTTTATTGTTTTTTTTACCCCAAGTGGTAAGCAACCAAGCATTCAAAAAGTAAATTAAAACATACAGGCACAGAGGCACACAGGTAGATAGTAAAATGAAGATAGAAGAAGAGGGAATCCAGATGCATTTAGTGCCATACAGTGTGTCCAGCCAAAAAATAGTCCTCCAATTGTAGCGTGTAGGCAGCACTGGCATTTCACCAGCACACCTTTGTGCATCCTACTGATGAATGGATTTAAACCAGCACCTGAGAGAACCAGATAAGACAGGAGCTGCCACACAAAGCCACTCACTGCAGTTGATAATGACAGGACATAGAAACAAATGAATGAATAAATAAAAACTCCATAGAGTCAGAGGAGGAGGAGAGGTGGGTGAGAGGGGACATGGGAGTAAATATCCCCTCTCTGAAGAAATGTTGTCAAAAACAGAATGATCGCAAGAATAAAACTGAGATAGATAATACCAGGAGAAGAAAGGACGGACAAAAGAAATCTGAGAGAAAAGGGAGATGACATTTCCATCTACACAGGGGAGAAAGAAAGCGAGAGGCGTGCGTTCGCCACAGAACTTCCAGAATGTAACATAAGCTGTGGAAAGACAAAGAGCTAGCAGAGGCTGGGAGAAGCAGAGGACAGCGTTAAAAGTCTGGGGCTGCAGGAGAGAGACAGACCACCAGAGCGAGCATGGAGGTTAATCCAGCTAATGCTGTGGTTGACTGGGGAGCTCACAGCTAGAAATGAGGCCATGGAGAGCTAAGGATGTACTGAGCCTGGTGGTGTGATGGGTGAAGTGACATGGAGGGCTAAAAGCATGTGGGTTTCACAGGCTTTTAGCCATGAATGACTGTAGCCTACAGTCATTCTTTGTACCAGATGATAAATCCAACTGACTTCGGTGATACCCTGGCTTTTCATATAGCGGCAATAAAATTTTCAATGTGTCCCATTCTTTATGACCAAATACCTGCACAACTACAGGTGCTGGTCATATAATTACAATATCATCAAAAAGTTGATTTATTTCAGTAATTCCATTCAAAAAGTGAAACTTGGATATTGTATTCATTACACACACTGACATATTTCAAATGTTTATTTCATGTAATTGTGATGATCAAAACTAACAAAAATCCCTAATTCAGTATCTCTGAAAATTAGAATATTACTAAAGACCAATACAAAAAAGGATTTTTAGAAATGTTGGCCAACTGAAAAGTATGAGCATGTACAACACTCAATACTTAGTTGGGGCTCCTTTTGCCTGAATTACTGCAGCAATGCGGCGTGGCACGGAGTCGATCAGTCTGTGGCACTGCTCAGGTGTTATGAGAGCCCAGGTTGCTCTGATAGTGGCCTTCAGCTCTTCTGCATTGTTGGGTCTGGCGTATTGGCACTGTGTGCAGGTGCCAAGTCCTGTTGGAAAATGAAATCTGCATCTCCATAAAGTTGGTCAGCAGCAGGAAGCATGAAGTGCTCTAAAACGTCCTGGTAGACGGCTGCATTGACCTTGGACCTCAGAAAACACAGTGGACCAACACCAGCAGATGACATGGCACCCAAACCATCACTCACCTCTCCAGGGTGCGGTTATCCCTATTGCTTGTACACTTTTTTCTACTACATCTTTTCCTTCCCTTCGCCTCTCTATTAATGTGCTTGGACACAGAGCTCTGAACAGCCAGCCTCTTTAGCAATGACCTTTTGTGTCTTGCCCTCCTTGTGCAAGGTGTCAATGGTCGTCTTTTGGACAGCTGTCAAGGCAGCAGTCTTCCCCATGATTGTGTAGCCTACAGAACTAGACTGAGAGACCATTTAAAGGCCTTTGCAGTTAATTAGCTGATTAGAGTGTGGCACCAGCTGTCTTCAATATTGAACCTTTTCACAATATTCTAATTTTCTGAGATACTGATTTTGGGGTTTCATTAGTTGTCAGTTATAATCATCAAAATTAAAAGGAAAACTTGAAATATATCAGTCTGAGTGGAATGAATGTATACATTATACAAGTTTCACTTTTTGAATGGAATTACTGAAATAAATCAACTTTTTGATGATATTCTAATTATGACCAGCACCTGTATTAACATTCCCATCAGCCTCATTAGGTGTATTTGTGTTTAGTGCCAATTAGCAAACGTTAGCATGCTAACATGCTAAACTAACATGGTGAATATGGGATGAACATTACATCAGTTTAACATCAGCATGTTCGCTCTGTCTGTGAGCATGCTGATGTTAGCATTTTCTCAAAACAATGGAGGTGAACTCCAGGAGGAGGCCCCCGACACTGCCCCTATCACCATGCTAAAGAGCACTGTGTCTGCTGTGGAAGCCTGTTTCTGGAGTCCACAACCTAAAGTGGGAATGTAACATTGATACAATCATCAAAAATGCCCAGCAGAGGCAGTCTGGACTGCAGAAAAAATAATTGGTGTCAACCTACCCTCTATTCCGGACTTAAGATAAACCTTATATTACACATGCCCCCGGAATCCGGAAAACATCACTGCAGACACAATGGCCACAACTTCTCCTCTGGCTAGAGAACACTGTACTGTGTGTCAGAAACAATCCCCATGTCATAAAGCTGTAACACCAAACATCCTTACAACTTACCTACAAGTTACAGAAACCCTTGACTTGCGTATAGACATTGTATGTTGTTGGTCATTGTTATTTTTGAGAGCTCATTTGGCTCTTTGAAATGTGAGATTACAGAGTGGAACAGTAAGGGTTTCAGAATATTTTACATTGTAAGAGGATGTGCATCTCTGTCTCAACCTCACCTGTCAAACAGTGACCACATATGTGGCCGTTCTGATAAAGTTCAATTAAAAACTTTAAGTAAAACTATATTAAAAAGGGAAACGCAGACAACGCCACCTAGGGAATAGCTCTCTGAGCCCTAGGTCTCACACACAGGTTATTTTAAATCGGGGTTAGAGCAGAGCAGAAACCACACAGGCAAAAATCAATGTACAGGTTAAAAAGAGACCTACATACAAAATGGCAATAAATAGTAATTCGCCAGCTCTCTGCAGCAGGGTAACAGTCACTCACTCGGTTCCTCAGTCCCCCCATCATGGGTCGCGTTGCTCTCCCACGGCTCGCTCCGTCAGCCGTCTCGGTCTCCGCCGCTTGTCCCTACAACAAGGAACCGCTGGAACCAAATTGAAAATACTCACGGTTAAAAGTTACTCACGGTTTTCCTGGGCGACAGTCACACTGTCAGCCCAGGCCTGAGTGAAATCGCGTTTGCGGACACTAGCTGCTGCAGTCGTCTGCACTTGGCTCCGTTCACTACTGCTCCCGCAGTTGCTCACCCGTTACTTTGTCTCGGCTGCTGCGCCTGTTCCGTTTGACCGGCCACTTCCCCACACATATCTTGTTTACTGCTGCCCTCCTGCTCAATGCCCCTCTCCTGCCCCTGTGTCCATCTATCCCATTCTTTGTCTGACACCCTGCTGCGGCTGTTGCTTTGCTTAAAAAGAGTCCTGTTCAATCTGTTGCCGGCGTCTGCACCTGTTGCTCGTTGTTAATTGTGACATCAGTGGAGGTGTGTGGTGTTTAAGGGCATTCCAGCCTGTAGGTATAATAAGTTAAAAGCACACAAATTAAAACACACCATGCCAAATCACCACTCTGCATGCCATAAAAACATTTCAAATAAAGACCCACACACCAGATGCACAAAAATGGTTACCCATTTATCTGGCCCTGTCACACATATTTCTTTTCGTTGCTATGTTTTCACAATTTTTTGTCTTATTTTTTCGATCGGGGGTCGAGACTCAAGGTGGGGACTCGTCTCTGTAGAGGCTTGCTTGTTGAGCAGCTGATAGATCATCCCCCCCAAAAGTTTATTGTACTAGGCTGTGATGGGCTTGTTGGCTGTCGCGGAGATTGTTGCGGATATAACTGAGGTATGCGTGGGTGGACCATCGACCGAGGATCTTTATAGTGTGGTCCGGAATGCCTTGGCTTGAAACGGAGGAAGCAGCTCCGATCCGGAAAGAGTGACCGGAGCATAGCTCCGGAGAAATTGCAGATTTAGTGGAAGTGTAGTCTGGTTGATGTAGTTTAGGATCGGTTCGAAGGAGCTTAGGTAGGAGTTTAAACGGAAAAGAAATATGGGATGAGAAAGGCCGAACTGGTCTGTTTAGCTCCTTTTGACAGACAATCCCTCCACAGTCTGAGCTCTGTTTTGCAAGAGTTGTGAATGGTGACAAAGCCGTGAAGAAACGGCACTGCTGCAGATACTGAAAGCAGGTGGGAGAGGAAGGAATGACCCTGTGGAATGATGCGAATTGCAAAGTTGAGGTGACTGAGAAGTGAGAGGAGCTGGTGCTTCGTGCATCTGGTGGCGAGGAGGTAGTTAGAGATTAACAGAGATATGCAATGGAGTTTATCGGTAGGAAGGGAGGCTTGGAGGGATATAGAGTCCAGGGTGATGCTGAGGAACTTGACGTGCTGGGTCCCGCGGTTTCTCCGGGGAAAGGGGGACACCGAGCTGGAGGAAGGCAGATTTCAGTGCAGAGAGGCTTTGTGCTGGAGGAGAAGAGGAGGGCATGACTGTGAGGAAGTAATCCAAGATATGGATGAGGAATGGGAGTCTGTAGTTATTGAGCAAGATCCAACATAAAGCTTTGGAAAGTGAGTCAAAGATCTTGGGGCTGCTTTTACAACTGAAAGTGAGACGAAGTAAAAAAGAACTTTTCCAAGAGACGCCGAACAAATACCAGAAATCGGGTGTATGGGTAAGACCTTGAAAGCGCTGGTTATGTCAGACTTGGCTAACCATGCACCGGGGCCAGCGAGGCTGGGTATAAGGCTATTAATGCTGGGTGTGGAGGCGCCGTGGGGAAAGATAAATCGAAGATGAGTCTCTTCTTGCCAGAGTACTTGCGAGTCGCAATACCGATCGAGCTAATCCGGTGAATTAGGAAAGGAGGACTGGTGAAGGGTTCGATCATGGAACCATCTGACACCTCCTTAGCTAGGAGCTCATCCACAATGTCGGGTACAGCCATTGCAGACTGGAGGTTGTGGCAGGAGAAGGAATGGTCGGGAAAGACCTCAACACCCGGATGGAAACCGCAAGTGAAACCGTGGATGAGGAGTCGACAAACTGGCGGTCAGGGTGGTTCACCAATGTAAGTTCGAGGGCGGGGATGTTTATGGGTGTCTTCAGAAACTGCCTCAGTCATGAACTGGGCTTAGTGGGGTTATGAGGGCAGCCAGGGCAGGCATGTGCACAACCGCAGAAGGAACAAGTGTGGAGAAAATGGCAACCTGAAAGGAGGCAACCCAGGTCGTTGAAAAAAAGTGGTAACAAATTAGAAACATCAGACAACAGGGAAGCAGGCATAGGGGGTAATATGACCTGGCCCTGTGTGAGAGCTGTAGCAGGTGGCCATACGACAGGAGGAGCCAGTGTTGTGACGTCATCGGCATGCCATGGCCACGCGGCGCGGGTCAGAGAAGCCAGAAGTCAATCCACGTGCACACACAGAGACATACACTGGTGCACACTAACACAGGATTTCCACCATATTCGCATGCATATTTACTCTCTGCTCTTTGATTCATACAATATGCACTCATTAGTGTATCGTTTTCAATTTTCCCATTGCTCTTCATCCCAAAGACATCACTCTCATCCTTTCTTGCGCTCTAATCTTCAATCGATAAATTCTCTCTCATGAAGGCACACACAGAGCCCAGCTAGCCATACACGCACATGCGAATCTGCAACTCTGCAGGCCTGGCCAGCAACTGCTCTATCAATCTGCAACCAGCTGTCAACACATAGTCGGGTCAGTGTAACAGGCTGACAAAATGGGTTTAAGTGCTTGTGTGTTGGTGCATAGGTATGCACTAGGGCTGCCCCCGAATAGTCGAAGATTCGATGCTTCGATGGACGGAGCCTGAATCGACGCATCACAGTGAAACAGCGATAATGCCATTTTGGCAGTATGAGGTTGTGTAATTTCTGATTTGACATAGAACTACTAGTTTTCTCCCAATAAATTTATTTACAGCCTATTACAACATATATTTCAACGTTTAATGCTGTAAATAAATATGTAAAAAGAATAAAACTTTCAATAAATGTTTTTGAAGTGTGTGAATAAATCCAAAATTGTAACCCTAACCCTGGGTCGTCAGTGCACATATGTAGGCGTAGCGTGTATGTGTGCAATGGCAGCGGAGGAACGCTTGCTGAAGAGGCCGAGCCCCAGTTCCACGGTGTTGTGCCGAGTTGTTACCGCATGTAACCCCCCCGCACGCAATAGCTGCGCACAAAAACACACATGATTCGACTATCAGTCGACTATAGGCAGGACTTGACAATTCTGATTGGACTATGTAAATCCTTAGTTGGGGACAGTATGTATGTACATAAATATAGGGTAATGTTTTATATTACAGCCCGCAAATTACGTACAATTATTAAGTGTCTACCGTGTATTGATAAAATACCTACCAGGTACCGACTGTATACCGAGAAAAAGACACAAGGGGGTAAAACTTTGTGTTTAAGAGGAACTTAAAATGAAATGACACAATTTATTAAATTACTGATTACCTTTAATAATTACATGATGTCTGTGAAGGTTCCCAGTCATGCAGGTCATTATTATAATACTATAAATATTATCTAAGGAAGGTTAAAATCAAGGGCAACTTGAGTTGGTTGAAGATACTTGAAGACGTTTCGTCCATCCCAGGAGACTTCTTCAGTTCTGACTGACTGGTAGGGAAATTCAGTCTTGATTTTTTTGAGATTGTTGATATTGCTATAACTAATTTCGGCAAATGACACTGACAATTTCACTCTTACATAAGCACGTATGAGGGATTCCAGCTCAGGTAATGGACATTACTTTTTGGTGAAAGTACACTACTATCATGACAAAGCATTTGTTACGGGTCTCAAGCTCTCCAACTCCCTAAAAAAAAAAGGTGAAGTGATCAGATTAATGAGGATACGAACCATGCGTTATTCTTCCCAAACTTCCTCCCAATTTATTACAAAGTCTCAAACCACAGAACACATGTGCAAAACTTCCCTTGTGCTTAAGTGTCCCCTTAAAGTGTCCATTGTCTAATTTGCTGTCCATTCTCTGTCCCAATGAAATAATTGGTATGGTTCTTCTCTTGTACTCATTGTCAGTTCCATCACACTCCAGTGTGGAACATAGATGCAAATACTCCTTTCCAGTAAAAGAACTGTTTCTAAATCAACTACTACATAATACAGTACAATCTCTAGGAGTTACACTCCAACATTAAAATCCCCCGATAGGTTACAAAACACTCATGCTAGGATCATTTCAGCTGTTAAGAAATGGAATCTGTGGTTTTCACAAGGTACTAACCTGAAAACACAGGTGAAGTGATCGAGTGAATGAAGACACGAACCATGCGTTATTCTTCCCAAACTTCCTCCAACGGGAGGGCAGAAACTCCCGCATAAAAGGAAGTCCTGGCATAGCAACACCTGACACATTGGTTCCACGCTCTCGTTCCCCGATCAACTAAGGGTTTGTTCTATAACCAATATAAATATAACCCCTTTGGTCTTCTGCATCACCACTGGTATTTTACCTCTAATAACAGCAAAGAGAACAATAAAAAAAAAGAGATTGCAGGTTTACAATGACAATCATAAACAGTGGTGGTCATATGACTATAATGCAAATGTTCACACATTTAAGTGTACCACACATTGAAAATGTGTTAGATAACTGTCATATTTCAGTATAAGTCCCAGGTGTATGGTTAGTAAAATAAAGTAGTCCCTTCTTTAAAGGGTATTTAAGGTATTTATGAAACAAGCACTGGGTATGCAGGCTATAATATATAGCATTACTTATTCCAGTTTATTTACGTAGTACAGCCAACACAAAACATCACCAGAGTGCTTTACATATTATAATAATTTGCAGCATCCTCACACCCAGAGGTCCAGTAATTTTTGTTTCACAGTTTGTTCAGCAATGCAAAACTATCAGGCACAAGTGATCTGCAGGCCCGGTTCGTTTGGAGGGATGGCTCCCTATCCCATCTGCCAGATGGTAATAGCTCATACACGCTAAATAGGGGATTTGATACATCTCCAATAATCACCTGCCATTTCTTCATCAAACGTAACTCATAGGTCATCATCATGCAATTTTGCTGTTGTCCAACAATCTTACTGGACATATTTTGTAATTTGAGGACATATGTAAATTTTGATTATATGTGAATGTGTGTGAAATGGATAGGAATAAAGGAAAAGGCAACAACTTTCTCTGCACACTGCATTCTGACGACATGGATGATAGAGAGATGGAGGTGTGTCCTAAGAAGAGATAGGTAAAGATGAAAATGAAGAGATGAATGAGAACAGTGAGGAGGAAAATGAGGAATAAATAGAGATGATGGAGACGAAAGTGGGGATGGATGTGATGAATCTGGCCATACAGCATTAAATGGATGTGTGTGAGAGTGTGGAGAAGGTAGGAGAAAGAGGAATCTTAAAACAAGGAGATCAAAACAAAAAATGGGGAAAGAAGACAGACAGAAGCAGGACGGTAAGGGAGAGGAACATAGGAAAAGGAAGGGAGAAAAAAATCAGGTAAAAGATGCAGAGAGCGAGGAAGAAGAGAGTTCCACAGACATCACGGTGCTATTAGATGGATGTCCTCCATCAATCCGCTCCATCCACTGCTTCATAAACTCAATTAAACTGCTGGCCTCCTGAGGAAGAACACTCTCTTCCTCTATCTATCTCGATCTCACTCTCCATTCCTCCCCCTCTAATCTGGCGGGAAAAATCTACCAGTTTGTGCCACTAACCCTCCGCTCTTTCCCTCTTCAACAGCACAGCCTGCCTCAAACATCAGAGACAATGTAAAAAAGGAAATTAAAAATGTCCACAGATCATGTACTCCACCTTTTGTTGACCTGATTTATCATGACTTGAAGTAAAGACAGATTCAGGTTTTGCAACACTTATATCATTCTTAAACGTTTAATATCTTTGCTAGCTCTCTGTCAAAAAAAAAGTAATTTAAGGCCAAATTTTGCAGGTTATATCAAGGGACCTCCGTTTTTATTACCGCAGTGACAAGTGAAGTTCCTCTTGCTTTCAGCGCCAGAACAACAGGGATATAAAAGAAAGAAAAATAGAGACAAGCACTCCGGACTACTTCATAAAAGGAAGACAAGCCCCAATCAATGCTTTAAAGGGAAAATGATAGGAGATGGAGAGGTGGGCGGCAGACAGCACATAAAACCTGATGGATGGATAGAGCCAAGACCAACTGCACTGAATTAATTAAACTTGAGGAAATTCATGGTGATTGGACACATCCATAATTACTCTGGCTTGATCGTGCGTTTGTGAGTGTCTCTGTGTGTGTGTGTTGGGGGGGGGGGTTTAGCTCATAATTAAATGTAGTGTGCTCTTTTAAATGAACTCTTTGGATGTAAAGTACCGCACTCCCAGCCAGTAAACCAGTCAGTGATCATGTGGCAGGCCACTTGCGCTGTCTCTGACATGACCTGAAAATAAACCACACTGAGTGAGTGAGTGTCAGCTGGGGGCATTTGTTCCCATATGTTAACTTTTATTTCTCCAGTATAGCTTTGCTGAGTATGCTCCTGCAGCACCATTACTTCACATTCTTACTGTGCCTGCTGTTGCCCTCTGGATGGGAAATGAGGAAACAAAAGCTGTAATTGCTGGAACAGGGAAGTTTCAATTTTCCAGCCTGCATGAGGATTAAACCGACAATCCTTCAGTCGTGAACCTATGTGGCTGAGCTCCTGTTGGCCTCCATGACTAGCCATTGCTAGCAATTTGGCTCTATGGATGGCAATGTTGTTCACTTGGTTGCTCTTGGTTGGTCCACTTTGATTGCTTTTAAATGTTGTGCCGACATTCATGGTCCCCAGAGGATGAATTAGAATGACTTTGATGACCCCCCCCACTTCTCCTCTAGGGCCATCATCAGGCCAAAATCGCAATTTGTTGATTGTGAGCATATACCTACAAAATTAACGGAATCCATCGTCAACTGCTCATCCTGTGTACAGGGCCACATCTAGACAAACAACCACTAACATTCACACCTAAGGACAATTTTAGAGACACCAATTAACCCAGCCTGTATGTCTGGGAGGAAGCCAAGCCAGAGCACCTGAAGAAACATGTAAACTCCACACAGAGAGGCCGGGGCAACCGGGATTCGAACACACAACCTTCTTGCTGTGAGGCGACAGTGCCAACCACCGCACCACCCCTAATGGAATTCATAGCAAATTAAAATAAGCATGCTAACATGCAAAACTTGATGGTGGACATGGACATGGACTGCACATTATTCCTACTTAACATCAGCATGTTAGCATTGTCTTTCTTCACCTGTTAGCATCCTAAAGTTAGCATTTAGCAAAAAGTGTTGGTGTGCCTAGCAGCCTGACAGAGCCGCTGGCTAGCAGTCTTTTTTATCAGTAAAGAGCGGTTTGAGCACTGAAATAGTAAATCTTTAGCTTCTACTGAAATCTCAAAGGGAAAGATGATTATACAACCTCAAAGACGCCGGGAAATTTAAAATGTTGCATTTGTGTAATTATCTGGATAGACAATCTTCTCCATGTAAAGTACTGAAAATAATTAGTAGGGGTGATCATCTAGGGGAGGTGATGGTGCAGTGGATGAGACACATGATTTTGGTGTGAGAGACTCGGGTTCAAATCCAAGGTGATAAATCCACCAATATGTCCCTGAGCAGGACACTTAACCGCTGTTGCCTCCAGAGGTGTGCAACCTCTGATATATATAGCAATTGTAAGTCGCTTTGGATAAAAGCATCAGCTAAATGTAGTGGTTTGGGTTTTGTGAGTGTAATGACATCACTGCTTAACTGCAGATGCATCAACAGCCTCACAGGTTATTGTGATTAATGTTCACACAAACTTGAAACTGAACTTGAAATTGACTCATTTTCAATTTGATGCTCACCTTAAATGGCATCTGCTAAAATGGCTTAAACAATTTAGAATTATATCACACATTTATCAGTACCTGCTGTTTATGTTAAACATTAAATGTATATCCCTCCTCTTCAAAGGAAAACAACTTGTCTTCCTACATCCTCTTATTTTGGTCTAACTCACAGAGCTACTAAATACAATATAAATCAATAAGGAATCACTAATGATGACATATGATTGAATGCTGTAACTCTTCATCACCACTCTCTCAGTTTTGCTACCTTGGCACCACTACAGACTCTCACCATTGCAGGTGCAGCAATTTTTCCACTCAGTTACCACCATTAATCTGCTTTATCTGAAGCTTTTATGTTCCCTCTCCACAATAACTAACCTGTGTACCACAGCGAATCAGTCAAGCAGCTCTGTTATAGTAACGAGCTAAACAATCAAAAGAACAAATAATGGCATCAAAAAACAAACAAACGGGGTATATACTGAATGATCTCATTCTAATTCTGTTTCTTACAAGTCAAATTCACAACATGTCAAGTTAAACCAACTGTTAGGACTTTGGTTTTGTGCTCATGTTTTTCCTGTGTTTAGTCTGGTTTGGGATTTTGTGTTTCCCTTTGTAGCCTTGTTTGTTCTCTTAGTACCTGTCTTGTCTTGTATCTTAGTTTTAGTCCTGTATTTTGGTTTTGTGTCTTAGTTCATGTCATTGTATTTAGTCTTTGGTTCTGTATTTTAGTCTTTGTTCTGACTCTTAGTTCTTTTGTTCGGTTTCCTACATCCTGGTCCGCTGTCATTTGTTCTGGTCCTTGTCCACTAGTCAGTCTGTTTTGTCCCTGGCCTGCTTCTACTTTCTAGTCTTGGTATGTCCTGGTGTTAGTCTTGCGTCAAGTTACAGTTTGTCTGTGTGCCCTGTCTGTTCTCCTGTGTCTTGCTTTGCTTGCTGTTATTGTGAAGTCGTGATCCATCTGTTTTATGTTCCCGGCCCGCTCGTTTGCCTCAGTATTTAATGCCTGTCTCTTTTCAGCGTTGTTGGCTTATTGTGGTTTGTTGCATGTAGCTTGTGGATGCTCTGTAACCTGTGTTTGTCTCTGCCTCGTGTTCCTGTCAGCTTGTGGATTATTGTTTCATCTTGCATTCTTTGAATTTTACTTTTGGACTCAGCCACTGTAAGCATGCTTGTTTTTTGTTAATAAGTCATTGGACTTTATCTGCTCAGCTCTGGTGTCCTGCGTTTGGGTCCTCGACTAGCTCACACACACTGCAAACCATAACACCAACATTATTGGAAAAACACTCAAGGCCCCGCACACCCACAGATGTTGTCAATTACTCTTGCTGATTAGATGTCTTTTCAAGCTGACTGCTGGGTTGAGCTATGCTGCTAAGTTTGCTGAGCTAC
The DNA here is from genome assembly GCF_021292245.1 of Micropterus dolomieu. Lineage (NCBI taxonomy): Eukaryota > Metazoa > Chordata > Actinopteri > Centrarchiformes > Centrarchidae > Micropterus > Micropterus dolomieu. The sequence continues at coordinate 10,470,458 of NC_060151.1, forward strand.
TCAGTTCTACATATTTATGTTGTACTCAAGCAGTGGCGGCTGGTGAAAAATATTTTAGGGGCTGTGCCATATCCAGTCAGTTTCAGTAACCGTCCTAATACAATTTAACACAAACTGCAGGATACCAGAGCTCTGTGAAATAGTCTGAAATTATATAATGCCAATATTAAACAGTTTCTTACACAAAGCGGTATGAAAAGAAAACACTCAAGTAAAGTACAAATTCCTCTAATTTGTACTTCAGTACAGTAGGCCTACTTAAGTTACCGTCCACCACTGGACATCGCTTCAGAGCTGCCTATAAACTATACAGCTTACCTCTGTAGCCAACCGCTGTTGTTCTCCTTGTCGATGTACCGTAGCACAAGCACCAACTGGCAGTTGGTTGAAATGTCAGTTGTCTCATCTGCCTGAATAGCAAGATATTTTTTACTTCCTCCAGAATGTAATCTTCAAGAACTGACAGCATGCAGTCCAAAAGTTTGTTTTGCACAGTCTTTGAGGTGCCTTTGAAAACAGTAGCTGTCTTAAGGTGCTCCTCCAACACACTGTCCAGCGAGGCACCAAGATCTACTGAAAACGCCAGGGTTTGGCCAGCTTAAAGGCCCCACAGAATTTAAGACTTAAGAAAGAAGAATTATCTTTGATAAAACGTGCCTGTTCTTATCCACCTCTTTTTTTGTGTTTCCTCACCCCAATCCTGTGGCCTTCGTCAGCCGTGTAGCGGTGTTAACTCTGCCTAGCATGGCTAGCTTCACTGTATTATCCATATGTGCCCTTGTACACTCTTAACACACTTTCTTAATCTTCTCAGATAAATGTTTGGTGCCATTTACTCCTGTAACAGTCCATGTTTTATCCATCCCCGCTGTTTTAAAAAGCAAGCATGGGAAGCATTTCTACGATTGCGTCCAGCTAGCCAAGCTTTTCTATTGTACCAATTGCGGAAGAAGCCTTGCACATACGTTTTACCTCTCTCGGTAGCCTGTTTACTGATTTTGATGTCAGGTTGATCTGGGCCAAGCTCTTTCACGTGTAGTTTCTCCACCAAAGGTCTCCTCTCAAATGGATTTTGAAGAAGAGATCTTATTGAATTTGTGGGCGGCTGAAAGCCTGTGTCTTGAGTTCTGCATTATTCATTGTCTACAACGTCTGGTGTCCCTCTACCACAACTGACTCTGCATAGGGTGATAAATTTATCGCCCTTCAGGCAGAAGATTTGAGGATGCTGATTGGCTTAATTTAAGTTGCTATGGGCATTTCTTGTCAACTATTGGCTGCGCTGCTGTAATGCCTGGGCGATATTTCTGGCGCCCCAGAAGAGATCAGTGGATGAGCAGGAATCTAATTTCACCCCCAAACATAATTATTTAGCCTATATTTTATATATTACACAGCATTTTAAACATACATATACTTAAAAAAGTAATTGTTTATTTCAAAAATTTTTATTTTAAAAAGAAAAATCAACACTTTCCACCCCCTTGGAGGGCCAGCTGTGACTGTACTCAAGTTGAAAATAAATTGGCTTTAGACTAAAACATGAAGAAACATTATTTTTTGAGCTGCTGACTACCATTACCATACACATTATAATCCTTTTGCCTGTTTTTTCTTTGGTTGTGCAGAATGTAGTCAACAAAAGCATCGTCTTGATGAATTTTCCATATTTGTCTGCATCTTTCCCTCGGACCCTGAATTCAACAAAAATCTATAAAATTACCTATTGAAAAATACAGTTTTCAAAAGTTGTTGATTGTGTTGAGTACTGGCCCAACCTAATCACTAATAGGAAGCGGTTAATCTGCCACAAAATGTCTAGATACAGCCATATCATCAATACGTAAGAATCATTATGAAGACTTGAGACTTAAAGCTGCACCACTCACTATTTTCTAAAACAACACTAGATCAAAATCAAATGACTGTACAAAATGTGAAAGTAGTGACAAACCTTTAGAGAGTCATTCTCTGACAACAGCAGACAGACACAGTTAGCAGCTCGCCGGTGAATAAAGTGGAGCATTTAGCACCAAACGAGCCAGCTATTTCCCTCAAGAGTAAGCAGAGTGACTGTTGGGCTTACATCCATCAGGTGGTCGGCCACGTTGACTCCAGATAAATGCAAATGTTGCTCCTTGTCTGCTACATGTGTAATAAGACAACTGTTTGCTAAGGCAAAGTTGAGTTTATAGCTTGTTCCACCTTTACTGCTTTAACTTTAACTTTGACTTGTATTTTGTGACTCGTGATCATCATCAACTGTAAAAGGTTTTAACAAGTATAACAAAGCAGGATGAGTCATTTAAGCATGTTTCGGTACAGGCCTACAAGGTCCTGGAAAGATGTCTAAATCAGCAAAAATGAAAACATCTGTTCATGTGTACTGAGGCTGTGTAGGGGGAATCAGTGCTAATTCATTCAAAGCATCTTGCATTTCCTTTTTAGATAACAATTCAGCTATCATTAACAACACTCAGCAGCGTCACCAAAACAGGTTGCTGCATTGTAGATTTGTCTTCAGTTTTGGAATCGGAATAAGGCACCACAGCGTTGTTGTCTTCACCTTCCTTTTTTTGTCACTTCTGCTCATTCCACTGAGTTAGGACATCAAGAATCATTGTGAGAAATGCAAGAAATCAGTAACTTAAATAGGAATACACAGTAGCTTTAGCTGAATAGGTAAGTGGGTACAGTCAAAATCAACACTACAACAAAAAATAACTCTAAAAGCATAGCTCATCTCAAACAAAACAGAGTTTGGCAGAATCCCACGGGGAGCTTTTCCTGTAACATTACAGAACACAAGTTAAAAGTTCGATTACTGTAGGCATGACTGCCTATAATAAATCAACTTCCACATTTCTTCCACACGTTTTCCATTAAAAGTGGTCTCTTTTATTTAACGGTACGTCAGATTAGATTTACATTTAGATTTACAAAGCACCATTGTTCTGATTCCCTCTGCAGGCCCCACCTTTTAATCAGCCACACTTGGCAATACATCTGGCACCTGTGAGCAGCTGAATTAATTTATTACACTCCGCTTTGCAGTTAGTTGGCCTGCCTCTCCCTCTGTGCCACAATGAACAGTTCGATCCCATTCACTTAAGTTTAAATCAGTTCTGTCCAACTGTCTTTGTGATTGCTGAATGGGAAACAATAATGCCAAGGCATTCAAGCACATAATCAAAATTATTTTAGAGACTAAATGAGTCCCTCGCCACTCACAGTGGAGGTTTATCATGCAGAATATTCTGACACTTTAGCACTTCAATGTTCAAAACTAGTAAATAACTTGGTATACAAGTTCATTTTAGATTATCATTATCTGTGCTGTTGACTAAAACTACTGCAATGAAATGTAGCCACCATAATGTATAATGTTAATCTGATTCACATTCACTTTCTGTGAATCTCCAGAAGATATTATCCTTAAGCCTCAGTCAGTCTCTCTCATCTGTCTATCTTTTTCAACTTCTCTGCCGTCTTGTCCATGTCTGTGTGTGTGTGTGTGTGTGTGTGTGTGCGAGAGAGTGGTTGGACAGCTGAGTATCTGTTGTTTTGGGGTCAGGTTGAGAGGATCTGACTGCTGTGTTGTGCTGAGTTTGGCTCCAATTAAAACAACAACACTTGACAGTATACTCCCTCGCTACCCAATTCTCTCTCTGTTTTTCTTTCCCTTCCTCTGTCTCTCTGTGATAAGATCAATCTTTCATGATCTAGGTTAGGAGGGAAATGCCACACTGCAGTAGCAAATAGCAAAAGGACACAGCAAAGAAAAAAAGATGAAAAGAAGAGTCAAGCTAATTTGGGTACACGAAATATATGCAAGCAGCAGTCAGAAATGTATATAATGTGTAAAGGGTGAATCAAGTGGTTATTTATGTATGTTTTTATCTACCTCTCAGGTCTGTTTCTTTGTGTATTATCTAATTCTCTTTGTGTCTCCTTCCTCTTATTCTTCTTCCCCAGTTATCTGTTCTCCCGTGATTTAGCAACTACAACTAGGCACGCCAATTCTGTGGATTTCTCCAAAAGCCTGAAACAGAGTGCATGGTGTTGTAGTAAGAGTGATACTTTCAAAGGCACAAAAGTGTGAGGACTGAATTAAACCATGTGTTTTTCTGATATAATGTAAGCTGCAAATGATAGCAAACCCAGCTAACTAGTTTACAACCTACAGCAGAAAGTAACACAACACGTCCTCATACCTAAACGACAAAATCTGTGGATTGTCATTTGTCCCAAAATGACACATAAGACTGCTTTCCAAAATGACATGTATGAGCGTTTGCAAGTACCAGTACAGCAACAGACTTACCGGACCTTCAGTATGTTACGTAAGTCACGTCATCTAAGTCACATGACGTTTAACCTGGGAAACTGTTGTAAAAAAGGTCGTAGTGTGGTTTTAGGAAAAGATTAAATGAGGACATTACATAAGTCATCCACAAAACATTATTTTACCTAAAACATGTCATCTTTGACTTTCTTTCAAATGGGACTAGAACCTAAGTCTCCTGAGTGAAGGGCCCATGTTTACTTCATTCTACTCCATCCTCTCTACCACTCTCGTTACAAGACAGTCCCTCTTCTATGTCACCTGACTTCTTCTGCCACTAGCAGTCATGGCCCAACTAAAAACATAAATATGGGTCACAATAAGCTGAGATATTGTCTACAACATACAATTATAAATTAAATGTTTTAGCATGAGATTATGCATATCAAGTGCACAACTCCTTTATCGCGGTTCTCCTTTTAAAAAGATTCAGTAAAAACATTAAAAAGAAATCCGGACACAGGATAGAGCTAACCATAGCTAGCTAACTAGAGCTAATGGAATCTGCTCGGGACAGTTTTCATTTCAGCCGGCAAAATTGATGGTCTTCGGCGAGAATTGAGAAGACTGCTTTTATCCACCTTTTTCAAAAATTAAGGACTCATTGTTCCACATTTTTATAAATTGCAAGTGGAAAATCTGCCACCGTTATTTTAAACTGGATGTGTGTGGTGCAGGAAAGCAGTGGGGTTTAGCGAATGGTCAATTCTCTGAGTTGCAGAGTGAGGTGCAGAAAATGTGTTTTGGCTGCATAACAACATGTTTTTCCTGTTTTTATGTTATAACTTTGTGAAGTGAAGAAATATGTCCCCAAAAAGCTCAGACTTGGGATTCTTTTTTTGTGTCAGAATGCTGTGAGATCATCACTCATTCATGACTGCTGGAAGTCTTTTTTATATTCTTTCAAAAGATATCCTTTAGATAAATGATCATGTGGCAGGAGGATTGTGTAGATATTTTTGGCAACAGTTAAGACTCCAACTTATGTAACTTTTGAAATGTAACCATAATTTTGGAGGGGAAAATATCCTCAGTTTACATTAAAGGAATTCACCACCCAAAAGAGTGCAGAGTATCCAAAAGGGACAGATGTTCTCAAAAGTTGTTTAACATTACAACTTTGTTGTCTGTTCCCTATTTCCTCAGCATCCTTTGCCTCCAACAGCTAGAACTTCCCCTCACTGTTTCCTTCTTTTCTTCTCTTTTTTTCCTTCTCTATTTGGGGACATCTGCCAGTCTTTGAATGCATTCATTTAACCTTTTTAAACATGTTTTTTCTTTATGCACTTCTACTCACTTTCCACTGCTTTGTGGAAGTAGTTTGTCATTGTCCCAATGTGTGACAGCCTTCCTCATAATTTGTCTTATCTACATTCTCTCCACATTAAGGTGTAACTCCAGGTTTTGTTCCACAGAGCCTTTAACCTTTTCAGCTTGACGTCCAAAGTAACTCCTGTAATAACTTTTCAAGGGTTGAAAAACACAACTTGCTGGGGCAGTCAAATACTGATCTCAGGCTGAGCCAGGTTTACAGCAGCCCTTCTTTCAGTTCTCTGCTGACCAGGTGAAACCATGTCTGTCAGGATGTTGTTGCATGTCGTGCCCTCGTCTCTTCGATGGACAGACTCCAAAACGTTCCATCACTGCCCACCTGTCTATGCAGATCATTACCTTGGACCTGCCTGTAACTGAATTTGTGTTTGTGTGTGTGTGTGTGTGTGTGTGTGTGTGTGTGTGTGTTTCATGTTCTTATATCCTGGTGGGGACCTGAATGCACACTAACCCACGGAGGCTCGTGTCACCATGGGGACTAAAATTGAGGTCCCAAGAAGTAGAGACTGTTTTTTCACACCAAAGGAGTGAGGAAATGTTTGCAAAGTTAGGGCATCTTGGCCAGGCAAAGGGGTAAAGGACTGGTTAAACATTTGGGGTAATACACTTACTCTCTTGCATAGAGTCAGTTGATTGTTCAACCAGGAAGACTATCTTAATGCTTCATTCATTCACAACTCTCTCTCATACAACTCTCTCTCAGACAAATACTACACCGTAGCAACAGTTACTATCCTGGAACCGGGCTTCGTCAAACCTCAGTTCTTGGATTAAACGGTGGTACTCACCGAGATGTTTCCTCGCCCACAAAATCTCATGAACCCACATACGGCGAGTCCATCCTCTCTCTCTCTACCTGCTTCAGCCTTCCCTTCATACAGAGCAAGGGCCAGAGCAAGTACTGTACTCTGTGTTGACATTTTTACATCCAGTAAGTTAGGTAGAACTACTTGCAACAAATGTATCATAGCAACCAAAGTCGGAAAAAACACTGAGCCACAAAAACGCCCGCTAGCACTCCCTGCTGGGCGTTTTCAGAACAGCAGCTGTCATTTTCAGCTGGCAAAAAACGTTTTGGTGGACACGGGCCCTAAAGGCTGGAAACAGAGAAAACAGCTAGCCTGGCTCTGTCTAAGCTAACAAAATCTGGCTACCAGCTCCTCCAAAGCTCACAAATTAACATGTTATAGTTAGTGTACAAAAACGATAATTTAAAACCAACAAGTTGCGGTTTTACAGTTGCCAATTATTACTTGGCCAGGAGCAGTAATTCCCTGAGATTTAGATGAGAGCGGTATTGATCTTCTCATCTAACTCTCATCATGAGAGCAAATACGTGTATCTCTTTGTGTAACTCTCTTTATGAATATATACACCTTTAGACAAAATATATATTTTACGTTAGTTTTTAAAAGTAAGAAGTGGGATATGGTAGGATATTAGGGTTTAGGGATGCACCAATCCAAACTGTCGGATTGGTATTGGTGCCAATACTAATAACACCTGACATGATCAATCCACATTAAACACAGTTTCTTCTTCAATGTCAGTATATAAACTTCTGTGGTTCAGTTACATTCATTCAGTCCTGGCTGGCTGCAAGTTCAGTTTTTAGTGCCAAAGCAGTCCATGAGTTCCAACACAATATACAGATTTGAAATTTGCATTAAATTTACATTTACATTTACTCATTTGGCAGACGCTTTTATCCAAAGTGACTTACATTTGTGGAACAACATACAAGTATTACCCCGCATCAATACAGCAAGAGATCTATAAGTGACAATACATACTTAGAAGAGAGAGCAGCAATAAATACTAGTAAGAGCTATTTGCAAGTATGGCATCAATGGGGTAAATACCTAGGGAAAGAAGTGATAGTTAACAAAATAGTGCAATCAATACAAGAAGAAGAGCACCAGAAGTGAATGTTCTAGATTAGGGGTTAGAGGTGTTATAAGAGGAAGTGTTCTCGGAAGAGATGAGTTTTCAAGAGCTTCTTGAAGTGGGAGTGGGATCCCCCTGCTCTGATGGCGTTACAGATGAGAGCAGCCGGGACTGAGATTACTTTGTACAGTCCCCTCCAAAAGTATTGGAACGGTAAGGCAAATTCCTTTGTTTTTGTTGTTCACTGAAGACATTTGGGTTTAAGATCAAAGGATGAGTATGAGTAAGAGTTCAGAATTTCAGCTTTCATTTCCTGGTATTTACATCTAGATGTGTTAAACAACTTAGGACATACCACCCTTTGTTTGAACCCACCCATTTTTCATCTTTTGATCTTAAACCCAAATGTCTTCAGTGTACAACAAAAACAAAGGAATTTGCCTTACCGTTCCAATACTGTTGGAGGGGACTGTATGTAGGGATGGCAGAGCCCGATGATGTTCGTTGGAGGAGCACAGTGGCCAAGAAGGAACATACTGTAAGTTTGTATAATGGAGTTTAGGTAGATGTGTGCGGTCCCATTAGTCGCTCTGTGTGCAAGCATTAGTGACTACAATTTGATTCGGGAGGCCACGGGTAGCCAGTGAAGGTGGCTGAGTAATTTTGGGTTGATCAAAAACCAGACATGCTGCTGCGCTCTGAACGATTTGCAGGGGTTTCACCACACAAGCTGGAAGACCCACTAGGAGGGCATTGCAGTGGTTGAGGCGAGAGATAACCATGGCCTGTACCAGAAGCTGGGTGGCGTACTTTTGTTATAGCCTGATTTTGGTTATGTAGTATAGAGCAAGGTGGCATGACCGAGAGACAGCAGCAACATGGTTTGAGAAGGACAGCTGGTCATCAGTCATGACACTCAAGTTTCTCACCACCCTGGTTCGAGTGATGGTTGAGGAGCCACTTTGTAGTTTGATGTTATGGTGGATAGATTGCTTGGTTGGAATGACCAAGAGTTCAGTCTAAGAGAGGTTTAGTTGGAGGTGGAAAGCCTTCATCCACGGCGGAAAGGATAGGTAAAGTTGTGTATAGTCTGCGTAGCTGTGGTAAGAGAAGCCATGCGAGTGAATGATCGGCCCCAGTGAGGTGATGTAAATTGAGAAGAGAAGGGGCTCTAGCACTGAGCCTTGGAGCACCCCTGTGGAGAGGCAGCAAGAGGAAGACAATTGTCCTTGCCATGAGACACTGAAATGCCCAGAGAGTACGGTTCGTACGAGGTACGGTTCGAACCACAGGAGTGCTTTGCCCGAGATGCCCATTGCAAAGATTGCAGGTAGCAGAATCCTGGGACTGACTGTGTCAAAGGCAGCTGATAGGTCAAGCAAGGACTGGGCTGCAGCTTTTGCTGACTTTAGAGCTTCTGTCACAGACAACAGAGCCATTTTAGTAGAGAGGCTACTGTTAAAACCAGACTGATCTGGATCTAGAAGGTTATTCCATGAGAGGAATTCTGAGGCCTGTTTGAAGACTGCCAGTTCGATAGCTTTGGATAGAAAAGAGGGAGAAGTGAAATTGGCCAATAGTTCTCAGCTTGAGTACAGTTGAGGGAGGGCTTTTTGAGTAGGTGTGTAACCTAAGCCCTTTTGAAAGCCGTCAAGGTTCACAAAGCCAGAGAAGTATTTATTACATGGGTGATTGCCAGCACCATGGTAGGAGATACAGCTTATAGGAGACTGGTAGGAATCGGGTCCAGTGGGCATGTTGTGTGACGGCTACAGGTCAGAAGTTATGATATTTCACTCTCAGTGAGAGGAGTAAACGAGGAGGGTGAAGTGCCATTGACCTGGGAAGACAGGGGAAAAGATGTAGAAGGACTGCTACATGTTAGGCTTGGTGTCGAGCCTTTAGCACCAATGCCTGAGGAAGATGGAGAGAGACATTTACTGCTACATGGTAGGTTTCCCTGTGATATGCTCACAGAGTGGGAGCTGACCAGAGCGCGAGTAGACCGGTGGATTTAGGAAATTAGGCATTAGGAAAAAGAGAGCACTTGTATTAGATTTTTACTCTTTGTATAGTTGAGATATCAGGATCAATATTGAGATTATTGATTTATATCCCTATTAGGGTTAAGGGTTTATGTAATGACTGTAGTCATCACAATGTACATACTCACTAGAGTCTCCTCCAGGTCAGTTAATCACAACAAGAGAAGCTCCCAGCATACTCACAAGAGAGTTACCGTAATTAGAAGACCACTAGTTTGAGTCATGTTGGTAAAGAAATGCCAATCCCTTCCAGCAATACCTAAAGGACATGAAATGTTATGTTTGTGATATAACATAAGAAGAAGATAAGAAGATAAGGTGATATGCTAAGATTAGATGGTATGCACGTGGGTCCTCACTATGTGTGATAACGTTTCACTATTATGTGTGAAAGTTTGATTTACCCAGATAAAAGTGGAGGTTTGTATCTGAGATTGTTCGGCAGTTTTGTCAGTTTGGTATGACAGAAATATTTATTGTCACTGAGGCAGCAGCATAATCTCCTACTCAAAATATCTCTTGCAGAGGAAAGGAGAGCTGTTAATAATGGCTCACCAACAGCTAGACATAAAAGACAGTCAGTGTGAATATTTTTTGTTTGCAGCTTTTGCAGAAAGATCTGAACGTAAATGGTGTAGACCCTCTCTATTAATGCCAACAGAGATGCTACGTCTCTCTGTTTTGTATTCTCTGTGTATTGTGTGACTCCTCAGATTCTGTGACCTGACTTTGAATTAGAGCTATTTTGCCACTACAATATACACATCTTTACAATGGCCAGATACTTTATTGTGATAGTTGTTACCAAAATGGGTGAATTAGCAACTCTGGCATTAGAATACAAACAGACTTTCACAAACTGTGTAATTACAGGTACCACACTTGGCAGCTCTCTTGAGTTGTAGCATATTTGTAGCCAGTGTTTCTATAGTTGATCTTGCAGGACAAAAGAGAATAGAGGGTGCCGTTGTCCTTGCTCATTCTGTTTTCAGTGACAAGAAGGTTTGTGGACAACATTTGTGGGAAGAATTTCTTTCATGAGGACTGCCAGCAGGCTGAACCACTCGTCTTTCTCTAAATTCCACAGAATTGGTCCACTCTCTCTTCCTCTGGTATCTCCTTCCTGTCAGAAATCTGATCGTCCACCAACTGCTCTCTTAGCCTGTCTGCATCAAGCCTCAGCTCAGGAAACGTCCTCTATGTCCTTACAATATAAACACTTTTTAACACTTTTTAAAACATTGCACTATAATCCTAATATTTGTAAGTAGGACTTGTCACACAAGTATAATATAAATGGTGGTGAGCATATATAATGCTGCAATACAACACTAATAACTGGCCTCAATATGACATAGAATTGATCATGGAGCTTCAACAAAAATGGGATTAAAAGCAAGGCTGGTGTATTAGATTGCACAGGTGTTAAATGTACAATAATACTTAGTGTAAATAATACACATATGATTAGATAGTAACTACAGCGTTATAATATCTTGCTCCTCACTTAATTCCTTTTCCACTGGACTTTGGACTGCATATTGTCTTTTAACAGGAGATGATGTCTATCTTCAGTGTGCCTCTACTTCAAACAACTAAAGCATCTTCACAGCCAACACTCCGGTGTACTCTTATCTGATGCATAATGAAGTGGAGGCTCCAGTGTCACATCTTTTCACAAGGTCTAAACTTTGTAGTGACACCTCCTAGTTACATGTTTCATAAGTGCAAAGGGATGCACATCACACAGCATGCACATCTGTAGGCGCATGGTATGCTGTAGATGAGTCAGCTTGTGCAGTTTTCCTTGAAGATTTAAAGAACAAAGGTACTAGGCCAAAATTATAGTGTAATAAGGGTGTTTTGCCATAGGTGGTCAGCCCGCAGCATTAGAATAAACAGAAACCTGCAGTGCCTTTGGCTTGTCTATGACTTCATATTAAGAGAACCTAAATAACATGTTTAAAAATCCTTGGGTCATATTATACCTTCCAGAAAAACACACGTGTGTTCGACTGAAATTACCACCATAACAGCTGCATGGAAGTGTTCTGAGCTGGTGCCATCAAGTGGAAAATGCGAGAAATGCAAAATTATAAACCAGCACTGCTTCTACTGAGGAATTTACAGCTTCAAGGCTTGTTCTAAATTTAGTAAGCCATATCACAGTTTGAATCAAAACAGTCTCTACTATGCCTACATGACTGAAACTGTCTTGATGTGACATCCAGGAGTTCCTTTTTGAAAATGTTAAGATTGTATTTGGTAAGGGTGATAGAAACACTTCATGTGATACAATACAGGTCAACATGTCCATTAACAAGCACTCATTTACATTTATTCATTTAGCTGATGCTTTTATCCTCAACCCTCAGCTATCGGGTAATTAGTGATACCCTCTCTTATCTCCTGCTCTTTATTCTCTCTTTCTTAACCTCCTTTTCTCCCCTCACCCCCTTCCCTGCCTTACTGGTCCACCGGTGCCAAATCAGGTCCCTGTAGACACAGACACCATCTCTGGGACTACACACTTCTCCTAATGAGGGACAAAATGGGTTTTGCAGTCTAGATTCAACTCTAACACCAGTGGATACCACTGTAGATCAATTTAGTTGTGGAAATGTGTGTGTACGTGTGGGTAGATAGCTACACAAAGGCAATTTCCTGTTCAGTGACATGGTTGCAATGCTGTAGATTCTCTGACCTACACAGGATATTTTCAAATAAATGAGTGGTTGGTTTTGACCGTGCATGTATGGATAGTATGTGTGCATGAATGCATTTTGTAGAAAACTGTTAAAGGACTTGTTTGATATTTTTGGGGAATAACCTTAATCACTTTCTTGCCAAGAATTAGACAAAGAGTCCAGTACCACTCTCACAAATGTCAGTTCAATATTCAGCTGCTGCTTAGCTTAACATTCACTCGCTTAAGCTATCATTAATACATTATATCTTGTGTTCAGTCCAAACAAAAACCGAAGTGTAAGAATGACATGTTGCAGTGTTTTGGGGGTTATATACTGGACCATTTCTTACTGCTGGTTGTCTTGCAAAATCACGGTGACGACAAGATTTCAGGAATTAGTCAGGCTTAAAAGCACCTGTAACTCCACAACATGTCATTTTTATGCTTTTGTTTTTGGACAGGGAGATATAACCTGTTGAGCACAATGAGCTGTAGAGGGTGTGGGTAGGTGTATTTTATTACCTTCGGACAGAGCAAGGCTAGCTGTTTTCCTCTGTTTCCAGTCTTTATGCTAAGCTAAGCTAACCGGCTGCTGGTGGGATCTTTTTATCGAACATATGACAGAGATAACCGTGGTATCAATCTTCTAATCTAAGCTTGCGCATTAAAGCCAAGAAGCTGAAACTATTCCATTAAGTGATCTAATGATGATGAAGTTGAGACCACTGAAAGTTCAAAATAGTACGGGCACTTGCTCACACACATAAGCAGGCAGAAACACATGAACTCTTCGGTACACACGCAATCTCCAGATGGGACAGCCCAAGGACATTCCAGGAAACGGCTGAAAATGGTGACTGATGCGGCAGAAGGTCTCGAGGACAGTTCACATGTCCCTATATATATTTATGCATCTATGTATTTATGCAAGGACATGGCAGTTATCCTGGCCTTGGCTTGACATAGACAAGGAGCACTCAGCAGCTGTTGACCCAAGTGATTCCAAAACGGTGACCTGGCCAGCTGGTTGGACCCGTCCCCAGCTGGTTGCCTGTGGAGGGAGCTGACAAGTTGGAGCAGGAAAAAAAGGAAGGAGATAGAGGTGGTCTGAAGGGACAGATAGACATACAGCTTCAGAGTGGGAACAAAGAGCAAACAAAAGCAAGGATGTCACACCCTTGTTATCTTGCTTTCCACCGCAACTTAGTATCAAAGACTGACAATGTTCTTTTATTTAAGCCTTTATCTAACACGAGGAAATATGTTTCTGCATGAGCGGAAAACAAAAATGAGATATCTGGCTGTGAGTGTGTTTGCGTGCATTTGACCGTGTGACAAAACAATAAAACATGACAGACAAAAACCCAATGAAGTGCAGAAACGCTGGTTGTTTATACTTTTCCTTTGCATGAGTGCTTTTTTAAAACTTATCTTTAAAAAACCCTCAAAGGAGTACTTAATAGCTGTAAAGTCTAAGCCCATTACAAATACAAGGCAAAAATGGGCAATGGAATTTGATAGAGGGCAAGGGACAAAGTCAAGAAAGTTGGAGGAGGAGGCGAGCAGAGAAATGAGAGGTCTGGAAAGCGGAGGAGGTGCAGCCAAGCAAAAACTCCCCGGGTAATTAAGGATTTTGAGAAAGAAGAAATCAGGAAGGACGGATGAAAGGGGAGGAAATGGGGGTGAAACAGGTGAGAAATGAATGAATAGAAAAAGAGAAGAGGTAGAGTGAGGAAAAAGATCAGAGGAATGAACAAATGACAAATGAGCTGAGATAGAAGAGGATGGAGATGGGTGATGGGTGAGAGAAGGGAAGAGGAGCAAAGGAAAAGAGGTAGAGAGTGAAAGAGTGAAAGAGTGCAAAGAACGATATCCTCATTTCATACATGCCATAAGAGGCTGCTGCAACGAATTGACAGTCATTCAAACTGACACCTACATCAGAGATGAAACCATGTCTGAGCAAGCATGACTGGACAAGAATAATCATCACACTTACTGATGTGGCTTACAACATTTAGCCAGACTCATATGAGACCGAATTTAAATTAAATGTAGAGACAACCATTGTGACAACACAAGGAAGTATCTGTGATTGAGAGCAATACATATTTAAACAGATTATTATATCAGTCAAGTTTGTTCTAGTGCCTTGGTTAAGATTGCACAAAAATCTGGTTCAATAGTGGATATTTTATTCTGGTTTAGCTGCATGAGATAGTTTGACTGGTTTGTTGCTTGAATTTGGTTTGACTGAGCTTCAAACGAGATTTGAGAATCAAGGCTGTGCCATTTAGGAGCTTTTGCAGTGGATAGTGTTTTTCAAGCGTGCAGATTTGTAAATGAGATTAGGGGGTGTCTTCCTGCAAAACACCAGATGCAAGAAACGTGACAAATTGTAAATTTTCAGTTACCCAAAACTAAGAACCTGACACTCTGCTACTTTGCAGTGCAAACATTAATTATTCCCTGCTCAAAGTGGCAGGGTAACCTTCAAAAATGGTACATGAATCCTTTAATAATGCATATCAGTGCTAAATGAAACATTAAGCCGTGGGGATGTAGTTCTCCCAGCAAAACCTTCAGGAGAGCTCACAGAAATGCAGCTTTTAAACACTTACCTGCTAAAAGCATTCCTCTTTTCTCTCACACCTACAGACATCAACACACATACACACGCACTTTGAGGACACTGTTATGTAGCATATCCAGAAACACAAATCAGGACCTCTTGATGGAACTGGAGCTGCTGTTAAATCAACTTCTCCATTCATTTGCAGTAGGGGAGACTGGGTATAGTTGTAACATGGGGAATGTTGTAACTACACTAGTTCTACCATTTAGAGATAAGA
The DNA here is from genome assembly GCF_021292245.1 of Micropterus dolomieu. Classification (NCBI taxonomy): domain Eukaryota; kingdom Metazoa; phylum Chordata; class Actinopteri; order Centrarchiformes; family Centrarchidae; genus Micropterus; species Micropterus dolomieu. The sequence goes on from NC_060151.1 coordinate 10,485,608, forward strand.
TAGGAGTCATGAGATCCTTTCAGTATTTACCTACTTCCTCTCCAATCATGCATGGTTGTTGTCAAGGCACATTCAGAATATATAGAGAAAAAGAACAAATGTTTATTTTGGTTTTTTTGTTAGTTTTGTAGATTTATTTAATTATGTACATTGTAGTAGTGTTTATTAAGTATACAATTAAGTAAGTGTGCTCTAGTAGACAAATTTACATACACGCGAGTCATCAGACTGAGTCTGTTACAGAGAGAGAGAAACGTTGTTCATTTATTTCTCTACAACTGTTTTTGAAGCATATCACATGGTATGGCATCTATTTTGCTTCTTTTGTCTTATTGTTACAACTTACCCCAGCATGTGTTACAACCTAACCTAATCAACTCACGAGGTATATGATTTTCTTGTAGAGGATTGAACTAGTGTCATTTGTAGTTTAACAAATGTGGGAACTGTAGCTAAAAACATTAGCGAGTTATATAGCTGCTAAAGCAAAAAGTGTTACAACCATACCTGGTCTCCCATGCCACAGTCCATTTAGGCTGTGTGGTGAACTTCTGAACTACTGACTCACACTATCTTCACTGTCACTGAGGCTGTTAACTATTTTTCCTATTCATTTTATAAGACAACTTAAAGCTTCTTTAATATTTTTTGCCATGTTAGTGGTACAACTCTATGGATGGCAATGTTGGTCTATTGGTCCCATCAGCTTCAACTGTCCTTTTTATTTAGTGCTAATTAGCAAATGTTTGCAAGCTAACGTGCCAAACTAAGATTATTTGAACAGGGTAAACATCACAATGTTAACATTGTCACTAGCATGCTGAAGTTAGCATTTAAGTGCTAACATTTTCAACACATAAAATTCAACAAATAAACCACCTACACTCCCTGCCCTGCAACAAACATCAGACAGGCAAAGTTAGCGACTAGCTGGTGAGCAACGGATATTTTCCTCAGGAGTTGGTGGAGACCAAAAACAGAGCTAGATGCTGAGTGAATATTGGATTTGGAATAATGTTGCTTCGAGTCTGCTACATGTGCAAATAACCAACTCTTTGCTTACATGTTCACAATATCTACTTTATCAGATGAAACTATGTCAATGTTGTGTTTATGTCTTGCTCTAAGTGGCCCAAAAATTAATGCAGGTATAAGGTATCAAAATTGCACCTAAACACTCAAATGTACATCTGTGCTTTATTCAAATGCAACTGATATATTTTGTAGGCTATATGATCTAACTTGCTAGTGTTTTGAGGACAAATTAGCTGAACTGTATGACACTAGGCTTCTAATATTCAAACTTATTTACATCAGTAAATATAGTAAAACAAACTTTGTACCACTGCTAGAATAGAGCCTAGGAAGAGACGCCAAGTCACCCCTATGTGTCATGGAAAGATTTGTCACCCCAGCAGGACGGTCACTGTGACTCATTGGGTTTTGTCACAGAGGTACTGCCATGCTAACAACTTTGGCCAGCCTGACAGTACCCTTGTAGTTGGAGAGAAGGTTAACGTTTGTCAAGTGTCACGTGGATACTCATAATTGTGCTACTAACCGAGCTGATTCAGCTACTCAGCCGCAGGGATCAAGGACAGGCTAGGTCTGTCTGCATTTATTATCTACTCTCTCGTAGGAGGGGTGATGATCTAAAGGCCACGGACCAAATCGGCTTCACATCTGTCTGCACAACAGTTTTGCTGCACAGTGAGATATCTGCCATCTGGAAAAGTGATACTGTCTTTGCCATCATATGACTTATACCACAGAGTTCAGCTGACAAAATGATGGCACGGCATGCATGGACAAGAGCTAGTATATTTCTGTAATGAAATTGAAATTACTGAACAATGATGAAATTTAATTGGTTCTATACTCATAATATATGTAAAATGGTATTAGCTGCTTTCTATTAACCTTTCGCTTTTCCCAGTGTTACTGAGCATTCACTTCCTTTAAAACACACGCACACTCACAATTTACTCAAGTTACTCAATACAACATTGTCAACGTTCATTGCTGGCTATGGTGTTTTGATAGCAATGTTTTGATATAGTTCCTGCTTGGTCCTGGGTTTTGAAACTGCAACCTTCTGATCAGGAGCCATCTCTGTCCTGAAGACGGATCCCTAGCTAGAGACAGAGCAACACTGTCGCTTTGTGGACACTCAAAGAACTGCAGTAAGGCCATCACCAAGCACTGTGATAATCTTAAAACAGGTTGGTCGGTCACAATGTTAGCACCGAGACACTTGAGCATTGAAAAAGTTGATGAAATAAGAGTATGACTTTTTTTGGTATCTTTTGTGACTTATTGATTGGATATTTGTGCAACACTATGCATGCGAATTATATTTGTATGTCTATTCATATAAATTTATTTCCTCATAACAAGGTAGTTAGTTATTATCCATATGAAAATGATTAGATGATGTCATTTGTCATTTTACATTAAATAGTGTATTACACCTTTCCTTCCTGTGGGTATTTGTTTGAAGAAGACCTCTAGATGGGTGAAACTGTAATTCCAGTGTGTGGATCCTCCTTGTATTGCAATTGCACTGATTTGTTTTTAATCCAGCACCTACTGCTAAGGTAGTTTGAGTAGTGCATATGACAAAAACTTCAATTCCATTACATCTCTTCTTCTTTCAACCATTGATTGTGGTTTTTTTTTTTTACAGTAATAAATGATCAAAGTCCTCAAAAGACCTCAACATCTCACAAATTTGTATTTTTCTGAAACTGTGCAAATATTGTAGTCTTTACAATAATTCCATCAATGTGTATTTTTGCACAAATGACACATTATTTTTTTACTTCATATGTGCATGCTGTAAAAAAAAAAAAAAGATGCATGTGCACAGAGTTGCAAGTAAATAGCAAGAAGCTATTTGAAATGTTAAAAAATAACACCAGATATTCTCAAATTTGCAGTCAATGGCTTTATATGTAGGTAGAATTACAAAAACAATTACACAAACCATACAAACAATATGCATAAACCTATCTGTTTTAGTTAGATTACTTAAATAGGGAATAATATCCAGAACTATTGCAATTTCACATTACAGGTAGCAGCCAGCAACGACATATATCAGAGCAACAAAGGGGACTTCTGCAGTTATACATTTCAGCAGTCTTTTAGCATGTCAGTTAGTTAGCAGAAGGCAAAGTAGCAGAACCCAGATTCACCTGAGCTTTCTAGCCTCTGAAAGGTTCAGTGTGTAACATTTAGGAGGCTCTATTGACAGAAATGCACTACGATATACATGACTATGTTTTCAGTGGTGTATAAAGACCTCATGTAAAGAACCGTTATGTTTTTATTACTTTAGATTGAGCCATTTCTATCTACATACACTGCGTGTCCCCTTACATGGAAGTCGCCATGTTGCACTGCCATGTTTCTACAGTAGACGGCTCTACAGAGTGCCTTTTGTCAACTGGTTTATTAGAAGAAACATGGCCAAATGGAGAATAACATTTTATTATTTAGCACAAGAGCAAGAGTGTGTCAGACACCGTGGTGTTGGAATAATGAGAATCTTTTTTTTACTCCTAAAATCTTTATTGTAAAAAGAGAAATAAAGTGTACATGGGACATAGGGAAGTATACAGAACTTTGATTTGCGCAAAATCATGTATTGCAAATACATATTTTGCAAACATGTAATTTGTAAAATGGTTAGTTTGCTGTACAGGTAGAGTAAACTAGATGTCTCCGTGTTGTTTATATGCTCTAATAATGCTAATCCAACACATCTTTGTAGTAGCGTCCATGTTGATTCCACATTCCGACTTAAGAGCACATGAACACACAATGAAGTCGGGAGAACGACTTCACAACTCGGGAAATGGGACCGTCCGTGGAGCATGTAAATGCACCATGAGCCAATTAGTTGCAATTCGTAGCCCTCACCGCTAGATGCCACTAAATCTTACACACTGAACCTTTAAAGGGAAATTAACATAAAAGTCGCCAAATACTTAGTTATTAATACATCATACAAATGTCAGTTTAAACCTTTTGAAAAATAAAGTTTTGTATTGTTGCACATCCAATATTCCTGTGCAGATGCACTAGTGAAATGAGTGCAGAGTGAAAGATGGATGATGCAGGAGAACACTATGATAGTTAATGCTGGTTTAATCACTCTGTGAGCTCTCTTGTTTTTCTGTGCTTCTTTCATCCATCACTCTGTTCAGGCTCATGAGGTTCAATATGGTTCATGTGTGTAACACTGTCTTAGTCAGATTAACCCCCAAAAAACAGGTGATCTATGCATTATCTTTAAATTAGACAGCTGTGTGTTCTTTCTGGTGGCAGAGTCCAGTGTATTACGCACTAAGATTATAGGCTATGAGTATTACTGGATCCAGATGTTGTATAATCTGGAGGATTTTCAAGTGTCTCCTACAGTTTCCTGCAGAATTGAATGCATTGTTAATATTAGTGAGTTGAGGGATCCTTACTACCTCTGACCCCTTTTCACCTCATTTGTGTATTATAGGATTTCTGGACCTTCATACAGTAAGCCAAGTGTTAGATTTTGAATGCAGACTGCGTAGGACGTTACCATCTGTGCTGTACGATAACCATGCCAACTCCCAACAGTGTGACTGTAGCCAAGCAGAGGGGAATGAAGGCACAGAGGTGTATTGTATATCAAACACACTCTGGTGGCTGTTAAAGGACTCAAGCAGGTTGTTATTAAGTTGATAATACAGCATATGGTCAATTCTACATTTAAAAATCTGTGGATGTGAAGTTGTTTAGGATTATCTACATGGCAACTAAAGCATGTGTTTCTCAAAGAATTGTATAACAAAATGCTTCAACGATCAGCATCTCCCTGTGGAGCTGGTAACACGGGCCAAGAGGCACAACATATGTCATATAACAGAGCTGTGGTGCAGTTCACTTTCAGTTATATCAGAGAGTAGATTTAATACCAAAATACCATATTATTGATTCTGTCTGACCAAGAAATATGTTTCTGTTTTTTAAAGGCCAGGATTGCCTAGGAAATTGTTTTTACAGCACCTGGAACTGTTTTTTGTGCGTTCTTGTTGCCTTGCATGACATACACTTTTGTCTGCCATCAACAAATGTCAACAAGGGTTTACTTTCATACACGCAGGAATAACTGCATTTACAATGAACTGTCCCCCAGTACTGCTATAAAGATATACACTCAACATGTTTTTGTATGTTATGTTACAAAAGATGTGATAAATGGAATGATAATGTGAGGTACAGCAGGCAGGCGAACACAGAAGAGCTGAATTGACCAGAAACAGTAAAGACACATATTACAGGAAGAAAAGGATTACTGATGGGAACTTAACTACAGGCTACCAAAAGTCAGAAAAGTGCAAAATTAAAACATGATTGACATTAAAAAACTCTCTAAGATGCAACCATCTTATTTTCCATCAACCTGAATCCATTGAATTGAATATATTAAACATATCTATGCAAAGTGTACATTTTGTTTAACACTAAGATTAATTCCATTGTAGTCAGCAGCAGATGATTCTCACTGCAGACACCTGATGTTGGTAATAATGTCAGTGATGAAAAATGAAAAATAAAAGTGGTTAAATAAACATTGCAATACCTAAAACTGGTGAAAATAAAAAGTAAAGGAGCATTTTGTACCTCAGTACAAAAGTTAAGGTACTAAATAAGCTGGCTGCACTATGTGCAAGAGGTATTTTAATGTTGTATGTGGTTTACAGCTATCGGATAAATGCAGTGGAGTAAAAAGTGCAATATTTCTATGTTGTGGAGTAAAAGTAGAAATTAAGCTGAGCTAAATTAAGTTGCATCTAAATATAATTACAATATATACTATATAATAAGTACCATTTCACTTCTGAAACAGTTTAACTGGATATCTGACTTTCCAAAGACTTATTTCTAAGAAGGCAACATTCATCAAAGTAATTTTTTTGTGTAGGAAAGTAACTGTTTTTATATCTGGCTATGCTGCTAAACCCAAAATCCCATCTGTTTTTGAAGGGCTGATCAGTGCATCCTCATGTGATTTGATGCTAGATGCATCCTCAAACTTCAAGATCTGTGAGATCTCCCTAAGTAGTATCGATAAACCTATATGTAAATCTATAAAACTACATTTTAGGGAGGAAATTATGTTAAATTATGTATTTTAAAAATTAACTGGTCAGTAATCAGTTATAGCTTCCAAAAATGCGGTCAGCTCCGGTGCTAGTGTGTCATTTATTTACAGAAAGAAAGACAATAAGTTTGAGACTCCTCACTGACTGACTACAATGGAAGTGACCTCGGGAACACTCTGGGACTCTGCTGCTCTCTCGGGTTACATGTTTCTTCCCCCGTTGATGACGTTGCCTCCTGGAGGGGCGATGTGGATGGAGTCTAGAATGGGCCGCAGTATCTGGCCGAACGGCCTAGAGATGGAAGGAGGAGATTTGATTTGATATCCTAACCTGAATCATAACACCATCATTGCACTATTTTTGGCTTAAACCATACATTTAAAACCTATTCCCATGTCACTGGTATGAACAGATGGTTTTCTGTTTTATGGGGGGTTAACAAGTGATTTTACACTTTAAAACACCTAATTTGTTTTGGCTCCTACAGTGAATTTTAGAGTCACAATTGTATAACTGTTCATTGAAGGCCTTGTCCGAGGAAATATCTGAGAAAACCCCTACATTTAATGTGACATTTAGACACTATGATCCACTCTGTACACTCTAAGTCTGCTACCATGTATTGGAGCTCCTTTACAGATAATTATCGATTGTGAAGCAAACTTTTGAAGGCAGGTTTGGAATTTGGAGTCCATCCAGGCAGCTACCACATAAGCTGTGGGCCTTGTCATTGTTACAGCAGCAACTAGTGCTGCCTGTTTTCTCTTAAAGGCAGATAAGTCACACTGGGTTTGTGGTAGAACTCGTGTCTGCCCCTCTGACTTGCCATGTGATGATAAAAAAAGAGCTCTATGTGAGTTTTCACAACAGTTCAACACTGTGGAACAAGTCCAGCTAGTGCACGCTACAAACTCCTCCGAGGGCTACATCTCATTAACTTTTAAATTGTGCAACTTCATTCAAGATCGCAAGAAAGCATACTGAAACAGACACAGAACACATAGTTATAATAGTCCATATGTTACATAATTTAGCTCTACTAACAATACATCACAGTGCACCTGAGAATAGGGAATGAATGACCATTTTAAGTGTAAAGCCAGATTTGTTTAGATTTTATCAGGACACAGGCGTGGTCACATGGTGTTTGGTTGTCAGCGGGGACATATTTTTTAAAACAAGCAGAGACCTGACCTCGACCTGATGGAAGGTATGGGCAGCTGAAAGACTGAGTTTTACACTCACGTGGAGAGGACTTCAGATGGAAGGTCGGTGATGTAGGAGGGGATGGACCGTCCTGTCAGGAACTGAGCCACCTCGTTGGTGAAGGTGTTGCAGTTGTGCTCGAATAGACGATACCTGTCACCTCTTAACCGAGAAAGAATGGAAGTTAATGCATCAGATAACCGCTTTCGTGCATTGTGACCATTGAGTAAAAATGTGTTATTTTCACATGCGTGTGTGTCTGCCTTAGGACGTTATATTTAATATATAATCAACTGCTACCTTTCCTGTATGAGGGAAGGAAGAAAAATGTTGTGAAGAAGACACTAGACCTGTATGAGCTTTCTCCCAGGGAGGAGAGGTAATCCATGAAAATCTCCTCCGACACTTCAGTCTCACCCAGCTCTACCACTGTGTCTGGAGGACCCAGCATGGTCCCACCCTGACAAGCAGACAAAAAAGAGAGAGACAAACTAACATGTTGTAGGTTTTTCTGTCTTTTGGTGCAGTTTGTGGACAAATTAAATAAAGGCAGCCTTAATCTTTTAAAAAATATTCTGGAAATGTAGGAAATCACAAACTGAAGTAGAGGTAATTCAGGTAGATTTAAAATGTCATCACAAAATAACACTTGAGAGCAGGAGCATGTGAAATACTAAGTTGGTGATATGCCTACAGGCCTTCTAGTAATTGGCAGCATCTCAAAGCAATGAACTAGAAACCTGATAATGTCTTGCTTGTGCCAAACTTTTAATACAAACAACAAACAGCCCATATGAATTTTGAGAGATTTTGTTTTAGCAGTAATGCACAATGACAGCTGGAACACATCATCTGAGTGATACTGTAGGAATCAAACCAAGAACTGTTCAGGTGTTAATAGGTCAATGTGGCTGTTTCACCCTCTTGGGTTTTTACATCTCATGTCCTCTGCATGTGTCCAGCAGTCTAAGGTAGATAGTCTACAGTTCCTTCATGAGCATGTGTGAAACAGCTGGGGGTCAGTCCCCTTGTTACAGACTTACCGGTGAACAGCTGGAGATCCCCTCCCCTCCAAAGAAGAACTCATCACCGTATGCCACTATAGCTGTGTGCCTGGAAGAAAAGCACAAAGTTATCACAGGGGTAAATTCAAGTCTGAATAACCCTATGTTAGTGCCAGTGCCAATGCCTCTTTAACAAATAACAAGCCACAAAGCAAAGTTAGTAAACAATTAATCATTACAGTAATTGCAGATTGGGGCAACTGCTGAATAACTTAAATGGACAAATCAAGCCTTGTAGCCTATAGATCCCCTCTTGATTAATGTGTGATGTGTTATTTTGTGACAAAGTGTTGCAAGCTACTTCCTTGGTGTGTCCACTATCCTACAACTGCCCTTGTCTAATTATGCTTCACTTTATGATTTCCTAAATTGGTCCCAAATTACTTTAGGCAAAATTCAGAATAAAACAAATGAACATGGACATAATTAAACACACTGACACTGGCTGTTTTTAGCAGTATTCTGTTTCTTAGAATGGATTTATTTCCTATGCTATTTGCTGTGGGACCAGAAGTGAGTCACAGGCCAACACCTGCTGGATCCACACATTATATGAGAAGCAGTGTTTTCATGACTCAGGAGGTCTGACTTTTAGGTCCCAGGCAAGCCAGCTGTCAAATTAACAGAAAGGAGATTCATACCAGATGCCATCCAATTGCTTTCCTGTAACAAAAAAATGGGGAAAGTAATGAGAAGAAGGTGGAAGGAGATGATCTTAATTAGCTCCGTGGAGCTGTACCTTACAAGTGGAGCAGTTTGTCAACCCGCTATAACGACCTTTGTACCTTCATTAGGATGTAGGAACATAAATCAGTTTAAATTTCAAGGCACGGTCGAGAAGGCATCTCCACCCGGTATATGTCACTTATTTGTCCCAAAGGCCAGGCTGCATCGGATTTTCTGTCTTTTTTTGATCAGTAGGCTACTTACCTAACATGATAGGACTGAGGTTGCGAGCCATTCCTTTCGACAGATCATAAATATACAGTTGTACATTGAATCGCGTAGCATTTTTATCCATAATGTCAACGCCAAAATAGCTTGTTATTTTCTGTTGGCTGGCTAACTGACATTTAACAACACAGCTGACTGGGCGGTTCTTTGGATGACGTCATTGCGTATTTAAATACGTACAACACTTCCGATTACTCTGCTTTCAAAATATACACTTTCTTGAGAAACGCACATACAGTACACTGTTAGCGTTCGTTAGCAATAGCTTTATTTTGAAAGAAACCGGTCCATTATCCGGTATCGCCCTCGCTATCTCTAAATGACTTGACAATTTAATTGTAACCGCTGACTGCGGTTTTGTTGCATATGTTCCACGATCAAAGAGCTTGTCACGAAGAAATGAGCAACTCGATATCCTACTAGCTAACACAATCAAAGCCCCGAGACTTTAATCTTATCAATCTAGTGCCCACATTAAGAAAATGGAGATGTTTTGTTGAATAAAGGCCATATTATATAAGCATATTACTTTTAAACTGAGACTAACCGTCACACATATTAAATATTGTAGCAGATTGACTAGCAAGTCCTTGTTTAAAAGTGGGACACCCAACCATGGGTGTGTCGTAGTCGCTGGTGACCACTGGAGGGTGCTGACATATTATTAAAGTCTGTGGTCCACATTCCGAAACAGAGGGTGGCGGTAATGCGCATAAAACACTGGGTTGTTAACTGCCATTACAAATCAAACGAAGAACAACAGTCTGCGCTTCTGAACAAAAATAGACAGTCGAAGGGGCTGAGCAGCTGACATCAACCAGAAATGGCTGCCACCGGAGTTCTTCCCTTCATAAGGGGGGTAGACCTCAGTGGAAACGACTTCAAAGTAAGTATTTTAGGCGGTTACGTTGCTGTTATATTCGTTGAACAAGTAACACGTTTAGCTTGCTAGCTAAAGCTAATGCAAGTTAGAGACTCAGAGCAACAAACGGCTAAAGGCTGAACTGGTTACAACACTAGCTTAGCTTAACATTACTAGCATTGGGCGTTAGCCAGTTGTCAGATGTTTGACATGGACAAAGTAGTTAGCAGTGTGGTCTCGGCCACAAGCGTCCTGCGTGAACAGATTTCTGATTAGGGGTAACGTTATGGGTTTGTGAAGGGTACTTCTGTACTCTGTTAGCTGTTGGATAAATCTGGGTAGTTTTATGATACGGGAGCTATTATTTCCAACGTCACTTAATTAAGCTAGCTAATTTAACTTAGCTTCACTGTTGGCTAACTGTCAGAAGCACTAGCTCCGTGTCAGAATATGTCAGCGTTTAAGTTAGGTAATGCTACGGCCCAAAATAATAACTTAAGCTAAGTTTATAGAGTTTGTTAATGTCGTCATACTTGTATGTTTTGACACACTTTGCGAGCTTAGTTTGTAAGACTGGGGGCTGGCAGCAGTGACAGCTGGGATCATCTGGCAAAATAACGGAACTATTTCTGTAACGTTACTTTACTCTAGCTGCCCAGTCAGTATGACAATACAGAACTTCAAATAAAATGACGAAATATATTGTTTATCTGTTAGTTAGTGAATGGCTGATGATTCAAATCTAATTTCAGGTGTGTAGTATATCATTTCCTCTCCCAAATTGTGTCCTAGAATTCCTGTAATTTACACTATTCCGGTTTCTTGTGCGACTGTAAAAGATCACGTAGACTGAAAATCACAGCTGGCCAGATGTCTGATGCATTTAATCATGCAGCTGAATTGTAAATAACTGAAGTTGTCCCATTTGTGCTTTCACAATTGGCATCCACCCATAATGACAACAAAGGTTATGTCAATCTAATTTTGTATGTAGACACATACTTTAACGTTACTGTTCTCATACTGTTGTATTTAATTTAGTTAATTTGCATTTAAACAGATCTCCTCATGTTATGGTATCACTTCACAAAGGATCTTATGTGAATATTTCAGATTCAAATGATGGTAAATACATGACAGTAACATGTTTTACATGCAATGTCAGCTGAGTTTTCTTTGTACCTTCCACCAACTCCATCACAATATTACTGATGTCAGTGGTAATTCTTTCTCCTCTTCTTCTTTGTCTCCCACCTCTCGCCCCTGTCTGTATTTACAGGGTGGGTACTTCCCAGAGCATGTGAAGTGTATGAGCAGTCTGCGATGGCTGAAACTGAACAGGACGGGACTGTGTTACCTCCCAGAGGAGCTGGCCTCTCTGCAGAAGCTGGTGAGACATCGAGGGATATTAGCAATTTATAAGCTTGTTCTGACATCTCTAAATATGGAGGCACTAATTCATAACATTAGTAATGCTGTTGTGTTATCTAATCGGTCTTCAGACTGAGACTCTTCTTATTTTATGTTGTTATTATGTTTTTACCACTTATATCAGTGGTAGTTTTACCACTACCACAATGGTAGTGCTGATATGAACCTAGATTATCTAGTTTGGTGTTCCATATGTTACTGCATTGTTGATGGCAGTGTTGTTAATCTCTGAGTCATAGCATACCTTTTTTTTTTTTTTTTTACATGATGTGTGGGTAACTGAGGATAATCACATCAGCAGACTGGTGCGTTTCATCAGTGAACCCTCACCTGATTAAGGACACACACACAGTCCTACTTTAGTCCTCTATCACTTATAGGATTATCTTATCTAAACCTCCAAAGCTGCAAATCCGCAGACCATGGTAAAAAGATGATCTGTGCTAACATGCATGACATTACCAGATGTAGGTACATAAGATTAGTCTGTTATCATAGCTAGGAGTCACAGTGTCTGGGCTGTGTTTACCTGGATTCTGCTTTGATTTTTATTCTGATTTCAGTTAAATCATTTTACATAGAGACAAATGGACATCTGTGCAAGTGGCACATTGTACAGCAGTGACCTTGTAGGGCATGTTGATGGGGTTTTAGATGTGTTTATATATGTTTTGTTTGGCCAGTGTATTGTATCTGTACAAAAAACCTCCTTATTTTCCCTTCTTTAGGAGCATCTGTCAGTGAGTCACAACAGCCTGACCACCTTACACGGAGAACTGTCCAGTTTACCGAACCTACGGGTAACTAACGCCCACACAGGCATAAGAAAATGCACATTATTCCCACGTACATGCTTTGTTAGTATTTTTAATTTCAATCTGATGCTTTGACAAGTTCACATGGTTTTCTGGTCTAACAAGTACGGCCTGTTCCGTCTTGTACCAGTGTATAGTTATAAGGGTGTCCAAAATGTGTTTCATTATGTGTGCAGGCGGTGGTGGCCAGGGCCAACAACTTGAAAAACTCTGGAGTCCCAGATGACATTTTTCAGCTAGATGACCTCTCTGTGCTGGTACGTAAAAATCTCACACAATCCCTCCTTCTCTTCTTATCACACATATTGAGACTACCTACCCACACTTATTCCAACATGCTTCCTTTCCTTTTTTTTTCTGGTCCACTGCCACCTTACCATCTTTTTCAGCTGGTTATCTAACTTTACCGTCCCAAAAATAACTCTGGTGGCTTTCCTTCTCCTCCTTCAGGACCTGAGCTACAATCAGCTAACCGAGATCCCCAGAGACCTGGAAAACAGCAGAAACATGCTGGTGCTAAATTTGAGCCACAACAGCATCGACTCCATCCCCAACCAGCTGTTCATCAACCTGACAGACTTGCTGTATCTGGACCTGAGCGACAATAAGCTGGACAGCCTGCCGCCCCAGATGAGACGCCTTGTTCACCTGCAGACACTCATCCTGAACAACAACCCGTTGATGCATGCCCAATTACGGTAAAAAGACATGACTTTGTTTCTTTAATGTTTCGTCACACCTTTACCCAAACAGGTACCAAACCCAGGTCTCATGTTAGTCCAAATTTAACTCTGACTGTCTCTATGTATGTGTGTCTGAGCAGCCAGTTGCCAGCAATGGTGGCTTTACAGACTCTCCACCTGAGGAACACCCAGAGGACCCAGAGCAACATGCCCACCAGCCTGGAGGGACTGACACATTTAGCAGGTAACACACACACACACACACACACACCACTATCTTGTTTCTTTCAGACCATTTATTTAGGGACCTGACACCTTTTCCTTCTTACTTTTACATCTTGGCACTTGAACATGTGGTACTTTTATTTTTTTAATTAAAAAAAGACAACAGAAGAAAATATGGTCCTTTTCACAAATGTGTCACTTTATGTGTATGCTCATATACTGTCCGTCTGGGGAAACAAACACTGCTTCTTACAAACGCATGTCCCCTCTGTCCCTCCTGTCTCTCCCAGACGTTGACCTGTCCTGTAATGACCTAACTCGGGTGCCAGAGTGCCTCTATTCAATGGGTAGCTTGAAGAGACTCAACCTGAGTAGTAATCAGATCTCAGAACTGTCCCTCTGCATCGACCAGTGGACTCAGCTAGAGACACTTAACCTGAGCCGCAACCAGCTCACCTCACTGCCTGTAAGGACTACACTAATAATTACACAGTTGTCCCTAGAAGCCACTTTTTGTTTTTATTACCAGTAAAATAAGATGTCTAACAATTTGCTTGTGTGTCTCCTCCTACCAGTCTGCAATCTGTAAGCTGTCCAAACTGAAAAAGCTGTATGTAAACTCTAACAAACTGGACTTTGACGGGGTTCCACCAGGCGTTGGCAAACTGTCCAACCTCACTGAGTTCATGGCCGCTAACAACAACCTGGAACTTATCCCTGAGGGCCTCTGCAGGTGAACGTAGCACACAAACAAATGCACAGATTGAGGGTGCTGTGATTGATGAGCCACCACTGCTTGACGGATATTTTGCTGATACGACACTGACACGTTGAATTACATTTTTTTTTTTTACCTCTCGATCGTTGTTGATTCTGTCATCAGTTAACGTGTATTGTACGCAGCTAAATTTAACAGATAACGAAATGTATGGGTAATAGCAGATAATTTATACATGACAAAAGAGTCAGGTTATGTCAATATGTGGTTTTGTGTTGTCTAGGTGTGGCAAGCTGAAGAAGCTGGTGCTGAATAAAAACCGCCTGGTAACGCTACCTGAGGCCATCCACTTCTTGACTGATTTAGAGGTACAATACTAACGACACTTGTAAAGTAGTCAGATAATACTGGACTCAAACAGCATTTATAATGGGTGTATGGTGGATTAATGTGGGTTTGATCACCTATGTAAAAGTATCAAAAAGAGGATTAAAATAACCCGACTGTACTCTCCCTCATTACTGGAGAGAAAACAGGACTTTTTTTTTTACATTACAGTAAATAAAATAAGAGAAATGGCATTATCTTTAATAAGGTAAATGTAATATGTGACATTAAACATCATGAGATTTTTAAGATTGTTACTATATAGTGATGTTGCAAATTAGATCAGATAATTTAAAATATAATTAACACAGTAAAATGAAAATGCAGTACATTTCAAATTTCTGTAGGAATATTATAGGAATAATAAGATAATAAAAAGAAGATAATAAGAAAGATATACAAGCAATTAAAAGCTAGTGCTCTGTAACATCAAATTGTTTGCTTTTAATACATATCTTTCATTAAATATTCATTTTATCTCTACAAAATGTTACAGAAACGCACACAAACCCTTTCCCCGTTAATGTATTTTTTCTATAGATTCTGGATGTGCGTGAGAACCCCAACCTGGTGATGCCTCCCAAACCAGTCGACAGAGGAGCAGAGTGGTACAACATTGACTTCTCCCTTCAGAACCAGCTCCGTCTGGCCGGGGCCTCGCCTGCTAGTGTAGCTGCTGCTGGAGGAGGTGTGTGGAGCTATGTGTACAGCTTGTACATGAGTGTATTGTAATATGCTGCGTAAGTGCCTTTTTGTGCTGCTTTCAATACAACTTTTCCCAGAGACTTTAATCTGTATCTGTGTATGTGTATCCAGGAGCCAGCCCCCGAGATCCCCTGGCGAGGAAGATGAGGCTAAGGAGGAGGAAGGACTCTTCTCAGGACGATCAGGCGAAGCAGGTGCTCAAGGGCATGAGTGACATTGCACAGGAGAAGAAGAACTTGGAGGTAAGGAGAAAGATAAGGGAGAAGGACGTGCTAAACGGGCCACAGAAAGAAGGATAAACACAAAAGGGTTGCTCTGCATTTTATATACCAAGAAATCTTCTTTCGCAGGAAAACGGGGATTTGAAATATGGTGACCTAAAGATCCGGCGCTGGGACAAGAGTCTAGAGAAACCTCATCTGGACTACTCTGAGTTCTTTATGGAGGACGTGGGCCAGGTAGTGTGTGTGTGTGCGCGCGTGTGTGTGTGTGAGAGTGAGTAGAGCTGTGGCATTAGTCTATATATCCCAGGCATTTCTTTATTTCAATGTGTATTGAGGATCAGTTGCATCAGATTACATTTTTCTGCTTTGCATTGTACAGATATCAGTATACAGTCTATTCTGTTTCTCCCTCCTACAGGTTCCAGGTCTTACAGTGTGGCAGATAGAGAACTTTGTTCCCATGCAAGTGGAAGAAGCTTTCCACGGCAAGTTCTATGAGGCTGATTGCTACATCATCCTCAAGGTAGCGCATCTAATCTGCCATCACGTACAGGAGAAACATTACTTATGTTATCATGAAACAAATTGGATTAATCAAACAAAATTATTTTTGGCTACAGCTTGAACATTTGTAGGTTTACATGTACATGTGCTTGGACCGATCCCCTCCTTCCTCTGATCTTTCTTGCATTCTTCTTTTTGCGATTGCAGACATTCCTGGATGACAACGGCTCGTTGAACTGGCACATCTTCTACTGGATCGGCCAGGAGGCCACTCTGGACAAGAAGGCTGGCTCTGCCATCCACGCCGTCAACCTCAGAAATTACCTTGGAGCGGAGTGCAGGACGATACGGGAAGAGATGGGAGACGAGAGCGAGGAGTTCAGTGCCGTAAGTAGAAACACACTGTCCATACAAGCAAATACTGTGTGTTATGGTGCACACAGAGATTAACACACAAGAAACTTCTGATACTTTTATCAATTTAAGCTTAGCATAAGTTAGATTCACTCATTCATCTTTCTTTAAAGTGCATATTCTTTTCTTGGATGCAGAACATGAAACTAACCTCTGTACCTGTATGAATGATTAACCGCTCTGTGCTGTTGTGAATTTTATCTTGTGTGCAGGTGTTTAATAATGAGATTTCCTACATTGAGGGTGGAACAGCCAGTGGATTCTACACTGTGGAGGACACGCACTATACTGTCAGGTAGGCCAGAAGGAATTTTTTGTCTTATATTATTTATATTTGGCTTTTGTTATTTCTTCAGAGCCATGTTTGCAGCTTCGCTTTGAAAAGCTGCACATAAATGTAGTTTATTTTCTGCCTGAATTAATTTTTTCAGCTTCTTGCACTTACAGCTATACTTAAATGATCAGTCAGTGAAGTGAAGGTTTTAATCAATGTGTGTCCATCAGGTTGTACAGAGTTTACGGCAAGAAAAACATCAGACTGGAGTCTGTGCCTGTGAAGGCCTCCTCCCTCGACCCTCGGTAACACTCACACACCCTGACTGCTTTAAATACTACATGACGCACACTTGCATATTTTGCCACACCCTCCAGCACTTCCCTTAAAGATTCAGGTCTCCTGCTTTCATTCCTCAACTCTCTGTTTGACATAATCACTGAATTTGCTGTAGACCTGCAGTTGATTTGTTCCTTATTTGATCCTACTGCTATTTGATATACGTACTGTACACAGAGTCTCTTATAGTGACGTGTCCGTACCATTCTCTCTTTGGTAGCTATGTCTTCCTGTTGGACACAGGGCTGGAAATCTTTATCTGGAGAGGAGCCAACGCTACCCTCAGCAGCACCACAAAGGCCAGGTAAGACACAAATCAAGTGCTACTTTTTCTGCCACTTGGTAGGAACACAATTAAACATTAAAAAAAATAAATAATTCAAATTAAAAGCGAATCCATAAATGTAGCGATGCAAAGCTTTGTTTGATGTGGATTTTTTTTCTCCCATCAGGTTATTTTCAGAAAAGATAAATAAGAACGAGCGTAAGGGGAAGGCAGAGATCACGACCCTCGCGCAGAACCAGGAGCCTCCGGAGTTCTGGGAGGCGTTGGGAGGACAACCAGAAGAGATCAAGAAACACGTACCAGATGACTTTTCTCCTGTCAAACCTAAACTATACAAGGTATGTTTTTTAATAGCCTTTATACAGTACTTCTGACGCATTTGAATGTTGCATACTGTGAACAGTATTTAGGAAGTGTGGGTGTAATGAAAAATTTGTGTTGTAGGAGGTGTGTCGGATTTATTCTGCTTTATCACATGCTTGACATCCCGTGTAACTGTTTTTGTTAATGGTCAATGATGATGTACTATGTGGGATAGGCCTAATACCAACAACAACATCCTGAAAAGTGACTTTAAAGTTACCAAGTCAAACTGGTTAAATATGAGTTAACAGCAAGTGTCAGCCATAAAACTGGTCCAGCTATTTCCACTGTGAGTTTCTGTGCAAGTGGTAATTAACAAGGTGAAATGAGGGGAGCACTCTTAAATGTTATGATAACAAATAGCGTTGCTAATTCACTGATGTTTTGTGTGTAGGTGGGCTTGGGTCTCGGTTACCTGGAGCTGCCACAGATTAACTACAGGCTGTCGGTCGAGCACAAAGACCGCAAGATCAAACTGGACACCCTGCCAGAGATGAGACTGGTATGTTTTATCTGCTGCATAATCCCAAGAACTTTCCTCCTATCTTGTCTCACTACCTCATTTTCTACTTCACTTTTGTTATTTTTATATTTTTTTTACGTCCTGCTCTCCTCCTTATTTCCTCTCCTCAGGTGCAGTCCCTGCTGGACACAAAGTGCGTATACATCTTGGACTGCTGGTCTGATGTGTTCATCTGGATCGGGAGGAAGTCTCCACGTCTCGTCCGTGCTGCTGCCTTAAAACTGGGTCAGGAGATCTGCTCCATGCTGCACCGGCCTAAACACGCCAGTGTCACACGCAACCTGGAGGGCACAGAGTGTCAGGTAACACTTGACCTACACCTAACCCGTAGCTTCAACTACTAAAGATTGTGGGACCGAAAAATCCTTGCAGTCTTTCTTCTCTGACAATGTTTCTTATTTTGATTATATGAATACAACTGACTGGCCACTTGCACACTCACAAATAAATGTACACACAAAATCAGTAGTACTAGTAGTTAAAACTCTTTCTTTTTTATTATGAATATCAAATCAAGCGCAAAGATAAACGTATTGGTTAAATAAAAATTTTATCCTGTATTGTACACACTTCCGCACTTTGTTCAGCTGTGTATTCAGCACCTTTGTCTCACACCCTCTTTTTATTCATTTCTCTTCTTCCTCAGGTGTTTAAGTCCAAGTTTAAGAACTGGGATGATGTGCTGAAGGTGGACTACACCAGAGCAGCTGAGACTGTTCAGCAGAAGGACAACCTACAGGGCAAGGTCAGTGAAGTGGGTGCAGGTGTGTTTTTAAAAAAAAAAAAAATAATAATACTTGGATAGCATGCTACCAGTCCAGTTGCTCATAAAATAGTTAGTTGTTCTCAAAGTATTCATTGTGTTTGAAGATAACATCATGTGTTTTTAAATAGACATTGAGAAGCTTCAGGTAGTATCTCTTTTTCCAAACTAGAGATATGTCCAATGTTAGCTGCATGTGTCAGTAAGTGTTTATCTGTGTTTTCTCTCCCAGGTGAAGAAGGACGCTGAGCAGAAAGACCAGATGAAAGCTGACCTCACAGCTCTCTTCCTTCCCAGGCAGCCAGCTATGGCCCTCACTGAGGTAACTGGCGCATACACAATTATTCTTCTCCTTTTTTTTTTATTCACTAAAAACAAAATCTTCTTTTAGCCTCCTCCTCTTACATATTCATCTTTTCTGTCTAGGCTGAACAGCTGATGGAGGAGTGGAATGAGGACCTGGATGGCATGGAAGGATTTGTGTTGGAGGGAAAGAAGTTTGCTCGCCTGCCTGAAGAGGAGTTTGGCCACTTCCACACGCAGGACTGCTACGTCTTCCTCTGCAGGTAGGGAAGTGTGTAACTGTGCACTGATAGCTAGAATCAATCTGAGGTGGAAATCTGGGGCTTGAGTGGATACATCAAGCCAAATGTATCACTTTAATTTAAATTTAACATCAAAAAGTCATTTTTTAAACAGAATATTACAGTTTATGGAGTGTACAGGGCCTTACCTTAGGTCAGTTTTGCATTTGTGCTTAATAAAAAATGTATATTTGTGAGAAGTGGCTCCACTGGCTTGATACTGTTCTGTCAAGATGAGTAATGTCTTACTCTAATCTCACTCTGCTTTTGTAGATACTGGGTGCCTGTGGAGTATGAAGACGAGGAGGACAAGAAGAAGGAGGGCGAAGGTGGTGAAGGACACAAAGCAGAGGATGAGGAGGACAAACAGCCTGAGGAGGACTTCCAGTGTGTAGTGTACTTCTGGCAGGGCAGACAGGCCTCCAACATGGGCTGGCTCACATTCACCTTCTCCCTTCAGAAGAAGTTTGAGAGTCTCTTCCCTGGAAAACTGAAGGTGTGTGGAAAGTCCCATTCTTTGAAGCTCTTGCACTGCCGTTCAGACTTGGCGTTGAAATGCTTTTATGGTCATCATAACTCAACGTATGTTGAGTATAAGCCTGACCACTTCTGCTTGTGGTTTAAGCAATATTGTGCTCAATTAACAACTACAGCCCGTCTTGCTGTTTAGGTGGTGCGTATGACCCAGCAGCAGGAGAACCTCAAGTTCCTGTCTCATTTCAAGAGGAAGTTCATCATCCACAAAGGGAAGAGGAAACAGAAGATTGACTCTGCTCAGCCCTCCCTCTACCAAATACGCACCAATGGCAGCGCACTTTGCACCAGGTAGACATACTGTACTACTATTATCACCTATTATCAGAATTACACACACCAGCATTGTCACAAGTAAGGGCTTCTGTCCTCCACTTGATGTAAAAAAATAAATAATAATAATAATAAAATGTTTTGCCTGTCATGTCTTAGGACCATCCAGATTGGAACAGATTCCAGCAATCTCAACTCAGAGTTTTGCTTCATTCTCAAGGTTGCTTTTTTAATTTATTTTTATTTACAATAACAACAAAATAATTTCTTCTTTTGAACTGTTTCAAATAAAGTTCTCTGTTGGGTTTCACTATGTTTTTTGCAGGTTCCATTTGAAAGCACAGACAATCAGGGCATCGTTTACACCTGGGTGGGTAGAGCTGGTGACCCCGACGAGGCTAAACTGGCTGAAGACATCATGAACTGCATGTTCGACGACACATACAGCAAACAGGTAAATAGGCACGTGTTCACACATTAGTAAAATGTTATATTAATTCTATGTGCAAATACTCTCAAGTATAAATTCCCCCATCACACACACTATCGCTTCCACACACTTCAGCCGCTTTCATCTCTTAATCTTCAGCTGACAAATCAAAAAGTTGTTGTTTGCACTAATGAAGGGAGACAGTAAAAGTTGAGGGCAGGCTGTTTTCTTTAAACAGCACACTATTGTATGTATAAAAAAACTGAGTTAAGAGATACTTTAGCTTCTGTTAAATGTCTCCCATTGTTTTTATGTCTCTTATCAAATAAAAGATTCTGCATGAATGTGTATTTTGTCAAACTGATTAACCAAATTGTCTCCTAGGTAATTAATGAAGGGGAGGAGCCAGAGAACTTCTTTTGGGTCGGGATTGGTTCTCAGAAGCAGTACGATGAAGATGCAGATTATATGAAACATGCTCGGCTCTTCAGGTAAGTGAACATTATCTGTAGGTATTATTTAGTGGTTAGTTAAAATACGTGTGTGGGTGTAGAACTATATAAATTGTTTGTCTGTATTTATCTGCCCTCTCTCATATCACTCTTTGCCACTTTTTATTTCCCCTCCCTCAGGTGTTCGAATGAGAAGGGTTATTTCTCTGTGTCGGAGAAGTGCTCAGACTTCTGTCAGGACGACTTGGCTGATGATGACATCATGTTGCTGGACAACGGCAAAGAGGTAACCACTGATCATAAATTTGTTTGACCCAGTTAGATTATAATATTTCACTCATTACAGTGTGATTGTTTTGTTCGTCATTCTTTTTTGTGTTTCTACCTCCCTTCCTTGTTTTCCCTCAGGTGTACATGTGGGTCGGTACTCAGACCAGCCAGGTGGAGATCAAACTTAGTCTCAAAGCCTGCCAGGTTAGTGAGAAACTGCATTTGTTGTGTATGTGGCATATATCCATATCACACACCTCACTAATCCCTCTCCTCCTCCTGTTCCTCTCCAGGTTTACATTCAGCACATGCGCTCTAAGGACCCTGAACACCCCAGGAAGCTGCGACTGGTGCGGAAGGGAAACGAGCCCCACTGCTTCACGCGCTGCTTCCACGCCTGGGGAGCATTCAAAACTCCACCCGCATAGACAAACACACTCTGAGTCACACAGATGCACAGAAACGCTCACAAATACGTGAAAATGATTCGCTATTCGCCATGCAATTTTCTACCAGTAAGATGATGTCTATGCCTAAACCCAGCTTTATCTGAGCTCTGATTCCTTCCCTCCATCCTGCTCAGCACTGCTGTTCAACAGCCTCTTGACCAACAGGTTACTACAAAAACATAAAATCTGGACAGATTTAAGTTTAGCACAACAATCAGTGAAAGTTATTCTGGCCAAGAAGCTGTTGGCTGTTTCCTATCTATGGAAACAAACGGCAAATTATCACTTTTTTTCTATACGCTTTTTTTAGCTACAAGTCTGAATACTGTTGTCAAATGAAAGAAGAGAATTATGTTTTGAGATAAAATAGGTCTAAGGTGTACAGAGGCTTTATAAAAACCCAAAGGGAGGCGAATTTCCTAACATATCGATCTGTTTTGCTGCTTTCAGGTGGCTTGTGCTGCATGGTCAGTAGGTTTCAGTGGAGCTGACTAAAGTGCTCATTACTACAGGGGTCACCCACGTCTCCATGCTTGGTGCCATTTTGCACAGCTCATTTGACTCCGTAAAATCAAGCTTTTGCTGCCCTAAACTGTTTGTATTGGGTTTTTTTTTTCATCATTGAGGGACTGAACAGAAAACAGCACTATAATTGTTTTTCTGAGGAATGTTGGTTTATACATACTTTTCTGTTGTGCGGACTATACATGGTATGTTTGTGTTTTCCCCCATGCGCCTTCATTGAAATGGGGACTGCCCCTTTCCCACAGTCCACGTGGTCACTGTTCTCACCTCCTCTAACTTGTGCACTGATCTGAGTGGATCTGTTTCAATCTAACGAAATATGATTTTCATGTAAAGATGCTTTGGACAGTTATTTGCTTTTGCCATGAGAAGGTTAAACAGTTACAATTTATTTGGCCAAAGCAATCTTGAGTAGAGATCAGGGTGCAAGTTATAGATCGTGAGACAGAGCCTTGTTTTATGTGTAACTTTTGGGACAGATGTTTAAAAGTGCACTCAGTAGAGCCCAGGAGACTACTGAAGCTAATGTACTGTATTCTTCTGTTACAGGCTGCATTCAACTTATCAAATGTTTATTTTCTAAGGATAAGAAGAGTTTCCGAAACTTTGTGTTATCATTTTTGAAAAAGCAAATTAGACAATTTAGTCAGACATTTATTTTCAAGTGTTGCTTTCTTTTTCAAATAGGTTTCTTGTTCTGGAACAATACACTTCACACGCATTTTAATGGGAGATCTTTTGAGCGTCATCCTAATAAATATAGTGGCCTCTGGTTCCTCTGGTCTGAAATCAGTAATTTGTTTGTATGCAGATGAGTTATGATCAGTTTAACCAGTGCTAGATCAGTGCCTCCAGGGTCAGCAAGAACTGCTGCAGTGCTTGTCATCATGTGACCTATGTTGTCCAAGCAAGATTATCTGTATTCCCAAATGGCTTCAACTACCATTTGTTTATTTTGGGGGGGTGAATTGTATGCCTGGTAGTGTGTTTGAGTCTTTTGCCCATGTATGTGTGTATATGAATATGTAATATGCACATGCGCCTGATGCCACCTGCAGATGCTTTATTTATGTATTTTATATAAAAATGTCACATCACAAATTAAACAAACGTAATATAACATGTTGGTTTGAGACCTTTTGAGTTGCTGGTAAACATATGGTTACCAGGCTGATCTTTCCCCGTTTCCAATGTTTATACTAAGCTAACTAGCTGCAGCTTAACATTTACCAAACAGACATGAGTGGTTTCAATCCCAACATCTAGGTTAGCATTAATTTGCAGCAAGAAAGCAAATGAACTCTGATTTTAAACACTAAAGTTTGTTTACAGATCTTGTGAAGTACCACTAATGCTAGCTAATGCTAGCTGGCTAATGTGAACAAAAGCCTCACGTGGCTCCAGAGGGAGCAGTGCGAAATTTGACAATTGCTTTGAACTTGAGTCAGCATCTGCTGGGGAAGAAACTACAAGTTTGAAAATGAGAATAATCAGGCAGTGTGGAGAAAGAAGTGATCTTACCAGACCACTTGGCCTGCAGGCTTAAAGCTACATTAACTGCTACTAGCATAACCCACTTGACAGAACTCCATTTGTAGACATTCAGCAGACAACCATAGAGAAAGAGAGTAAATAATTTTATTAACATTCACAATTCTTCATCAGCCAAAATGCTAAATGATTTCTACACAAAAAACTGAATGACAGAGTAGAAACAAATTCATTTTAATTTTGGAAATCTTAAAAAGTAAATCGTGCCAGGTGTAGCATCAAAGGCTTAATTATTTGTGTGAACCACAGCACCAAAAGCTAACACAAAAGTAAAAAAAAAACAAAACGCATTAACATGACGATTCCTACCTGTTGCGCTACATTAGTTAATAGTGAGGTCCCTTTTTTACTTGTTTAATGTGAGGTGATCAAAAAGCTTGAATACTGAGTGGTTTTTAAGCTCCGACAGCTTCTAGAAAGTTCTAACATTTCACTTTATCATGGGCTTGCTGTTATAAACCTGTCTTTTGTAAACCTAGCTATAGATAATGTATACATTTGTTTTTACACAGTAATTTATTTTTTTTAAAAAGGGGTTAAAAATACTGGTGACCAAAGCTCTGCATTTAGCAAATATTACCCAGAATGCACCAAATCACAGAAACCCAAAAAAAGAAATCTCCTGGGTTCATCATAGTGTACACAGTACATTACGCTTAGCATTCAGACTGACTTTGCTTCCCTCGCCACACTTCCCTGAGTCCCTTCAAAAAGATTTCTGCATGAGTAACCTTAACAGGCGGGAGGACTTAACTTTAGACCCTTAAATTAACCACCTCCTTTACCTTCGCCCCCTTGTCTTTATTTTTGAATTACAGAGAACACTTTTCATCAGTCCCGATTTTACCAAACTAGATTAAAAACAAACTGCTCTCAAACGCTTATCACAGTGTACTCACTGCGTCCTCTGGGGTTGTGCTGGTGTCACCTTCATATCACATGGTCTCTGTGAGCAGAGCTTCCTTACGGTACACATGAGGGGACAGTGATGTAACAAGTTACAAGAGCGCTTCAAAACTGGAGGTGCAACCAGATGTTTCTCTGACGTCGCCGAATATGAGGCTGATTAAAACAATTCACTGCAGATGTGTTGTACCATTACACCTCTACATTACACTCTTATGGCATCACTGCCCTCTTCCCATTGTTACACACGGCACTATCTGCCTGATAAAAAACTGAATCAAAGAGGTAAAGAATGTATTTGCAACTCAGACCATGCATTTAGCAGTAAGGTAAAAATATCACATTCTCTAAATCCGCTTTAGTCCTAAACACATCACCCTGCGTTTCCCTCACCAGCTGGTTCCCTTTGAAATCTGTTTGAATTCTTTCCTCTTGCATCCCCCACTCTATTTTCCATTCAAATATCTCTACAAGCCATACAAAACATATTTAATAAAGCATCAATATTTGCAGTACAAATCACCTTTATTATCCCATCTCAGTTTTTTTTTGTTTTTTTTAAACACCGAGAGAGTAGACAGAGAGCTGCTCAAACCTGGGTGGTGATGTGCTTGTGTGTGATAACATATTGGCTCACTGATTTGGAAACTGATTTAAGCACCATCTCAACCCACACAGGACACTGGGTGAGGCAATTCAACTGCCCGTAATGGCGCCTCGGAGGGGAAAAATACAAATGCTACAGCTGTTAAAACTCAAATATTCAAAATACTTCATTTGCTAGTCAGTTCATAAACAGGGGTCATTCACAGGGTTGTGGTGTTAAGCAGCGTGCAGAACAATCCAACACATCCACTAATATGCACGAGAAATCAACAAGCACATTTAGCGACTGAGTTCTAGTTCCAACTGTGAGGAGACCTCAGACCAATCCCAGCACACCACAAGACTGTGGATAAAAAAATAAAAACACAGAAACGTCACCGGTAGGGTCTCCTATGTCGATTGTAACAGCCCTTTCCTCAAAGGCTAAGCCATAGTCATCACGCCTGGTGAGCCATCAAGTCACCAGGGGAAGGCCCAAAGAGGAACGACGCATAGAGCATCGACATGGACGACAGAAATTCCAGTTTTCAGTTCTTGAAATCAGGATCATCGGCTCCAGGTCCATCCAGGCGCCACGCTTTGCTAACTAGGCTGTGTCCATGTGGGAGGCAATGTCATGTTTCCAAAGTGTTCATAGAAGAAGAAGTAGAGGGAGGAACCAGAGTCTTAAATGCTGTATTCCTTCTCCTCTTCCTCCTAGTTTGTGCCAGGTTAAAAGGAGAGTGCAGAGTGCTGGCTGGGGGCTCCACAATGGGCTGACGGGAGATGTTTGTGGTCCAGCACTGAAATCCGTTCCATCCAGACCACTTGGGCCCTCCCTGTAATACTTCAACAACAACCAGAAGACAGCATGAGCAAAGAACATCACCACTTTCATATTACGACAAAGCTTGTTTCAAAGACTAAGCCGTAGTGATCTTACCAGAGACTAACAGTGAAATGAAAACCACAACTCAGGAGTTTTTTAAAGCACAATAAACACAGCTTGTATTTGTATTTCAATAATGCACACATAAAACAACCCACAAAATAACGCTATGTAAAAAAACAATGTTCAGTATTCTCTTTGTTGGCAAAAACACAAAACAGGCTCTTTGCAGTTCAACAAAACAGGCTCTTTGCAGTTCATTCAAAAGTAGCTCATTCAAAGTAACAACAAATTCATCTCAATCTTCCAGCAAAATCAATAATTCAATTAATCACAAAATTAAGGTTTAAGTGGCAACACACAAAAAATACCCAGCTGGGCAACCACAAAGAAAATGCTTTGGTGCACTTACGACCAGGTAGTCTACTGACAAAAGGATCCTGTTCTGGACATTTGGTTATGGCATTTTGGTGTTATGCCGGTAAGTAGTTGACTGTTTGATTTCTGCAGCAGAGGTGATGATTATTTGTAGAGTGATGCGGGATGATACAAACAGTACGGACCGACACTTGTGTAGGTGAGGGGATTATATTACCTTGCTTTACACGTTTACTCACAAGAAAAAAAAAAGCTTTTACTCCGCCGCAATCGAGGTTAATTCACTGCTCTCTTCTCTCCTGTCCTCTTCCCCCTTATTCACTGGGAGGAAACAGTAGTGGCTGTAGCGCAAAGCGATTCAGAGCGGGTGGGTGGGATCGGCGGTCCTCACAAGGGCAGTGCATGCTGAGTAACAGGTCATCACAAACTTTAGTTAAATAATTAAACTCAATTATCTTCTACTGGGACATTATATGTATACGGTGTAATTTACCTGTTGCTGAAACTATTAGTCAATTAATCAATTGACAAGATTAATTGATAGGAACCTTAATTATTAAGTAACTGTTTAAGTGATTTATCAAACAAAATGCTTCAGCCTAGGGCTGCACAATTATTATATAATATTGATCACGATTATGATTTTAGCTTCCCACAATTAAATTAATATGATCGACTTTAAAATTCGTGCTCCACTCATGGAAAACTCTGCTGCATATCAAATCAAGCGCTACGTAAACTTTATAGCCAAGGGGGCGATTTGGCTGCACGCGCACCAAGTCCTTGGGTCCGCATGTGTCCGTTACACCACGGGCGCCGGAGCTGGTCAGATTGAACTGGGCAGGAAGTCAGACACGGTACGGCATAGAGAATCTGGTAATTTTTCAAAATAAAACACCCTGTGCATACTTCTGATCATAAATCAAAAATAACAGTTAAAATAGACTCAAAGAAATCACTTAAGTAGTCTACTTAATCACAGAAGAAGCACAAAAATCAAGCACTGATTACCAAATCAGCTAAATCTTAACATGTCAGCAAAATCAGGCAGGCAAAATGCTCTGATTCTGAAATGCTCCCTGTTGGATATGCAGCTGTGCAGACAACCGAACAAAACCGGGTCGCAGAGAGGCCATGCTGGTAAGCAGAGTACAAGCCATTGGTAGAAGCACAAAAGGACAAAATAACAAGCCAACAATGTGCTCAGCTCCTGGAGGAAGTTAACGCTGTGCAGAGGACGGGAAAAAACCTTGGCGCAGCAGTAGCTGGACTCAGTGTACTTTTCGGGTAAAATGTTTTTTATATTTTGCTTCTAGAAGATGATGCACTTTAAGGACCAGTCTTATTTTGACGCAACGATTTGTACATTAGCAGAAATGCAGCACAACATGTATGTGAAAACAGCTGACTGTTTATTTAAATTTGAAAGTGCAATAAAAATATTTTGTCCTTAAAGAGGTGGTATTATGCTTTTTGGCTTTTCCCCTCTTCTTTATAGAGTTATATATCTTTTTTGTGCATGTAACAGGTTTTCAAAGTGAAAAAGCCCAAAGGGAGTTCCCATCTCCCACAGAAAGCTCTGCTCTGAACCGCTTGAAAACAGCTCGTTTGTAGTCCAGCAGTTTCCATTCCTTCACTGTGACGTCACATTGAAAACGCGTCATAAAGCTTGCAAAGCAGCTAGCGGGATCAGGCACGCCCTCAAACCAAGCTAGTCTGAGCGGAGCCCCTTTGATTTCAGTTAAGCCCGTTTTCCACTGCACAGTACCAGCTCTGACTTGGCTCGACTCGCCTTTGTTGTTTGGTTTTCCATTGTAGAAATGTTGTACCTGTAGCTGCTTCCAGGTACTTTTTTTCTTATCACCTCCATCGAGGTTCCACGCGAGCTGAGGGATACTAAAATGTAACGTGAAAACACGACAGACTGCTGAGAATCGTCACTATTCACTGCATCATCATTGCATGCGCCAGAGACCAGCAACAGAAAGTTTTATATTTTACAGTTTGAGTGTAATTTCATCACTAAATCCACTTCTGAGAAGTTTTGAGGTGAGAAATCAGCTGTGTAGATTTCAAATATTGACATCCCTCTGCTCCCGCCGTCACACAGACCGCTGCAGCAACAACGGCACAGCTGGAAGGTTTTCATACCGCTTATCTGTCTTTAAATTCTGAGGAATGCTGAAATGTTTTAACTTAAAAAAAGAGAAAGCAGTGTGGATCGCTGGTGTGTGTGTTGCATTGAACATTACATCGCGGCAGTTGTGTGTGGCGTTGCTATGACGACAAGCTACGTACTATCTCTGGGTACTCAATAGAAAACGGAGCACGGCCGAGTAGAGTCGAGTCTATCGATTTGCACTATGGTAGCATTTTTCGGCAGCATGGATCGTCAGAACACCGGAAACAGTTCAACGTTTAGTCCTAAAAGACGATGCAACTCCGACTCCGTTTGGGCCTGGAAATTCACAATCATAACCTGTAAGTATGCTTTATTGGCTGTGAATTATATTTAAAATAAACACGGCAATGTAACTTCAGACTGTTCAAGTGCGGAGTTGTTGTAAACGTTGGCTAACACAGCTAAAGTTATAACTATAATGCTAACGTTACACCTGATGTGTAGGCTACTGAGCAAGTTGAAATATGGTGATTTTTGTTGTGGTTTATGGTAAGATGTGGAGTAACTTTTACCATATGTTACGGTCGCAGTCTGAAGCGGCTTTGATTTGGATCACACTATCTTGATACTTACAACCCGCCCTTCTCTGCTTCTGATTGGCTAGTAGTCCTTACCTGGGAACTGCGCATGTGCAACTCCCAACAAAGTAAGATGCATCACTCTGTAGCTCAAGAGCGGAGCATACAACACATAGGGTGAAAAGAGGAGCTGCAGCAATGTGCAATATGAGAAAAATATGGTGTTTTTTGAAAATTAAACCATGTAAACCTGTTCAGGTACAACCCCTAATTAAGATTTTGAACCTGCAAATGAGCATAATAACACCTCTGTCCTTAAATCAATGAATAATCGTGTTCTCAATATACACTCACCTAAAGGATTATTAGGAACACCTGTTCAATTTCTCATTAATGCAATTATCTAATCAATCAATCACATGGCAGTTGCTTCAATGCATTTAGGGGTGTGGTCCTGGTCAAGACAATCTCCTGAACTCCAAACTGAATGTCAGAATGGGAAAGAAAGGTGATTTAAGCAATTTTGAGCGTGGCACGGTTGTTGGTGCCAGACGGGCCGGTCTGAGTATTTCACAATCTGCTCAGTTACTGGGATTTTCACGCACAACCATTTCTAGGGTTTACAAAGAATGGTGTGAAAAGGGAAAAACATCCAGTATGCGGCAGTCCTGTGGGCGAAAATGCCTCGTTGATGCTAGAGGTCAGAGGAGAATGGGCCGACTGATTCAAGCTGATAGAAGAGCAGCTTTGACTGAAATAACAACTTGTTACAACCGAGGTATGCAGCAAAGCATTTGTGAAGCCATAACACGCACAACCTTGAGGCGGATGGGCTACAACAGCAGAAGACCCCACCGGGTACCACTAATCTCCACTACAAATAGGAAAAAGAGGCTACAATTTGCAAGAGCTCACCAAAATTGGACA
>NC_060151.1:10516049-10535670 GCF_021292245.1 Micropterus dolomieu
AGACTGGAAAAATGTTGCCTGGTCTGATGAGTCTCGATTTCTGTTGAGACATTCAGATGGTAGAGTCAGAATTTGGCGTAAACAGAATGAGAACATGGATCCATCATGCCTTGTTACCACTGTGCAGGCTGGTGGTGGTGGTGGTGTAATGGTGTGGGGGATGTTCTCTTGGCACACTTCAGGCCCCTTAGTGCCAATTGGTCATCGTTTAAATGCCACGGCCTACCTGAGCATTGTTTCTGACCATGTCCATCCCTTTATGGCCACCATGTACCCATCCTCTGATGGCTACTTCCAGCAGGATAATGCACCATGTCACAAAGCTCCAATCATTTCAAATTGGTTTCTTGAACATGACAATGAGTTCACTGTACTAAAATGGCCCCTTCGTGCCCTGGATGTGCATCCCACAAATCTCCATCAACTGCAAGATGCTATCCTATCAATATGGGCCAACATTTCTAAAGAATGCTTTCAGCACCTTGTTGAATCAATGCCACGTAGAATTAAGGCAGTTCTGAAGGCGAAAGGGGGTCAAACACAGTATTAGTATGGTGTTCCTAATAATCCTTTAGGTGAGTGTATATCAAAATAATCGTGATGTGATATCATTTTGGCCATAATCATGCAGCCCTAAGTGTTTAGATTTTCTGCTGTTCTACTTTTATATTGTATAATTTCATAATATTGATAGTAAATTGAAGATCTGTGAGTTTTGGACTCTCGGTCTGACAAAATAATTATTTTGAAGACAATTTTATGGATAAAAAGAAAATGGATAAATTAAACGATGACCGGCAGATTAATCAATAAAGAAATGCCCTAATAAGCATTTAACAAAATCTAAAATGACTAAAACTGTATATAATATTAATACTTACAATCTCATCATTTTACAAATAGAAAATAAAGGAAATCAAGTACAGAATGTGCAGTTAAGGTGTATTATCTATATTTTCCAGATGGCACCAGCAGAGGGTAGCAAAGAATTTTAAAAACAGAAGCTTGTTGACAAACAGAGTGGGGAGATGTCAGCGACCATTACCTCCTGACTCCAGTGAGTGCTGAGAGAAATGCTACTGAATGGATGACTGCAGTTAATGCAGAGTAGGTAACCACTACACACGCATCACTTTGTACCAAGTAAAGCTCCCCTGTTTCAGTCACTTAAATGATAAAGACATCTTGTCATTACACAACCAAGATCCAACTGTGAGGACAATCATATCTCTTTTTCTCCAATATCTCTTTAATAAAAAAAATTTTAAAAAAGCAACTTTGGTGGAAACTTGTTATAATGCTGGTAACAGCTGTAAAAAAAGCTGTTTGCATGGAGCCTCATAGTAAAGGTCAAGATGGCTCCGGTTTTGGATAAAGTGGATAAAGTGTCCTGTTCTACAGCAGGGTCAGCTAGAAAAAAATTGATAACAAAATACAGAATAAAAAGAACTGCGAGGAACTGAATCTGGGCAAAATGGTACAGTGAATAAAGAGGCTACGCAAAGCCCAGTACAAATTGTGTGTGACCTCGATGGAAAAGTTTTCAGCTCCACTGGCGTTTCAAAGACACAGAGCGGAGGGAAAACAGAGAGGAGGGCTTGTTATTGGAATGCAGCCCTCAGACAGAACAACTCTGAAGTTTCCACACTCTGGACCAGCTCCATTGGAAACAGGTGTCTCTGTGTGTGTCTGTGTGTGTATCTGTCTCTGTCTCTCTGTGTCTGTCTGTCTCTCTGTGTGTGTCTGTGTGTGTCTCTCTGTGTGTCTCTCTGTGTATGTCTCTGTGTGTCTCTGTCTCTGTCTGTCTCTGTGTGTGTCTCTGTCTGTCTGTGTGTCTCTGTCTGTCTGTGTGTGTGTCTGTGTGTCTCTGTCTGTCTGTGTGTGTCTCTGTCTGTCTGTGTGTCTCTGTGTGTGTCTCTGTCTGTCTGTGTGTCTCTGTGTGTGTCTCTGTCTGTGTCTCTGTCTGTCTGTCTCTCTCTGTGTGTGTCTCTGTCTGTCTGTCTCTGTCTCTCTGTCTGTCTCTGTGTCTCTGTCTGTGTGTCTCTGTGTGTGTCTCTGTCTGTCTGTCTCTCTCTGTGTGTGTCTCTGTCTGTCTGTCTCTCTCTGTGTGTGTCTCTGTCTGTCTGTCTCTCTCTGTGTGTGTCTCTGTCTGTCTGTCTCTGTGTGTCTCTGTCTGTCTGTCTCTGTGTGTCTGTCTGTCTCTCTGTGTATGTCTCTGTGTGTCTCTCTGTGTATGTCTCTGTGTGTCTCTCTGTGTCTATCCATGTCTGTGCGCATTTGCTCATACTAGTATTATTAGTAGTATTATTTATAGTAGTATTTGTGTGACTTCAGGGGGCGATGTGCTTTATAGTAACTGGAACAAATACTCCACCTGTGTTTGTGTGTATGTTTCTCACCTGTTCAGTTAATGAGGATGCCAGTTGAACGTCCCTCCTCCTCTTTAATGTTCTTTAGGTTATTCTCTGCCTCGTCCACAGTGCTGCACAGCACACGCATAAACCACAAATTAGTTCTTGTCTATAAAGAAATCAAAAGGGTAGGAGCCCATTTTAAACCGTACGTGTACATATAAACGTGTCTGCCTACGTTAGAAAATCCCTGACGTCCTCCACAGTGATTTCTCCGGTGGAGTCGAGGGTGAGGTCAGCACAGCTGAGGGGGGAGTCCAGCGGGGTGTCCAGGAGGGGAGAGGACAGGGCGCTCGGAGGCTCTTCTGTTTGCCCTGTGAGGGAGAAACACAGAGTCAGTGGCTGAAGCTCGTGTTTACATATGAGTGACTGATAGTGGTGTGTGTTGCCACAGGACTCCAATTGGTTCTGAAATGTTTCCCAGTTATGTCAGATTGAGTCAATAAAATGTTGGGGAGCAGTTTAAAAACACAGCTTTATAATAATTTGGTTATAGAGTGGATCCAACAAACTATCTGTCACATCTCGCTTGAATGTAATGAAGATGAACACAGATGCAGCACAAATGAAGATGGCTGAAATCTGAGTTGAGCTCAGCAGAGCACGCTTTCTTCATTTTTTAACAATGGTTGAAGCTGTGAGCCAAAACATATTGGTTTAACATTAAAGTTTCTTTTCTCTTAGTTAGGTTTGCTGTT
The DNA here is from genome assembly GCF_021292245.1 of Micropterus dolomieu. Taxonomy (NCBI): domain Eukaryota; kingdom Metazoa; phylum Chordata; class Actinopteri; order Centrarchiformes; family Centrarchidae; genus Micropterus; species Micropterus dolomieu. Next base: position 10,519,159 of record NC_060151.1, read on the forward strand.
GCTTAAGTCCATCTGTTTTTTTTTACATATCAAGACAAGTCTAAAACTACTCAAATTAATGTTTTTCTATTAACAAGGGGTCAAATGATTACTTGTAATGTACAAGCAGCTCTTTCCCTCAGCTCTATGGAGCTTTTCAGTGTCTTTCGGCTCATTGTTTTACTGTTTTGGTTCACTCTCACCCTTCCCATAGCATCATGTTCAGCCACAGCAGGCAGCTGTTTTAAGCAGAATAGTTCTAAAAATTCACTGTACAATACTGCTCAACACCAAACTGCTGACAAGCCAAGTTAGCTGGGAGCATCTCTCAGGAGTCGAGGGAGATCAAACCAGAACTAAAAGGAAAAGTAAATATTGGAGACAAAAACAACTCAGAATGAATGCTAATGTGTGTTAGATGTGTACAGTAAATAGGCCACTGTTTGCTCAGTAGTTCAACATTACAAGGTGATAATAGGTGCGTTCGAGATGACAGCAGCTGACTTTCGCTGACTTGATAGTTAGAACGTTAGCTGCAGTTGACTGCAGGGGCGGGGAATTAAAGTCGTCAAGTCGGACACATTCTACCTGCGAGAGCTTACTGTGAGCTGAGATCAATGACTGATCTCACGGCATTTGCAAAGAAAAATGCAGCGCGACCAGGCAAAAGTGTGATTCCAACTTGGTGCAGCCGGGGAAAAGCAACTGCGGCCGCCAGACTCCGCACCTGCAGCCGCCTTGCTCCCGTGAGGTTTTAATGTCATGTGACATGGTGACGTTTTGCAGCGCCGACGAAAGTCAGACACAATTTCTAACCAGCATGCCTTATTTTAATTCCAGCATGCATCACGTTAAGTCAGCGCTGCGTAGCGCCGCATGAAGTCAAATCAGAATCGGCTTTATTGCCAGGTATGTGTACACATACGAGGAATTTGACTCAGGATTGTACAATGCTCATGATGTGCTTACTCATAAAAAAATACCATAACACAATAATAAAATAATAATAAAATCATACAAACTACAGAGTAGACAACACTAATATACACACTATGAACAAAACAATATAGACATATTGACAAATAGTGCAGTGATCAGAGTGCAAAGGATGCAAGAGTAAACTATTATTCTCATTATGTACCTAATGTCAGCGTTGTATTTACAGCTTTTGCACTGCCCCCCAGTGGCCAAACAATAAATTAACGTTGGTTTTACAGAACACTCCACAAAAATCAATGTAGCAGAAGAGATATCTTTGTTATTCCACGTGTTTTTCCCTTGTCAATCCTTACATTACCCACAATGCAACTCCACTGCAGTTGGTGTGTTATGCTAGTAAAGGCTAATGTCCCCCCTAGCCTCAAGCAGAGATGAGCAGCAGGGTACAGAGGTCTTTCTCACACTCACTGCACACACCACAGATTTTCATTTTCAGACTTGTGGTCTTCAGCCCCAACTGACGCCAACTCAAGACTCTCTTCACATATGCACTAGCTCTGTGTAAAATCGGCCAGTTCCCCATTAGGTATTTTGGATACGATAGTTACAGAAAAGGCAAATTCAAATATAGCTCCTAAAACACTGCCACAATTCTTTCCTCCTTTCCCTCCCTCTTAGCAAAAGTACAATACTTATAAAAAAAATTTTAAAAAACATTCTCTGTTGCCTACATGGATAGTTGTTAAATGTCTGAATCCCAGGTGAAAGGCCCGCTAGGACATAAGTAAACCCTACTCTGGTCTCCAGAGCAACCATCATTTCCTGCCAGGGAAGGAGGTGCTGGGCAGGAGAGGCAACTGGGGCATTCAGAATGGTTACCATGGAGACAGGAGGGGGACCCCTGCAAGGCCTGCTTAGAGTTTAAGAGGCTCAGAGAGAGAAGAGAGAGTGATGAAGAGGGAGAACAGGAGAGAAAAAGTGAGGGGGTAGGAGACTGAGTGAGTGAGGAGACCTACCCTCAGCCTGACCCATCTGGTTCTTGTGGGTTCCGTTGGCCTGCGGCTGCGTCGTCGTGCCATCGCTGAGGAGACACATGAGCACTCATTATTTCTCCACCTACTGCCAAAGCAAATGCTAATAAAGCAATAACAGTAAAAGTATAATTTCTTTGGTTTCACGTGCAGCCGAGTGCCTCAGGCTGGTGGTAACCCAACAGGAATCTTTGCCAACAGCAGGTTTAGTGGTTTCCAATGTGGGGTCCAGGGCCCACTAAGAGTCCTAACTAGGCTGGTTGAAGAATTAAGCAGAGGGTGCCTGAAATATTGCAAATTAATGGCCAGGTAGGCCTTGAGAATTTTCTTTATCAATAAAGTATGTTAATTTGTCATGTATTTAATCTGCTGGATTAGCTAACAGCAGACATTCCTGTCTGATTATTTTAACAAGTTATGAAATGATTTCCCCCAATAAATATTGTATTACACATAGTGGCAGAGGATTCTATCCACATCACCTAACCCTGGTGTGTGTGCGCCTGTGTCTGTTACCTGGCAGGTGTGGGCTCTAGCGGTCGGTCCAGCTGAACAGAGCAGAGCGGTTCAGTGAGGACCTTGGCGGACAGGGAGAACCTCTCGTACTCTGAGGGAGAGATCAGGTAAAACCCTGTGTAGAAAAACAGACAGACAATTAGACGGTTACGACGTTGAACTTGTGATTCATTGGGAACGATTTTCTATTGTTTAAAAATAAATAAATAAAAAATAAATGGTGAACACTGCGCAAACTGTCTTAAGAACCACAAATGAATTTCCATTTACTGCCACTTTAATGGGATGAAGCAAGTAGACAAAATTTTTTGTTTGTGATCCGCATGAAATTACCCTTTAACCTGCCCTGCTTTGGCCTCTGTCTTGATGTGACCTTAAATGCCTGAATAAGAGATTTTTAATTTCATTTAAAATTGAGCATGTTTTCCTCACCCTGTCCGTTCTTGGTGAAGACGCAGGACGCAATGCCGCTGATGTCTTCTTTACGGATGCAGTCGTAGCGTACCTAAAGACACACAAAACAGGCATCAATTACCAGAACATCATGAAAGTGATGTAAATATACAAATCATGCACACACAAACTGTCAAAGACTTTGGTCGTTTTCCAACACACACACACAACACACACACAATCCCTAAACAAACCCCACCTGTGGTCGCAGGCCAGGAATGTTGAAGAGGTGCATGTCGCCCAGGTTTGTCAGACAGACCAGTGTGTGTTCGCAGTAGTCTTCTTGCGCTGTGGAGCTGAAGACCACCAGGGCCACTTTCCTCACCCGACAGCCTTCGTGCGCCGTCAGCTTGAACTTTGTCTTAGCGCTCACCTTGGGGAGAGAGAACACCTGGAGAGAGAGCAGAGTGGGACATACTGGATTTAGAAATAAAACATTGTTGTCTGACAGGCTCTTCCGCCGAAGGAATTGAACTTTAGAAAGGAAAAGACGAGACAAAAATGAGTTTTATGTGCAATACAATATACTACAGGTTTCCAGCCTTTACCTTCAGCTGTTCCTCTGAGGCGATGAGGACAGAATGAGCATTGGTCATATCCGGAGCGATGGCAAGGTCTTGGGAGGCTTCGTATGGGTCCGGTAACGGTTTCCCCCGGCCGTCCAACACTGAGATCGACACCACGGGAGCCCTGTGCATCAGCTGGATCTCTTTACCCAACACTGCCTCCACACACACACTGCTCTCGCCCGCTCCGCCACGCTCACACACACGCCCCGAGCCGACACCAGGCACCTCCAGAGCGTAGGCATACACGCTGCCTGAGTTGGTGCCCGCCCATAATGTGGGGCCATGGTGTGTACCTGGTAGATACGGAAACACAGCACATACAGTCAGTGCTGTGGAAATGTTATTCTGATGTAATAAATTATATTCTCCCCACTAAGGCTGACCCCCTATAGTCGAAGATTCGATGCTTAGATGGGCGGAACCTGTTTCGACTGTCAATCTCACAGTCGAAGCTTCGCCGCGAAACAAGGATCATGCCATTTTGCCGATATGGGGGTGCTCAACGTCTGATTTTACATAGAACTACCAGTTTTCTCTCAATGAGTTAATATACAGCCTATTACAATATACATTTAAATGTTTAATGCTGTAAATAAACATGTAAAAAAGAAAAAAAAAAAAAACTTCCAATAAATGTTTTTAAAGTGCGTGAATAAATCAACAAAATTGTAACCCTAACCATGGGCATGTGTGCCAGGTTTTCCGCACCTCACAGGACTTTCGTTGATTAACCACACAAAGAATATTTTAGCGTTTTTAAACAGCCGCTACTTGAAATTGACCCGCGACGAACCGCGGTGTGCATGTAGTTGTCGGCAGTACGGCAAAAACTCTGCTGTCAATCGCAGCGCACAAAAACCACACATGATTCGACTGTAGGCAGGACTTGACGATTCTGATTCGACTTTGTAAATCCTTAGTCGGGGACAGCCCTCCCCACACACTTCTGCGATTTTCCTGATTCCAGGAGAAGTAAATGATATTGAGAAGTCCTACAATTTATTTAAAAAACACTGAATGAAGTATGTAGTGTTATATTCAGAGTTTCATATTCAGTTTATAATATCAGCAAGTAAGTGAACACACCGTCACGTAGGAAGGTGTCAGCGAAGCAGAGACATCGGACCACTCCGGACAGCGAGTCGTCTGCAGACCGGGGTTCAATCCTTCGTTGTACTGGGGCCACATCCTCCTGCTCTGCCAGAGCAGCGTTGGCCTCCTGGACCTGCACACAACGCAACACAAAATGCAGAACTCCAGTCAGTCTGCATGTTCTGTATGTATGTGTGTGTCTCTTACTGTCAAAAAGAGACGAGTCATATACCTTGCTGGTTGGTGTGGTGATGGTGCGTTTCTTTCCCGACACCCTGCTCTTGCGGATGCGTCGGAAGCTCTGTCTTAAGGACTTTTTCAAGGATTTGACTCTGGACAGGGGGCCCTCCATTGCCAAGGAGTCATTAGGGTGCAGGGTACACCTTAAGAGGACATAAAGGGCAGCATGGTGATGCGTTGTGGTTCACAATATGGTCAATGTGGAAGCTTATCTGCTTTTTACTTGCATTGGTCAAAAGAAATGCGATACACGTTGTTTTCAGCTTCTATTACTATCATCAAATTGTGACTGATGCTGTTGCAGCATGTGTGTTTTATGTACTGACATATGTGTATGTGCCAGTAATTTAATCAGAACAGAAGAAAAGAATTGAAGGAAAAGACACTTGAATGGTCCGTAAAGATTAATGGTGCAGATGTATCAACCGAAAAATAATTTTAAATGCCATATCTTTCATCGACACTCTTCTCCATACCAAAAGAGAAAGTAAAGGGATACTGAGGAGTAGCAGGGATTTAATATATATTAAATGTTCCAAAATGTAAATTCTTCGACAACAATGAGTAAAAAACCTGAGCTGTGTTCATGTCTCAAACCTGGCCAGCACAGCATTTCGTCTGTGGTAGTCGAACAGGCCAAATCCGTGACTCGTCCCGAAAGAGATCAGGTTCCACTCGGCATGCAGAGCCACCGCTGTAACGGAGGCTGGCGGCAGGCACTGCACCAGCACCAGCGGCTGAAAGCCAGGAAGGAAGGGGGCGGGTTTAAGGCGCGGCTCCAGCCTGTCATGGCCCTTCCAGGTGAAGCCCTCCCTGTCCTGTAGCAGGTCAACCACCGACACGTCCACAAAGTGGTCCGAACGCTCGTCACTCAAACCCAGAACAATCACCTGGAGAGACAGCGGAAGTAAAGAAACATCATCGCTCATTTTCCTTTTTTTTTTATTTCAGTACCTGTTTATGTTTTAAACTATAAAAGAGAAATCTGCAGCAGGCATTAGTGTGATAATTAAAGAACATGGCTGACATGGCTGTCTGACAGCAACACTTTGACCCATGTTGCATGACCCAGTTTCTCAAATTCTTAGCAGTGTAAATGTCTAGCCACAAAATGGAAAAGGATTTTAAAGAGAAAAAAATTATTCCTCATCACTTTAAAGAAACAGCAGAAAGGGAAGGTGGAGGTGTTGAAAAAAAGTTCATAACAAGTGTCTAACGGGTATTAATAATAGCTCGTTTATTATCAGTGGGGAGCTCGGCTGTACTTTTTCCTCTGTGCAGGGCTCACAGAAATTACAGTGTGCACTGTTCAAGTGCCTGAATATTCACTTACCAGGAGGTAGCTAAGTGCTTTTCTAAAGTGCTACAGTCAGTGAATGTTTTTTTATTTGGTATGAATATTCATAGTCTTCATCCATATTCATGGTCTCCCAATAGATCATTGCAAATGTTTTCAGATACCCAGTCCCTTCCTCTATCAGGCCAAAGTTTCCACTTGTACACAGAAAAATCAAAGACTGAAGAGGAGTTTGTCATGAAATGTAATACACTTCACTAATACAAAAGCTGCATTAGCAAAAATGTCAGTGTGTTGATTCTACTTTTGTTGTGGGGAGTGTAAACACTCAGGTACAGTCTGTGGGGACTTTTAGTCTTGTTAAAAATAATAAACTTCCACTTAGTCCAGCTACACCTATCGCAGCTGAGCAGCTATGAAATGTAAGAGCGCTTGTGTGATTGCAGCTGCAACTCTCTGCCTGCCAAGTTAATCAGCTAGCTTCATCTCATCCAGAGCAAACAACGCAAGGCTATTTAACTTTCAACTTAATTAGCCTCATTATTTGCATCATTAGCAAATTAACTGTTGGCAAGCAAAGATACAGTAAATTAAAATGATTTGATTGTTCTTCATTACCAACTGGCAAAGTGTGTATTGTATTAACCAGCATTATTTATGTTCTTAAGTGAGTGACTGCTGCATGTATATGGTATCTCGCCTAACAGTCTAATGACAGTAATCCATACAAATCAAATGATAACAAAACAGTGTTCTCCCACTGTGGAATTTTTATAGTAGTATCAGCAAAAAAGACTTCTCAATAATTATTTCTAAATGATAACATTTCTAATTATATGTAAACTTAATTAAAAATGTAAAACATATAAAAATATAGACCAAGGCTCATATAGGCGGTGTCCGAAATCCCCACTCATTCACGACTCCCTATGTAGGGAGTTGTATAAGTTTGTGTGTAAAACAACACTATTGGACACTACTCTGATCATTATTTCAGCACCGTAAATTACGTCATTGCCGTTGGACAGTCAGTTGGTGAACTATTTTTTTCTATCAGCGAAATGCATGATGGTATACAGGGCTTGGTTATTGACCATCGGATGTACACTACTTTAAAAAAATGCATTCTGGGATACACTGAGTGGACTATATAGGGTATAATAATTATCACTATACATTCGGACAGCACTACTATAGTCCACTACTCACTATATAGTCCACTATATAGTGAGTAGTGGGTGATTTCGGGCACAGCCATAGTCTTCAGAATAATATTAACAACTTGGAAAAGATTCTCTGTATTGTATCTTGTAAAAATGACCAAAGGCAGTGTGTGACAGAGCTCAATACATTCACGTGTGTGTAAAGTGTATGTACATCTTTACCTGTCCAGCAGTTCCAGCCACCACCAGTTTGTTGCTGTATTTGCACAGACTGATCTTCTGGATGCCCAGCCTGGGGTCATCGCTGTACGGGTCGAAACAGCCCACCTACACAGAAAACACACACACAAACACACACACGTTGGCATTGGCTCTACACGGGTAGGTTAGTAGTTTATGGACCACATGAGTCCTTACGAGTGTTTTCTTCTAGACAATAAAAAAAAAGTAAACCTGAAACTTTCCATAACAGTTTTGTCTCATTCTAAATCTTAGATCTGGACCCACCACAAAAAAATTCAGATCAGGCAGACCAATGTAAAAATGCCCTTATGAAGCTCTCCTCCTTCCTTGACTAGCAACCTCTCTCTCTTCTTATTCTCTGCCAAACACAAAGGCAACCCCCCCCCCCTTTTTCCCCACTCAGCAAATCATGTGCATTAATCTGTCTCTCACACACAGTAGGAATTTCAACAGAATCCCCTCTCACATGGGAGTTGTGTCTTGGCAAAACAAGGAGTAGGAGAAGTCGGTCACTAACACACACACAAAGAGTGGACTGATGGGTCTGGTTTTCATTACAGAGAAGGGGAAAAAAGGGAAAGGCTCTTCATCCCATATGAGGGCCACATTCCTGAACATGCAGCTCTGTTACCACAGGATACATGAGGAAAGGTGGGGAGAGCCAAAGTGAGTGAATAGGAAGGAAAGAAGAGAATAAAGGGAGAAAACAGGTCAAAGGCTAATTGAATCCATTTTTACTGCTAAATATACAACTCAAAATCAGTTTCTTCTCCTTTGTGTTACCAATTTCCTCCATTAATTTCTTAACAGATGCCTACTGAACCCACCCTAGTGAAGGAAAACAAAAAAGGACAAAAGCACAAACACTGATATTAATCACCGAAACAGCCACACTTATGTCTCTCTTCACTATAATCTGTATAGCTAACACTGAGAATCATTTCCTAATGTAGAACCAGCTGATTTAAATATTTATCGAGTTTTTTGCTTCATGACCCATATCCATTTCCTGTCAGCATCTACCAAAGCCGAACTACTCAGTCAGATTCCCTCAAAATGAAGAAGTTCTGCCTCCTGATGCCAAATCAGTTTATTTAAATGTTATTCTGTGCAGAAAACAGGCTGTTAAAACAGAATCAGACTGCGGTTCCTTCAGAGTCAAGTTTTAATAACAAAACAATGAGGTGGGTCTGTCTGAAAACCAAACACATGAAAACAACCAGATGACAAAATTAGGCCACAGATGTAGTGTTACAGGACTGACTGCGTGTAAAACACAGATTGTTTTTATTCTCACAGTCTGTAAAATAAGGTTCTGTGACTGATCTCTAGAGGAAATACTCCTATTCTTACTTCAGTTCGCCTCCTCTTGTGCCTTCCTCAGTTCTCACCTTCCTGAAGGGGGGCCATTCCTCCTCTTGCTGCATGTCAGAGTCGTTGCCCGGGTCCTGAGGATCGTCGCTCGGGTCACAGTCGGTGTGGAAGACGTTGGCTGTGCTGAGTTTGTACAGAGGAGTAAGAGCAACACCTGACGCGTCCCAGAAACGAACGGTGCCATCTTCATGTCTGTAAAAACGCGAGATTTAAAGAAATATATCTACAAAAATACAATCGTGATTTTAAAGCATGTCTGTGCAAATCATTCAAGACTGAGCAGGACTTAGGTATGTGTATGTTTTCCATTTTATTAGATAAACATAACACATTTAATACAGTCCAATGCAATAATTCTAAATGCATCTGCACAGACTGATAAACTGCTGACTGTGTATATTTTAGGATCTAAGTGTTATCTACAGCCACGTTAGCGGCTCTCTGAGGCTGCACTTCGGCAAATTATTATTAGCAGTTATAGTGTTTACCATATTTAGCATCTGAGCTTAGTGTGTTATTAACATTTGCTAATTAGAATCAAACAAAGTGCAGCTCAGGTTGATGGGATTGTCAATAGTTTTGCAGGTATTTGGTAAATCGAAGTACTGCACAAAGAACATTTGACCTGAAGATAGGACTAGAGGTCCAATGCTACTACAATTCATTCTCTGGGGAATATGAATGTCTGTACCAAAATAGTGCCATCCATCAAGGAGACATTTCACTCTAAATGCAACCAGAGTTGCTAAAAACAATATCAACATGCTTTCTCCTCCTGGTGTCACACAATTTTTAGTTAACTTGTATTTTTGAGTTTTGTTTGAACTGTGGTATCTCCCAAATTTCCAGTCAATCCAGCTGTTTCACTTCTTTACACAGTTGTTTCTTGGTGTGCTATGCCAGTGCTAGTTCTGCCAAACATCTGTAGCTTTCAAAACGCTACCAGTTGTCTCAGGATTTCCTTATTGCCATGGTATTGCTCATAAATACTGGTTTTCAGAGTTTCAAGACAAGTCACATGCAGTCCAGTTTTATGCAGGATATCCATGTGGTTCACATCAAAAATACAGAAAAAAAAAATGTCAGCTTCTACACTTACTAGAAAGCAACTTATTTGTGTCATTAAAGAAAAATTAAAACTGGATCCACCTGCAGTGTGGACACAGCCTGTAAATGTTTATATATTCTGTATGTGTGTGTTTGTGTGTGCAGATACCCTGTCAACAGCAGCTCTTGTTGTTTGGGTAGAGGTGCCAGGTTTTTCCCTCCACATATGGGCCAACTCTGCACAAACAGACAGAGATTGGAGAAAAGTTTGATTCCATCATATTCCATCAAGCTGCAGCAGAAACATTTCCCTAACCCTTTCCATATGATCGTAACCCCAGCTCAAACATACTGGCCCTGACACACAGAGGAATGCCCTTATGGATGAGAATGTGGACAACACACAACGCTCACAACGCTTTTGTTGGGTTTGCTCTGTTATAGTGCCAGTCTCTGGTTTGGCCTCACACACACAGACAGCGATGATTTACAAGCAAACCAGCTGTGGGCCTGTGAGTGTCTCTTTGTGTGTGTGTGTGTGTGTGTGCGTGTGTGTGCGCGCGCGCGCCTAATCTGACACTGATCAAACAGCTGATCTAAGCTACAAAGCCTTTGCAAAGCCTTTAACTGCCTACACCTGCTCTTAAAGTTAACACACTAGCAGCAGCCTGGTGATCACACTCCCCTCGGTTTCCTCATAGCCGTTTAGCTGCCAGCCTGTGAGCTCAGATGTACTAGCAGCATGAGTAATAACATACATTTAAAACTCCACAATTTCACTTCACTTGTTATCCACTTATATAGCTCTCGATCCAGGAACAGAGGCAGCAGCTGAGCCTCGATAAGACACCTGACAGACGTTTGGTAGAAATCCAAATAAAAGCCTGTAACTTGAATCTGTGAGCGTGCTGATTTGTATGTGCAATTAAAGTCACTGATTAGTGTTGATTGCTACATTTAAAGCATGAGCGGCCTGGCTATGAGCCATACTCTCTTTAAGGTGTCCTCAGGTTAAGTTGCTTACACGGATCTTGGATTTCCTGTAACTGAATATCCCTACTGCCATTAATAAACCAATTCACAGAATCATCCTGTCGTTCACATTGTCCTGCCAACAGCCACAGCAGTCCATCAGCAACACACAATCAAAAGATGTTGCTGCCTGCAAGCTACGTTTGATGGAACCGAAATCTGTTCTAATATTAGAAACTGAGGTCCTAAAAGAAATCTGTGCAATGTTTTTTGATGCTAAAAAAAAAAAAAGAAAAGAAAAAGAAACAAAAGACCAAAAGAAAATGGAGATGCATGAATAAATGACACAGCAGCAAAAGTCTTTCCCTTTTCTGCAATACAGGCGTTAACGTAACATATATACAGTTAAAAAAATCTGCTTTTTTAAAAATGTCTGACAGTCAATGAAGCTGAAAAAACTGAAGCAGCTTGTGAAATTAGCAACTCAACCACAAAGCACTCTCTGTGACAAGGTCTATGTTGTAGAAAAAGATAACTTGACACTCTGAAAACTGTGTTTTGTGCTTTTGATTCCATAGAGTATCGTATCTAATTACGATTTCATATGGTCAGATAATGAGTTTACTTAGGTTATTCTAAACAAGTGGACGTGTGAATTTATCGATTTATTGTTGAGTCAATTCATTTGTTTCTATTAATCACCTACTCCACTAAATGGTCGTTCAGTATCGGTCTCAGGTAGTCCATAACTACTGTCGTTACAACAGCCAGGAGCACTAACAAACCAGCGGTATCGACGATCCTGGCAAACGACCCCACAGAGGTTAAATTGCTGAGTTTCCCTACCGGTCGGTCACAACTGAAGAAGTCCTTTGGATGAGGGACGAAACGTCTTCTAGTATCTTCAACCAAGTCCAGTTGCCCTCGACTTTAACCTTCTTTGGATAACTATGACCTGGATGACTGAGAATCTTCACAGACACCTCGCATCACCTGTTAAATGTGTCAGTATGTGTGGTGCCATCAAACTGTGTACATATCGCAGTGTGCTTCTCACCCCATGTGTGTGTTGCCGGCCCTGCTGTGCTTTGCCAGCGTTCACCAGCCTCTCCCAGAGTTTGGGAGGGACGCTGGAGACGTGGAAGGAGCAGGTGATGGCTGAGGAGTGGAGAGGAGCCAGGTAAGGAGTGGGCAGAGAGGGCCACCCGGGGGTCTGGAGGTCAATCACAACCAGCTCCTCTTCTAGTAACACTACCACCGCAGACGGTTCATCGAACTCTGTAAGGAGGAGATGTGAGACAACATATGGACTATATGTTATACGTATACAGTTAGCCTAAAGCCCAGCTGAAAGAGAAACTGAAAGTAAATTCTGTAATCAAAAGGGGGGAGAAAACTGTGTCAGAAATCCATAGATACACACAATGCTAGCCAGCTCCTCACCTTCCTCTGGCTCTATGCTGTGGATGGTGAAGAAGTCAATGACTCGGGATGTGAAGTCGAGAGTGACGTGGTCTTTGTCTTGTTGAATGGTCAGACAGTGGCGGTCACCGTAGCTGGCTCTGGGCATCCCTCCGCTGTATAACAACACTGGAGAACTGGAACGAGGCACACAGAAAAGTTGTTTTATTCACATCAATTTTATCATCATCATCATCTACAACAACATAGAGCGACTGTTTCTGGTGTTATTAGCCGTCCGTATTTCAAATATGTTTATTAATGGACTGGCTTATTTTTTACTAAGAAATATTTTGTTAAGTACTTGGGAGAAAACCCAAATGAGATGTTGATTATGAGCCAATCTCCCTCTTTACTTTTTATTACTCTTATTAGTATCTTGCTCAAGTACAACAAATAGTCTTTCTTGGGGCAGGTGGAGAGAACTTTAGGATTTATGGGGGACATAAAATCCAGGTGAAAATGTATGCGTGCGTGCGTGCGTGCGTGCACACAAACACACACACACTTTCATTTTATATAAAATTTAAAAAGAAGAGAGAAAATGAAAAAAACTAAATTGACCGTCATATATAATGAATAAAAGACAGTCATAAAGATTTATTAGCACCCAAAATAAGTCAGACAACTCACCCCGTCTGTGTTGTCCTCCACAGGATCTTGTTGATGGCCTTACAGGGAAATGGACCTAAAACATAAAACCATGAACAGTGAAGTTAAAAAACAGAGAAACTGGTCAGACTAAAACTAAAAAAAAAAAATGAGTTGGGTAAGAAAAATCTAAAGCAGATGTGTTCAAAGCTTTAACTTTCCCACAAATATTCTAGATCGTCATCATCGTCTAGACTGACCCTTAACACTGACCCCATTTCTCACTGAGAACGAGTCACTATGTATCACAATATGTCAGCAGTAGGCCTGCACGATATGAGGAAAATCTGCCATGTGTGATAACGATATGCCTTGCAATACAAACAAATACTGAAGTGTGCATATTAGCTATGCAGTTCAGACAACTGTATAACATCGCGATTTCACATAATTTTCTGCAATTATAAAAAATTCGATCACGATTAAATCGCAAAAAACTGAATAATAAATTCAAAATTTAATTTAACTGTACTGCTATATACACAAAAGTGTAATAACATGTGGTTTGCAAACACTAAACAAATAAGCTTTTTACCAGCAGTATTCCCTTTATACAGTAGCAATAAAATATTTCTTGTAAACCTCAACTTAAACATTAATGTAATCAAATCAAATATAAAACCGAAGCTACTTGTCACTGCCAGGGCATTACCTTTTATCTAGCTTGTTAAAACAAGTTAAGAGTCCAGAGCCACGATCATAACCTGTTACTCAGAAGGTGCCTGTTAACAAAATAAATATGTTTTCTTGTTTGTTTTTTTTCTTTTTTCCATAAACAGTCTATGTGTGCGTTCCCGTGAAACTGTTGCTGTTGTGCTCGCCACATGCACCCGCCCGTTGTCGAAGTTGAATTGTCTTGAACTTTTTGTACGCGACGCTCAGCGCAAATCACTGGAAGAGAGACTGATCCTCGCTGTTTGAGAGTTTCCTGAATCTATTACTGTTACAAAATAGCTATCAGGACATCAACAAGAGGGAATTCGCATACCAGAGCATCCCTGCAGGAGCGCTCGTCTCCTGTTCACCTGAGGAGCGCAGAGCAACCCCGCAGGTAAGGGGACTTCCCCAATACTAATCAGCATGCAGCGTGTAGCTATCCACTTCACTATGGCATTTGTTTGCTTGTCTTGCTTTTGTTAATCTAGAGAGACTAAAAAACTTGACATCAATCTGTCCTCCTGTCCTCCACCCTCCTGCTGCTGTTATTCACTGCCTGCAGGTAACGTTAGCGTTGGTCGAGACAGGAGTGGCTGGTTTGTCTCAGCCAGACAGCAGATAAGTTAAAAAATAACTTGCCAAATTTTAAGATTGGGTCCACGTTCACATCGCAATTAACACCACCCTCCACAAGACCTGGATGACAATGTGCGTAAACATGCCTCAAAAAGACATCAGCTGGGAAGCTCAAGAGACATGTGTGTGTGCTATGTATGCATTTCTCACCATATGGGATGTTGGAGGACACTGGCTGGTGATTGTAGGTGTTGCCATTAGTAACAGTCCACACGGAGTAGCCCCCATCGTTATGGGAACTGACAAACAATTTTCCAGAGCGTTCCCACACCAGGCTCTCCAGCTGCTGCGGGGGGGGGGGCACACACACACACACACAGCTGTCAGACCAGGTAGCATGAGCAGTAGAGTTACAGCTTACACACACACACCATAAAACAATTTGAAAAGATTCTTAATTGCACCAGCATGAAATATTCATCATGGAGCATCGTCTGTAAAAAAGGTGCACCAACATGCACTTCACTCTGCTCTGTAAACCAGGTACCTGCTTGCCCAGGAACAGCTGCTCAGCATGACGGGTGTCCAGGTCCCATAGGACCACTAGGCCCCGGCTGTAGCCAATCAGGATCTTCCCTGACTGCTGGGGATGTTCCTGAAGAGATTCAACTGGCCCCAAGGATTTTCCACATCTGTAATCATCCGGCAGGCTGGGAAAACAAAACATTACCCATTAGCTCACATCTGTAGAATATTTGTGACCCAGCATGCTAGAAACTACATATGACTACAGGTCAAAACGAGGTGAAATAATTGTCTGTGAAGGAGCCTGCCTTGTTGACGGGGGATTAAAAATAATAAGGAAAGATAAAAGGTGGACCTATATCCAAAGCAACAGTTTGAGCAACAGGCCATCATTGAATAGAGGCAGGAGAGTCATGATCTTTTTACCATTTACCTGTTATCACGCGACCAACGGTCCACACATAGGTCATGTAATGAAAAAGGTAGTAGGTGGACCTTTAAGCTTAGACTATTTTGTTATGTTCACTTATTTAAGCATGTTTAATGTTCATTTAAATGCATGTTTTGGACAGGGGTGTAGAGAGGAATTCTGTCTTAATCAATTCTGTCATACAATCAATTCTCAACACCGCTTCACAAAAAGTGAAAAGGGGAGATGATATAAGGAGTGGAGGAAACATTTGTGCATACTGATAATCCACTTGGTAAGTAGAACATGGGGAAACAACCTAAAGCAAAACTCCAACAATATAAAAATGTATGTATGATATAATCAACACCGAACTCAAACCATCTGTATAAACTCCAATACCACCACAGGCTACTTATCCAACAACAACAGTGAAATAAACATCAAGCTGGAGCTGAGCTGCTGGAGTTTGTGAACTAGACATTCCTCTGAGGCAGAAGAGGAATGTAGAGCAGGACACACCCTCGAGATGTGAGAGGATTCCCTCAGCGAAGGACGGGGAGAAGTTAGAAGAGGACAGGAGAGGAAATGGCGACGAGAGACAGAGAAAGAGAAAAACAAACAAAGAGGGAAGGACAAGAAAGCAATGCAGCTTTCTGGTCGCTCTGCTTCAGATGAGGCAGAACTATCGCAAAAGAGATAGTCAGCCTGTGTGACACACACACACACACACACACACTTCTGACTGCTTTGGTAGTGCTCGTTGAAGAAGATCGTCTCCGGAAGCAGAGAGGCAGAAACATTTCCAACAAAGCATTCCATTGTCTCTGTATGTCCGTTCACAAGTATTTTTAGGGAATCCAGCATCCTGCTGTCCCGGTGATGAGCCTGTTTGTGTTGTTAGGTTGTTAGTGTATTCAAGTGTGTGCATATTCAAGTGTGTGTGCGCGCGTGTGCATATTCAAGTGTGTGTGTGTGCGCGCGTGCGCATATTCAAGTGTGTGTGTGTGCGCGCGTGCGCATATTCAAGTGTGTGTGCGCATATTCAAGTGTGTGTGTGTGCGCGCGTGTGTGCATATTCAAGTGTGTGTGTGCATATTCAAGTGTGTGTGTGTGCGCGCGTGTGTGCATATTCAAGTGTGTGTGTGTGCGCGCGTGTGTGCATATTCAAGTGTGTGTGTGTGTGTGTGTGCGCGTGTGTGCATATTCAAGTGTGTGTGTGTGTGTGTGTGCGCGCGTGTGTGCATATTCAAGTGTGTGTGTGTGTGTGTGTGTGCGCGTGTGTGCATATTCAAGTGTGTGTGTGTGTGTGTGTGTG
>NC_060151.1:10535690-10539838 GCF_021292245.1 Micropterus dolomieu
GTGTGTGTGTGTGTGTGTGTGTGTGTACGTTGGAGCTTCAGCTGAAACACTTCCCCAGCCGGAACACCGTGTTTTGGCAGCCGGTACAAAGCCTCACTGTCTAAGACCTCCCCTCCTTTGCACACACCATACAAATCACAAACGCACGCACGCACTCACGCACGCACTCACAAGCCTTATCAGGGCCATCGTTAGGCCTCAGTTCTGCCCACTTCCCTAAACAAGTTTGGTTAATGAGGGGTTTGGCCAACCAGTCAGGGCATCACACAGACGAGACGAATGAAAAAGAAACAACAGAGGCCCTGTGATACGCTGCCAGTGCATCAACACAGGAATGCAGTGAGGAAGGCTGCAGCATGACAAATAAGGAAACTACTTTTCTAGTGAGTATTTAAAAACACTACAGCGTTCATGTTTGTTGCACACAGATCATTTCATGCAGTTTTGTGTATGTTAATGTGATACGGACACATCACCAGTTTGTCCTGAAGGTCTGTGTTCCACTCATACGGTGTTCTGCTCAGATTCAGTGTTGGACTCATACATGGCTGCACACTAGGCTGCATGAATGTTGAGGAACTAGTCAAAATAAAACAAACACCAGACAATATAATAGTCCCGTAGTAAGACAATTTAACGTCTTTCACTTAATGTTGGTATTGGTCCATTTGTGACCACAGTTCCTCTTTGTTTATGCTGTTGTAGTAGTGTTTTGGCATATTATGAATTGTGAGCCATTCCCCTTTGCCACATTATGCAAGTTGGCAATGTTTATAACTGACGCATCAGCAATTCATGCAACAGCTACAATAGCCAAGTTCTATAGCCTTTTGTGTCAAGTTTAAAGCCCCTGAAAATTGTTTAATATTGTTTCTTGAGGACTGCATGGGTGTGGATTGATCAGTATTTGACCTGGCCTAGCAATAGAAACAAACGTCTTAAAATCAAATGTTGCTAAATCCTGATCACATCAAACTAGTGTAAAGAGCACAGACAAAACCACAAATACAGAAATCTCATATGCAAATAACCAAAAGCTCATGAGAAGAAACATTTCCAGGTCTGACAGTCAACATTGTTACATGTGAATTGGCAAGACAAAGTAGCAACTGTAGCCATTTTATTGTATATACTGTATTGTATTTTGTCCAAGTCCTTATTTTCCCCAAAATGTCTATTCCCAAAAAATCTCCATCTGATTAAGTGCTTCCCACTCTATAAGCATGTATTAATCAGTACACAGAGAATACTATTTTTCAGTTATATAGATGTGATATCTCTTGCTCTACTCGCCAAACAATATCCAAAATCTGACCGTTCTCATGGTCCCTGAAGCAACACGACCCCGACCTGCCTGCTGCTGCCAGCGTCAGGAGGGATATTTGTTTCTGCATGGATGTGTGTGTCTGACCTGCTCAGCTGGAGCTGTGAGTGAAAGAAACTGGAGTGTTTAGTGGTTAAAGAAAGACACACTGTGAGAGGGATGGAGAGAATGAAGACTGAGCTGAGAAGAGAGAAAGGGAGAAACTACATAGATTTAACATGGGAAGCATTTTACAAATGATCAATGGTCAATCCTTAACTTGGCTCTCTGTTTTATTTGATTTTACATTTTGTATTTATTCGTTGACCTTTGCTCTATAAAAGTAATTTACATTACAGTCTTACCTCTGCGTGACCTGATCCTGGAGCAGTGTCTGGTTGTCCTTCAGGGAGAGGTGGGGCATTTCCAGGAAGTACACGCCCCCTCCCTCTGTTCCAATGCAGAGCAGGTTGCAAGACTGCAGCAAGAGGAGGACAGTCACCCGAGTGGCACTGATGAAGAGGAGTAAGAATGAGATGAGTGAGGCTGACATTTTTTATAAGGAACTATATAGAAAGGTAACTAATGAGTGCAATTACATTGAATGGATATAGCAAAAACAACTTTAATTCTAAAACGGTATTAGCAGGCTTAATAATGTACCTGCAGCTCTCAATGCCAGGCCTTCCTGGGAGGCTGTAGTTGCCCACTTCCTGTAGACTGACCACGCCCTCTCTCTTAACACCGGCCACCAGCTCCCACAGGTGAATCGTGTTGTCATCCAACAGTGACAGCAGGCGGCCCTATCACAGAGCAAGGTAAACATTAACGTCACTTTGGCCACCATGCTCCACCATTTTTTTTTTTTTTTTTTAAAGAGTTTTTACATTCAGGAAATTAGTGGCACGGAGCTTACCTGTCCAGGCAGGAAGAGGATCTGTATGACAGCAGTGGTGTCTCTGTGTAGTCCTGTGAACTCCACACCAGGGGCCCCGTAGCTGGAAGGGTCCAGTCAAGGAAATTCACAACAAAGCAAACTAAAACTAGCCGCCTAGTCTTTACAGCCAGCAGACACACTAGATCCCCGATTCAGCTGTAAGGGTGCCGTGTGTGATATAAGGTGACATGGCAGTAAAAATAGCTTTTATTCATATTACAACTGCATATTTACACATAAAAATTTATCTATGATTCCCATCCCGCCACTCCCTTTGACTTCTGTTCCTGTCCTCTCCATCTCCCCCCTCTCATTTCCAAGAGCTGTGGATTAAATAAGACTCATGCATTTCGATTCTGCTTTTCGGTTTTTCTGACTTTTTGCATATTTCAGTTGCACTCCCAATTGAACTGCAGTGAGCATTTTACAGTCCATAGAAGTTGCACTTATCTGCCAGGACTTAGCGTCATATTATTTGTTACACAGTACATCAACAAAGCATGCAAGAAGAGAGTACTTCTCTTTACATTTCTGGACCCGGTGTCGTGCCGAAAAGTGATCGTCTGCTGAAAACTGATGTTTGGTAGGCCTACGACTAATATCTTTGTTTATATTTGGAAAATGGCTGTAGCCTAATTAACATGGCTTACTGCCAATTTAGATATAAAATGAAGACAATTTTGCAATTATCCTTATGACTCTGCATTATTTTACTTGCTGTGTAGCCCTACCAAACAAGCCATTATAATACCTTTAAATGGCCAATACAACTCTTAAAATGCAGTATTTCACTTGCCAGAAAATGATTGAAGCCTTTTGTTATTGACTGAAAGGTTATTTCTGCCCTGAAATTAGTTGATTTCATTCAGAAGAGTTATATTTGGCAGATTATAGCTCACCTAGTACTTTTTACCTCTTAAAATACCTTTAAATGGCAAATACAACCCAAAAAAAATGCAGTAAGCTATTTCAATTGCCAGAAAGTGATTGAAGAGACTGGGCAATACAGCTCCAGCAGACGGCAATCAGTTTTCGGCACGACACCTATCCCAAAATTTCTCAAAACCCGAAAATTAATAAGGTTCGAGCTTACCGATACTGCTATCGAGACTTGCGGGTCCTATGATGTAACGCTATGTCTCGAGCGTCCAATCTGATTTAATTTGAAACGCAATGGATAAGAAAATCATCAGGCTGCAGTCTCTGCCTGCTCTCTGTGGGCTCCTACACACACACACACACACACACCGTCACGGTGGAAGATGGTGAGGGTTAAGCTAAGTTAGCTCCAAACTACTGTAACGTTAGTTGATGACGCTCGTTACTGGAAGTACGTGCAAAAAAACCTTTGCAAGTAAAATGACAATAGTTAATAATAATAATATAATAATAATCTTTATTTGTAGAGCACTTTTCAAAAACAAGTTACAAAGTGCTTTAACAAGTGTAAAGAATAATACAAAAAAAAAAAGATAAGAGCATGAAAATTTAATATAAAATTAGTAAAATACAATAAAATAAAAAGGGATAAAATAAAGTCAAATAAGATCGGGAAAAGCTCTCCTATAAAAGTATGTTTTAAGAAGGGACTTAAAAGAGTTCACTGACTCAGCCAACCTGATTTCCTCGGGCAGGCTGTTCCAGAGCCTCGGGGCCCTGACAGCAAACGCTCTGTCCCCTTTAGTTTTCAGTCGAGACTCTGGAACAGACAACAGACCTCTGCCCGAGGATCTCAAAGTACGTGCTGGTGCGTATGGGACTAAAAGGTCAGAAATATAACAAGGCGAGAGACCATGAAGAGCTTTAAAAGTGATCAATAGAATTTTAAAGTCAATTCTAAAACATACTGGGAGCCAGTGTAATGAAGCTAAAATAGGAGTAATGTGGTCATATTTCTTTGTTCTGGTT
>NC_060151.1:10539858-10592198 GCF_021292245.1 Micropterus dolomieu
ACACACACACACACACACACACACACACCGTCACGGTGGAAGACGGTGAGGGTTAAGCTAAGTTAGCTCCAAACTACTGTAACGTTAGTTGATGACGCTCGTTACTGGAAGTACGTGCAAAAAAACCTTTGCAAGTAAAATGACAATAGTTAATCAATACACCTGTCTGTAAGGTAACGTTAAACATGTAGAAATGGTTAATTTAATCATCTCTGTCCTCAGTATCTTATCCTGTATGTTTTAGACAAGCACAGCTAACGCTAGCTTGGCATTAGTCAAATGTTAAAAACAAGCTAAATAGAAAGCTGTCTGTCTGGAGCACAGACTGGTCTGTAGTCTTAAAAACTCAGCTGCTGGCTGACACAAACCAGCCGCTCCTCCTTCTACCTGGTAACGTTACCTGCAGCCAGCGAGAGAGGAGGGACTGATACAGACTGATGTTATTCTTTCTAAACCTCACTCACTAGTTGTGATGTCAGATAAGGTTATTGAGTTACTTTGCTGCTGTAAACATTAATGTTGCTGCTCTAGAAACAACATTTAGCTGTATTTAAAATATTATATTAAAAACAACCAGGCAGTTAACATGTACGATTCAATATATGTTAATTTATTGCAAGTGATATGTTGGACATTGAATATTTTCCTCATCCCGTGCAGGCCTAACATTACGTCTTGCCCGTTGGGTCTGGTCTTACCAAATAACCATGACTAAATAATAGTAAAGTATCGATAAAGAATCGTATCGTTAAGCAGTCTCAATAAGGCTATCAATAAAAATTAACAATCCCCATCCCTAAACATGAAGAAGCATTTAGTTCAACACGGCGCGAATCTGAAGGAATGCGCCATGTTCACTGTGTTGCGGTCTCCCAGCTACAAGGACTCCCCGGATCTACCTAACGCTAACAGTAGCAACGTCTCACGCTCAGGTACAAAACACATATAAGCAGTTATTCAACTTCTATACTGAAGGTAAAAGAATGATGTCTACAAATTCCCCAGATACACTCTCTAGTACAGAAATTCCTGTGGAGGAATGTCACCGAGCTGTGACAAGATTTGTGATAAAGGGGTTGGAATCACTGAGATTAGATAATCCTAATAATCAAAATCGAGACAATTTAAAAAAAATACCCAACTCTAGAGCTGACCAATATTCACATAACCCATCGTATCATTTTTAACTAATTTAATGTGATGTGGGGTGTGAATGTTGGTCTCTAATAAGTTAAATATGATGTCTGAGATATGTTACTTTTCACCACCAGGAACAATATTTATTTATCTATACATGCCACTGTCACACTGTGTTTGCTGACTGATGGAGGTTCCCACCTCCTCTTACTGGATAAGATCCAACACTGCATTAGGCCACTTTTACCGTTCCTCTTGAAATATCATTTTCTCACCCTAATTATTCAGTCTCTCTCCTCAGAAGCATGCCACCAAAACTGCCAGGGTTATCAGTCAGACTCCAGACTTACTTGTATGGTAGGACAGTTTGGTGAAAAAGTGACAACCAAATGTCATATTACCTGGGGGTGTGGAAGGCTATGAGCAACTACCAATTACATCCTTATATCTCCTCCAGACAGTTTAAAGTCACCCCAACACAATTCATTCACAGTGTTGACACATTATGTACACACGCTATGGACAGCGAGCCTTCACCATGTTAACATGAAAACAAAAAACACACACCAGCAGGGCGAGAGGAATATCTTAAAGCAGTCCTACTTTCTTCAAAGCTTTTTCTTTTAAAATAGAAACAGAAATAAAATGTGTGACTGAGTGCTACACTGAAAGTAGTAATTATGAGCTACAAACCAAAAGAAACACACTGGTTAGGTGTAATAGTAGGGGCGAAATTAGAACACTACAACAAAGCTCATAGCAATTACCAACACCAGATGACGCAGATACATAAACACCACTCTGTCTCTCTGTGTGTGTGCGTGTATAATCAACAGCAATCTTCACAGACTCCTCCCTTTGTTAGTCCAGCAAACGAAGCTGAGCTGATAAAATAAATGCT
This sequence comes from Micropterus dolomieu, assembly GCF_021292245.1. Lineage (NCBI taxonomy): Eukaryota > Metazoa > Chordata > Actinopteri > Centrarchiformes > Centrarchidae > Micropterus > Micropterus dolomieu. The sequence goes on from NC_060151.1 coordinate 10,541,897, forward strand.
ACGCTCAGGAACTGTGACGCCGTGGATACGATGCTAAATTGGTCTAAACTACGAATTTGCACACACGCTTGCAGCCACACACACACACACACACACACACACACACACACACACACACACACACACACACACGACACGCACACTTGTGAGCAATACCGACACACTTTAGTACACTGCTTACATAAGCCTGTAGGAATGTGGATTAAAAATGCAGAAAAGTAAGTGGAAATCTGGGGAGTTCTCGTTTGTATGCGACTGTGTGGAGAGGTTCTTTTCTGTATTCCTACAATCATCGTTTTATATTAACTATCCTCTTTTTATTAATTAAATATTATAACTAGATACATTTAATAACCTCCTCTTTTCATTCTTATTCATATCTTTCCTCGACTGGCACAGGTCTTTTCTTGTCCGTTTCCTGCATGCACAAGAATTGTATACAAATCCACTCATCTTCATCTCCACCCTGCTCCTTTCTTTCCCTTTATCCCTTCACTCTCAACCCCTTGTATGACACTCAGTGATCTATTAACCTTTTCTACACTTTCTTTAACTCTGTCTTTCCACTGCTATCTCACAGCTATGTGGTTAGAGGAAAGGTTACCACAATTTGTTTCTTTGCTCTAACCATCTTTCTCCATCTCTGCCCGAAACCACTCGTTTTCCCCATGGGGGTCCGGTGGAGTTTTACTACCAACATTTCTCAATTGCCTCCTTTCTCTGCACTAAGCTCCCTCTTCTTCTAACTCCTCCGCGCTCCGGTCTGATTCTCAGGCTCAGTGAAATGTACTTGCCCTCCTCTTTCTTCTCCCAACCTAAATCCCTTTTTTTGGTTCCCTCCCTATTCCAATTCCCTGGAGGCCCAGCTGAGTGCAATACTAGCATTCCTTAAGTGTTGTCACTTCCTGTCCCCGGTTTATTTCACTGCAATAACACATGCCTCAGACAGCTGGAGGTGGAGGTGTTAGAGGAACATTCACTCATGGGTCATGAACCATCAGTCCAGACAAACAGAGAGACTAAGACAGAAGAAAAGGAGAGACTAATAAAGCACTACTGATGAACAATATCCATATCAGCATTTTGGGAAATACGGTTGTTCACTTTTTTGCACAGAGTCAGGTGAGAAGATGAGCAGATTAGCTTAGAGACTGAGAACAGGGAAATGGCTAGCCAGGCTCTGACTTCCAAACTTCTAAAGCTCACTGATTAACATGTTATATACAAGCAGGAATTCGCAGGGTATATAAAGTGAAGCCACGCAGAAGTAATTTAAACTTGCACAAGGCGTCTCGTTTCCGCTGCACTGTGTAAATTTTACCAGCGCTGTTGAGAAACCTTATTAGGAGTCGGCCTGTAATGTTTTCCAGTAAGGATTGTTTTGTTTTAAGCCTGTTTTTTGCTAGCCAAAATTTGCACAATTAAAGTGAATTACAGATGCACCTAGCAAACAAAGCCAGCTGGCGCCACCGTTTCAATTATCGTCATGTCCGATCTTTTTGGTTGGATGGTTATATATCAATTGTTTAATTCGTACAAAGTTTAAAAATGAGTTGCAGCGTTACGGGGGGTTATGTTCCTGACTACCTGGTCTCTCCGCTTCTTGCTTGGCAAACTCATAGCGTCGACAACATGTCAGGAAGTTACTTCACCTGGCCATGAAATAGTTCAGCACCTAACCCCCCCATAACACACGGTTCTTGGACGTTCAGACCGAGCCAGGCAAGCCGTTTTCCCGTTTTCAGTCTTTGTGCTATGCTAAGCTAAGTCTCCTGGCTGTGCCTTCATATTTAACAGACAGACATGAGAGAAGTATCTGTATTCTCAGCAAATTTCCCAAAATGTCCAACTACTGCTTTACGTAACCAAAGGAATGAAACTGCAAAATGTGTCAAACAGTTGTGTTACAAGGATCCGGGTTTTGTAAAGATAATAAAACCTGAAGAATCTGATTTAATCTAATTCAATCTGACTTATTTTTGCAATCATTGGAGTCACCATCTACAGGCCATACCAAAAAAATGCAGGTTTAAAGCACTTCCGAATTGGCTTAACTTTTATGGTTGTAAAGCAGAGCAGAGGTTGTGTGATCGCGACAACAAAAAACAAAACACTAAAAGCGCGACTGTGGCACATGATTTACAGATCACACACAGGCACACTTTCTGGTCCTGGTGATGTCAGAGAACAGCTGGTGGAGGGATTCCCAGAGAGGATGTCATCACCTCCTCACTAAGGACAGCTGTACCTCAAGTCCCTCTTGGTGTAACCTCCTTATAAATGTGCGTTAGTGTGTGTCTCCTCTGAATTTGGTCATAATCTGACTGGACAAAGTGAAAGTTTGACCTAAAGGAAAGTCACTGGATCACAAAAGTAATAACAATTAATCTTTAGGGAGACATAAATGTGTGACTAAAAACTCTCAACTTATTCCGAATACAAGGACCGATGACTCTGCGATTTCAAAAACATGCCACAAAAATGTATGTTTAAATTTAAGACGTGTGGATAAAAAACAGAAAAGAGAGATGAAAGGAATTGCTGCAAATTCTCAGGACGCCTCGCCAGGAACATCAGAGGCTTTCAGATGCAGTTCAAACACACACACACACACACACACACACACACACACACACACCCCCCCGTAACACCAAAGGATAAAGGCAGTCAAGTCAATTCTCTGTAAAGAGCTGTAAACACTGACTCACACCAGTGATTCAAAATGCCTCCGCAATGCAATTTGGAAAAGAATAATATCGAAATAAATGTTGAGGATGTTTCTTAAAAGGTTACGTTACTTACAGGTTAATAAAAAAAGTCAGCATGAAAACAGTGCTGATCTGTGTAAGGATAAGCAGTCATCAACCTGCCTGTTCTGAGTGGAACATGCAAAGATTTGCTGGATTGCTCACCAGAGAACCCTGAAATGCACACAATGGAGGCCTACAGTAACTAATAACCACTGACTCACTGTCTCTTCCACACACACACACACACACACACACACACACTCACACACACACACACACAGTGTGATTGCCCGGTGATGCAGAGAGAAAGCGTTAGCAGGGATAAAGCGATTTCACGGTCTGAATACAGACCAACAGAAGGCATTGTCCTCCATGCGGACACACAGACAACAGCCAGCACACCCTTTAATGCGCGCGCGCACACACACACACACACACACACACACACGACAGAAGATAGGGATGGACAGGAAGTTTGGATCGCTAGGCCCAAGCATGAATTTACAAGTTGACCACACAGAAAGACTTTGACCATATAGGCCAGAGTTAAAGTCAGAAAAGAAAATCCCAGAAAGCTTCAGACAACACAAGTGAAATTGGTTTAGCTCTAAACTTTTGAGGCGTCATCTGTGACCTTTTTCTCCCACTCCCTTTTCGTCCCTGCACACACAACACACAGTCAGAAACTCCTCAGACGTCTGGCAAAAGGCAGTCTACAACAAGACAAGCCAAACAACTCCACCCACCCACTAGAGAAACAATCCCGTCTCATTTGCATCCTGTCCCTCAGCTAGTACCTCTCCACCTCCCACACTTCCCTCTCTGTCCCACTCACACTGTGCACCCTCCCCCTGACACAGCAGCAGTCAAACAAGATATCCTTTACTGTTGAATCAGCGACAAAACATTGCAAATTAGAGTTTATCTCTAACACTAAAAACATTTATGGTCCCCCAGAGATGAATCCTACCTTTGGTGATCCTCTGACTTTTCCTCCAGTGCCACCAGCAGGTTAAAATTTGGGATTTCCCAGGAAATCTATTGCATGGATTACATTGAAAGCTGATACAGACAGTCATGTTCCCTTCGTGATAAACTATAATCACTTTGGGGAGCCTTTAACTTTTCAGCGCCATCATCAGATCAAATTAGATTGTTCCAACACTTTGATTTAGGACCACATATCTACAAAACAAATGATATTCCCATCAGATGCACTTTGTGTTTAGTGATATTTAGCAAATGTTAGCAAATATGATGGTGAACCTGGTAACATTATACCTGCTAACCATCAGCATTAGCATTGTGAGCATGCCCACATGCTGGCATTAGCACTTAGCTCAAAGCACCACTGTCCCTGGGACTTATGTAAGCAGATCCTAAGAGGACCCATCTTTTACTTGTGCCAAAGTTAACACAGAAATCTGTTACAACATTACCTTAATGACAGGCTTGTTATGGCAGTGACACTACCAATGAAGAAGGAGGAAGTTTTGGCAATATTATGAAATTTTTGATCTAGCTAGCACTACCATTACGCTATACTCTACATTTTTCTTCTTCACTTTATTTCAGTCACACTTGACTACCAATTCAGACTTTAAGAGACTGATTGTTTTTTCACAACCTGGTTCGTCGGTTTTGGTCAATGTTTTCTTTTTCGTTCCTCAACTCCACTATTCAACGGCCTTTTCACTGTCCAACTTGGTGAGACCACACACACACACACACACACACACACACACACCCCGTATCTCTACGACACAAGCCCCTCTAACTTGTTGCCAAATGGATGAGTGTCCAAATGTGTGTGTGTGTCCATTCATCTGTAAGTGTGTAGAGGTGTGGGGGTGAGGAGACTGGCACGGACCAAAGACAGGGAAAGGAGGGTGAAGGGGGGGGGTTATAGTCAGGGGACTGAGTGACAGAGACAAAAGAGACATGGTGATAGGAGAGGAATGAAGAAAAGAGAGACGTGAGAGGAAGAGACTAAAGATAGTGTGCAGTGAGAGAATAAGTGCTATATAAGACATAAAGTAAAGGCAGAGTTAGAGAGTAGGCAGTGTGTGGGTGAGAAGCAAAAGAGGAGGGAAGAGATGAAGGGCATGTTAAAAGAGGGAATCAGAGTCTGTTTCTTCAACTCTATTATAAAGCTACCAAACAATGAAATAATGACTTATCGGTTTATTTAGGACAAAAAAATAAATAAATAAAAGAAGGTAGATTACATTTGAGACATCCTACAAACATTTCTCCAAAACAAACCAGTCTGTGCAGCTAGGCAAGACAACACTTGAATGTGACTTGGTACATATAAAAAGCTGGCAATAAAAAGGGCAGGAAAAGCTGTAGTACAACTGGAAGTGAAATGTGTGGCACAAACAAGCACATCAGGAATTTACAGACTCCACCACAAACTACCAAATCTTGTTGACTGGCAATGGATAAACAATTTAGGATTCTTTCACGTTAGCTAAAGCAGCCATCAATCAGCCTTTCAGGCCACTATGTGCAGGAAATGAAACAAAATGAACTTTTACATTCTGTTCATTCACAAGTCAGTGTAATGCTGTGTGTGTACACACTCACACTACAAAAGTAGATGATTCACAGTGTGAAAGATTTCCCGTATACAAAATCAAGCTGCAGCTCTGTGACGTCAGCAAGCAGTGCTTCGCGGGCAACTGCCACTTGAATATGAAGAAATGACAAATACTTTTCTGATGAATATTACAGAACAGGGTGATCACGCAGCGTGGCGTGTGTGACCGACAGGATGTCAGACAGACAGCTGGAGCACACCCACAAACACACAGATCAAAGCTCTGCTGTGTGTGTGTGTGTGTGTGTGTGTGTGTGTGTGTGTGTGTGTGTGTGTGTGTGTGTGTGTGTGTGTGTGTGTGTGTGTGTGTGTATCAATATTAGCTCGTCCTCTGGCTGTTTGATTGCAGTCTGAAGTTTCATGGTCACAAGTTTCAGTGTGACTCAGCACATCCTGTATTGTCCAGAGTTTCATACTTTTAGTGTGTGAGGGTTACTAAGATGTGCTGCAATACTTTCTGCCCATGACTGATGCATTTCTATCAACAAACTCTGGTGTCTTGACGCGCTGAGCAGCAGACTTAATACCCTACAGGCTGCAAGCTCTTCTCATCCTCAGCAACTGCGCTGGTTGCCTTGGAAACCAATTCAAAAGCTTCCTTTATTAAGACTAGACTGAGCAACAAAGCTCTTACTCACTCAATCTGCGCGCACGCACGCATGCACGCACGCACGCACACACACGGAAAAGGTTAACCCAGGGCAGCGCAACATGCATTCTTCAACAGGAGACAGACTCCCCAAGATCGCTCCCACCACCCCCACACATGATCTCTCTCGACATACACACAAAAACTCCACACCACATTGTCCCCTTCCCTCTGCTGAGCCCCAGTCTGTGGTCGAAGCAGAAAGTCTCAGAGCGTAATACGACTCTGCCTTCATAAACACGCAGGGAGTGAGGGAAAGAGAAAAAGTGAGAAACTGGAGAGGCCGAGATAGAGCGAACATGTGAACGAGCGGAGGAGGATCTGTGCCAAGACGGAGAACAGAAGTTCAAACAACAAAAATAAATAATACTCAATTTTTGCAATTTTCCTCTCTTCTTTGTAATTGAGTCGATACACTCCACGTCTACTCATTGTCTTTAATCCTGAACTATTGCTGGAACTCGGCACACACTGTACACTGCTCAGGCGTCAATGTGTGTGAGAATCAAACCACTACAAGCTAGAAGTAAGTGAGTAAGTGATTAGGATCTATCGTGCTAGCAGGTATGCTGGCAGGCACGTCTAGGTTAAACCGAAGTCAGCAAGTCTGAGATTATCAGGGAATATGGACGCACACAAAAAATATACTTGTTCAAAATAAAGGATAAGAACTGATTTTAAGAACTAAGATGAGGTAAAGTTTGTTACAGTCCATCACCAACTGCAGCCCCGACAATAAAACTGAAAAGATGAGTCGATTAAATGATCAACATATAAAACACCTGCAAGTATTTTGATAATTGATTAATTGTTTTTCAAGAATTTATTCAGGAAAATCAACCAACAGCTTATCGTATAAAGATCATCTTTGGGTTTTGGAACGTTGGTCGAATAAGACATTTTGAAGACCTTGATCCCTGAGCAATTGTAATGGGCAATGATTCACTTTTGACATTTTATATACCAATTGATTCCTTGAAAAAAAATAATTCTGCAGATTTATCGATAATGAAAACAACCAGTTGAAAATCTGAGAGGATCCATAAAGTAAACTCACTATATCCACCTGGTTTGCAGGCGTTGCTGACCTTTCTGATGTCTGACCTCATGAAAACAAAGATGTGTCCACTAGCTTTGCTTCATCAGGTTGCAAGGGTTATTGGAAGTTCAACAAAAGACAACTTTACCCCTTAAACTGTTTAAAGCCTTAAGAGATGATTATGATCTACTATTGTACAAAGAAATCCTTTTGACTAAAAGCCCCAAGTTGGGATCCACTGCTCTAATGCAAGGAATGTGTGAAACAAGATATGACATCGCTTTATATTCCTGCAAAACGATTCTTCCCTGATATTCACTGTGGGTATACATGCTGACTTTCCTGAAATTCCAACAGCAGCTGGGACCTTGTTAAAAATTAAGATGACAAGTCAGAGCTTTGCAGTATCAGTCATTTTGTTACAGTAGGTAAAGGCATGTAGTGGAGTTATTTTGCCTCCCGCCTCGGCCTCTTTCACACTCCCTTGTCTTCACTGCCTCGGTTTATCCATCCATCTCTCTCTGCAAGTGCCTGGTACCACCAGTCTCTCTCTCTCTCTCTCTCTCTCTCTCTGAAAGCTGCATCTCAAAGGAGTTGATTCTCCAGTCTAATGCATCTGGGCATAACACACAACCACAGCCAGCCTGCCTTCGTACACAGACAAGTGTGTACATACTGATTAAAGAACCATAAAACATTGCTATGAACATGCATTCAGACTCAAACACTGGCATGTTTGTGTCCATAAATCATGTTACATGCTCTCCAGTGCAGCTCGTAAACTCACAAATGAAAGACAAACACGAAACACGCAAAACACACACCCTTAATGTATGCTTTAAAATATCCAAGCACTTGATTTTCCTAGGATGATGATGCTTGACCAGTAAACAAGAGAGAAAGCAAACTCTCAGCAAGGTTGAGGGTTAGATTCCCGCTGACTGCAGGCTCAAAAGTGCATTTATGGTATTTTAAGTCTCACAGGTATGAAAGCACCCGCGAAATAGTATATGTAATGATGTTGTTGCTGTTGTGTTTTCTGGCCTTGTCTCTTATTCACAGCTCTGGCCTATCGGCAATGATTAAATTTTACTCACTATGTTAACTGCAGTGATCTACAGGTAGTGACAGCATTACGACTGAGTTCAGTCGGGCAGAAACACAAGCAGTCGGATGATGACGCAGGTAGTAAACAACCCTCCCTCTTATCGCAACCACTTCAGCTGAAATTTCACTGCAAGTGAGTGCACCTAAAATGTCAATTTCATAGAGTATCTGAAGTACGGCAAGTCAGATTGCAAAAGGTAATCAATGTTTAAAACAGAAAGTTTGGGTAACAATTTCAAAGATTGCCTTTAATTTCTCTTTGAAATAAGTGTGGTAAAAACTGAGGGCTTGTTTGCATCCTGCACTTAGGCTTCTTCCCATACCAGACTCCTTTCAAAAACAATTCAAAACAGAATTTCCCCTCTGGGATCAATAAAGTATTTCTAATTCTGAAAAAAGGACCTGATTTTTCAGATATCAGACATTCAGTTGGTGTGAGAAAAGAATGTTATTATAACCCAAAAGTGATGAAAGACAAAAACAAAAAAGGAAAAAAAAAAAGAAAAAGGATTTAACTTTCCTCTACTGTTGTCGGTTAGAAGGAAATGACAGCACACACAGCAAAGCACTGCTCCACTGAACTGATCTTACATAAAACAGCTCTGCTGCAGATAAGTCTCATCAGTACTTTCTCGAGATTTGTGAAGCACTGTGAGGCATCGCGAGGGCATGAAAACCCAACAGCCACGTAAGCAACAGTAGAACAGACCGGAACTTAAAAAGCACATAATAGTACGGACCCTTTGTGTAAACATGAGGGGTTTGAAATGACTAGAATCAGTTTAACATGCCCAAGAAACAAAATCTTACATTAAGGAACATGAGATCAAAAGAGCTTTCTTTCATTGCTTTTTGTCCTGCAAGTCTTAGTCGGCAACATTTTTAATAAACAATAAATTTGTTAATTAATTGGTGCAATTTAATTTCTCTAAATTCTGATTTGTTTATCAATACAATATAACTACCACTGGACTGCGGGCCAACTGACTGGTTGAACTTGTGGTTATATGTCAATGAATTTTGTAGCAATTCTCAGTTTGAATTATATGGGATTTAAGACTATTTACTGTACGTGACATGAGTAAACTTGGGCGGGCCATTCTCAGCACCCCAAAAAAAACGCTCACTGAAAGTAAAAGGATACACTTTGATGGCTCCTGACTTTGTCCCGATGGCCATAAGTCGCAGCTTGGGGTCAAAGGCCAAAGCGCTGGGCTGATGAGGGAACCCATGCTCCACGGTCTAAGAGAAACAGACAGAGCGAAAGGAGTGGGAAAGACAAACAGGAGAGAAAGAGAGAGATTAACAGATGACACAAGAAAGAAGACGATGAAACCAACCAGATTTTTTTGTTGACACCTCTTCCTCACATGTCCTGCTGTCTGTCTGTGAATGTGTGTGTACGTGCTTCTGCCTGTCAGACTGTACAGTCAGTGAGGCGTCTAAAAGGGAGGACTCCCTTAATAAAGTCAGAGGAAAATTCTTAAAAAGCACTAATGGCAGCCGCATTGCTTTATTAGAACGTCCTGCAGACTGTGTTAAATGGGATGAACATAAATTCACAGCTTTTTCTTCGGCCCATGTCGGGACAGACAGCTGGGAAAGCATTTAGATGTACAGAGGGGGGAAAAGGAACAGAAACTGAGATACCTTAACCTACTTTGAAGAGGTCGAGGGGTTCTTGAAAGTTTTGTGGCTGAAGTCTGTGACCAACATATTTGGAAATTAGTTATTTAGCTTGGAAGTCAGACATAAAAAAGGTGAAACATTAACTGTTTGTACCAGTCTGATCACACACACAGAGATAAGTCACATCAAAGTAAGGCTCCTGTTGAGAGACCACCTCAGTGATAGCTGTGGCAGGTGGTGCCAAACAAAGTGTGTATGTGTGTGTGTGTGTGTGGTCACACAGTGCAACACACTAGAGTCCACAGTTCATGGACTTTAGATGTAATACACCAGTCAGCCGACCTGAAAATACACTGTTTAAACAAACTACACACACTACTCCTGTAAATGGCATTTACCCTGAATTTACTTTAAATATACTTTAAGAGATGCACCAGTTAGCTGATAAATCAATCAAAAAACAATTAATATACAACTATTTGATTTTAATTAATGGTTTCTGTTTCTTTTTTCAAGCCATAAATCTGCTTGTTTCAGCTTCTCAAATGTGAGACTTTGCTGGGGTTTTTCTTGGTCACGTCAGAGTAAACGAAAAGTCTTTGGGTTGTGGACCGCTGGGTGGACAAAACAAGTAGTATGTCACTTTGACTTTTGGGAAATTCTGATGAACATCTTACACTTTTGACATTTTACAGACCAAACGATTAATCAAGATAATAAGATAAACTGAGAATGAAAGTAATCGTTAGTTGCAGCCCTTACTTACACGTCTATAAGTTAGCACTCAATCTGAGATGTCGCCACCTACTAAAACCCCCTCCTGTTGCTGCTGTCTCTCATCAGCAAGTGAAAAACAAATTATGAAAATCTGTATCCAGGCTGCACAATTAATCAAATAATAATCATGATCTTGGCTTAATCTGGAACCTGTGACTCCCCCACGCAATTCTTTGCCATCACGCAGTCAACACTCTTTCACAGCCCTCATTTCAACGTGCATGCCTTACTGAGACGTCTCACTCGTGCTACTCAGAGGACCGGGAGTTACACAAGTCATCTCACATTTAGAGTGGACCTCATTGGGAGTGTGAACCAGGACAAGTGCGACCCTACAAGCAATGAAAAGCTGATCAACATGTGTCAGCAGAGTTAACGGTTTGACTGTTTTACTAGCTTCACTGGATAAGACACGGTACCCACCTGTTAAGTACTTATTTTATTCAAAAATTTGTATTCAACTACAACAAGCTGTCTTAACACTCAGCCTGTAGATTTATTAACCACAGCATGAAAGAAAAGAGCAGTTTCATGTAACAATTTGCACTGCATTTCCACATCATCTTGTTTAGTAGGGTTAATTTTGTCAACATCATCAAGTTTGGACAGCCCGCTCTCTGGGACACTGCGGCCTCACCTAACCAGAGTTCAATGCCACAGCAGGGCTCAGACAGTTTCTCTTTGCACAGAAGTCTACCAAGTGCAGCTCCCACCAGTGTGGCAACAGTGGTCAATGTGACAGCATGATCTCGGCACTGGCCAGTGAGGATCAGGGAGAGACTGGTAATGTGAACTCAGGCTTCAGGAAGCTGAGGTTTACTACACAAACTGGTTTATATCCATGTGGATGTGATGCCAGAGTTGAGTAGCATGAAACCTGACACTCATGGTTTCACCCACAGACCCTGAAACAAGCGCTGGGCACCACACAAGCAGCAAGGGGAACACATCTGCAGGGTGTTGGTCCACCTATGAAAGGGGTGCAAGAGTTCAAACTGTCACCACACTGACAGCCATCTTGATCGATACCTGAAATATAGGGGTCACAGTCACACTACACGAAGCAACTCAAACTAATCTTGTTAATGTGAAGCCTGGTAATCCCACTCACTGACATAATCTGCTGCTGGCAGTTGATTACATCAATGCTGGGTCTACAGAGGTAAGTTTCTCACTGCTGTTCACTTTCAACGCGGGCCTCGTTTGGGGTGAGAGCCAATTAACGTGCTGTGAAAAACAACACGCGCGCGCGCGCGCAGACACACACACCCCAACAAGCGTCCATCAGCAGCAATTTGCAGATTATTTCTGTTTCTAGCTGGAAACAGGCTGCAACAGAGAGGGGCGGTCGGGGGCTAATGCTGCAGAGCGCTCGACTTAAAACCCGGTCCCGTTGTGAGATAGACAGATAGTTTTGGTGAGCAGCAGAGGAGGAGGAAGCTCTCTCTCCTTCCCTCTCCTCCGTCCCGTTACTTTACCTTGTTGAAGGCGAAAAGCTCCTGTTTTATCTTCTCTCTCTGCGGGTCGGTGCCCTGCCGACGAAACCTAAACTTCATCATCTTGAAGCCGGGCGTAGGGGGGGGGGGGCAGGACTGGCGGGGGACGAAGATGAAAACGCGGAGATAACAACCCGGGGTTGTCGGCGGGCAGAAGAGGCGGTGCGGCGTAGTCGGACGATGCTAAGCTAGCTAACCGACTAGCCCATGCAGGCTGAAAGCGGAGCTGCTGCTGCTGCGACTCTCCTCTCCCTCCTGGTGCTGTTTAGGTCGTGGTGGGTTTGACCACAGCCCCCCCCCGATCCGGTTCACACGGACCCGTTGTTATTAACCAATGAGGGCGAAGAAATCTGCGAGCAATTACTCAGAGACGCCCACACAGCCAAACGCTTGGGAGAGGGGTGTTCGGTTTGTAGCGCAGGACGCACCGGCTGCACGTCCCGCATACACCCGCCAATACAAGGGGACAAACGGTCAGTCCATTATTTAAAATGAAGCTACGACACTTAAACAGCTAGAAAGAGTTAATAAGACAAAGCAAGTGAACTTGTTCACCTTGTATTGTTGGAAAAATGTTGATGTTTTACGTATGTAACTAGAATAAAACCTTTTGTGGTGGGTGATGTTAATTACTGGTTGTTTCTTTTGTTTTTTTTTCTATTTCTTGGTAAAATTTTAAACCTCTAGCATCCCGCTGTTACTTTAAGTATTTATTTGTTAATATATTGTTTTGCATTTCGTCTGTTTTATTTACTCATTTTTCCTATGCAGTTTTAGTTAGCCTAAATGTTTGTTATTAAGTTTAAACAACTTCACACACCAGAATCATTTATGATACAAACTTTAATGTACAACATAATTCACATGCTTTAGTTATGTACAACAGCTAATTACAGCAACAAAAAAAAAAATATATATATATATATATGTATCCATTGTATAAATAATAATTTTAATTAGTGCAAAGTGTTCAGTGACATGGCCAATAACTGAGTGTCAAGATAAGTTTCCCCTGTCGGGTCTTTCCCTTCCCTGTCCTTCATGACAGGGAAGAAAACAAGAACATTTATTAAATGTGTGGCCTGTTCCTGTGGCTGCCTTCTATTGTTTTCATTTCAATAAATCGTAATGCATCTTTATTTTTATTTTTTTTAAATCTTCTGGGTTCACAAATAATTTATGTAGGCTACTCTTGCATGTAGGCCCAGGCCTAATGAAAAATGATGCATCATGTCAAACCACAAGCATCTGTTCATGTTAAAGGGAAGATCGGGTTATACTCAAGTTTGCCAGTTATTCATTTATCTTTCACACACTGTAGTTTCTTTGTACAGAGCCAACGACAGCAAAGGTTCCTATACCCTTGTTCAGTGCAAGATCATTATCAACATCATCACCATACATTCATCGCATTACAGAAACATTACCATTACATATGAAAATATCCTATTTTTAAAATAGAGGTAGATACAGTACATTTAGTAGGCATAAAGTATGACTTCTCTGTGTGTGCATGTTTGTGCTATAGCAGGGTGATTTCGCTTGGTGGCAAAGTCAGTCTCTTTTCCCTGACTGACAACATGTTCTCCATGTGCATGGCAACGACTCGGCACAGCTCCAGGCCCTGGAAAACACACACACACACACACACACACAAGAACATACAGAAACAGCATGGCATTTAAGGTGAGTGAAATGCACAGAAAAATTACATAAACATATTGAAACGTCTTTTATCAACACTCTCATCTGTGTTTAACACACACACCTGCTCCAGCTGTAGCTGTGTGATGCGCTGATTGAGCAGGTCTCCTATCATGATCTCCACATATGGATAACTGGAGCCTGATGTTGGTCTCTGGGTGCGAGTTGATTGGACCTCCTTCAGAGGGAAACGCACCATGGCCTCCTAATCATGCACACACACACACACACAAAACCGAATATATGAATGAATACACACACAAACAGGCATGCCAAGAAATTTACAAATATATCCTGAGACAGATATGCACAAATATATAAGTCAAAACACATAAAATACAACATTTATTGTTTAGGGAAATGTTATATTTCCTCTTTTATTTAGATAATAAAATGGCAGGATGGACAGAAGTAGACAGCAAACAATAACCAGCAGGGGGAGCCAAATGCTTCATTTTGAAATAATTATATTTTTGCACAGGTTTGTTTTAAATGTAACATAATCAAGGAAATGTTAAACAATGTACCTGTCCTGCTTCAAATCCATACTGTTACACACATTCAGCTGCTTATTACCATATATTGCCAGGTTGTCCTGGAATGTGAAGCATGCAACATTACACAGTCTGGACATGTCACATACGTGGGTATCCTTGTTAAGAAAGTGCAGTCCATTCAGATTTACTGCCAGGATGCACGGGGCGTGGATGGAAGCGGAGCTACAGCTCTGGATGTAGAAGAAGGAGGAGCCGAACATGGGGAAGGCACTGACCAGACCTGGGCAAAAAAACACAAAGGGTCACTTTAAATATGGCAACACACTCGAGCCAAGAGTTATTTTCAAGAAAAGTAGTTGGAATGACAAGTCAGTGTCGCTTGGAACAATTATTGCCATCATTACTTACTAAGATCTACTTTGCCGCACTGTCAATAACTTATAAAAAACAATTATGTGGGATTCAAATTTGTTTCTTTTTGTCTGTCAATTGTTCTGAGGCAGATCATTTCACTCAAATATTCATACTCGGCTAGATTTTAGAGAGCATATGAAAATGGTTATTCATCATACTTATGTGGAATTGATGAATAATATTGGCGTCTATGTCTACTGTTACACATTCACACTGTGGTGGGTCTTACCAAGGAACTGTGCACAGGCCTGGTGTGGATTTAAAGGCTGGACCTGCTGCATGTGTTGAGTTGTCATATTCAGCCAATGCTGTGAACCCTGTTTGCTGTATAACAGTGGGGGGACACACTCCTGCACCTCACGGCTAAACACACACACACACACACACACACACACACACGCACAAAGCAAATCAGTGATACCGCAGCAGTTATATATATTATAAATGTGCATGCTAGCTGGTGTTTTCTGTCTAAGTAGCCAATGTCAAAGTGTATGAAGATGCACCTGTGACTGTCATATATGCATGAGTGGGACTTTGTGTCATGTGCAAGTATTCATGGTGCTGTGACATGCCTGGGATAAAAGTATCCAACATGTGGCCTGTTGTAAATGAATGCTCTTAAGTGTATGTCTCAGTATATTTACAGGGTGGGCAGGTAGACGGTGTCCTTGGCACGGTGCTGTAGGGCAGCCAGTCTGGCGATCTGCTGCAGGTGCTGTTCACTGGCCTTTCCCTGAGGAACCACACTCAGCAAGGCCTTCAAGTAGTCGGGCAACACCTTGAAGAGAGGCACACAGAGTAAAGTTTTGTCATTTTACTCTACTATATGTCACTGCTCATGTTGTGGCAGAAAATTGACTGACTCGGGCTTCCTTGTCAGACAAATGGCAAATCTACAAATGATGCCAGCTGCATAAACCGATGAAGTACGTGGATGAAAAAAAAAAAATTCCCAAGTGGGGACTACATCTATCTATTGTTTCTCCATGTGATAGTGTGAATCAGCCACACAGGAAGAGTAACCAAAATGTCAGAACTCTGTAGGACTACAGAAGAAATAGGACATCAGCTGTGCCTCATTTCATACAGTCGATCTCTACCTGATTGTAGTGCATGGTGACATAGAGTTCATTGTCGAGTTTGAGAGCCAGACTCCATATGACTCTCCTGAACCACAGACTGTAGTTGGCATCCACTGGTTCTGCCTCTGTTGCGATGTCCAGGATGTACTCGCGCTTGTTCAGGGGACGCACATTCTGACCTACACAGAAACACAGTTCAGTTGTTCATTTGTTTATCTATAGTATATTATAGTGTACAGTATGTCAAGAGCGTTTGCATTGTAGGTCTTCACTACAACAACAAGCTAGATCCTTGTTACCTCTGTGTGTGACCAGAAAGATGGCATATTCATCCAAAGCCTCGACCCTCTGTAGCCCCATCTCGTAGCAAAGCTCCTCGATGGCATCCAAAGCAACCTGAAATGAAGAAATCCATCAGTTTTGTTGTTATGTATAAAAGCTATGTCCAGTTCCACACCAGCTACACGCTAGCATTATGTTTTTTTCTTCAGAATCAAAACAATACACTTCAATGGCGTGAAGGAAATTTCTGTGAGCTAGTTAACTCATATTGATGAAGGATTCAGGAAATGTCTTAAGCAGCAAGATTTATTGAATTTACTGATGCTTTTCTTTCAGTTACTTGTTTAAATTAATTGTTATTATTCCAGCTCTCGTGGCTGTGCTGTGTTGCTTATTTATTGTGCGTGACTGTTTCTTGTTTTCATTTTTCTCTTAGTTGTCTTACTATGTCAGCTGTTTATTGCTGCTGTTCGGCTGGTTGTCTTTTACTATTATTATTATTTTTATTGTTTGTTTGTGTTTGTTTGTTGTTTTTCTCCTCCCCAAGCCCCCCTCTCTGTTCTATTACAGGTTTCGTTGCTTTCTACAATTGGTGTTTCCCTCTGCTATTCCCTGTTGTTCCCCCCTTCCATCCCCCTTCTCTTACAGGTATTGTCCTTTCTCTGTGCTGTCTGTTTATACCCCCCCCATCCCCGTGTCTGCCCCCCTGTCCTGCCCGGTGACAAATCAATACATAATTATATAAATAATAAAACAGAAAAAGGAGTATATTAATACTCTCTTGTTAAAGTAAAATCTGTCTGGCACAATATGGTATCCAACTCATCATACTCAGGCCAGGTTTAAAAAGAAAAACAAAAAACAAAAAAAGATTTATTGAAGCCCGGCTGGGAAGAAAAGGCATCAGCAGTACAGAGTGAGAACACAGTTCCAAACCAAATCTGAAGGATGCATCCTGGTTGGGAGTATTTATCCTTCCTAGAGCTAAAAAGATTCACTTTGTGAACAATTAACATTATTATTCACCCTCTGTACATGTGTGAAGATTCTACTGGATATTGGTCCAAAACAAGACACTATTCCTAAGTTAACCTAAGTCACATTCAAGTCACATGAAACACTTTAAAGAGAGCCAGACAGTCAGTCTGCCTGTAATAAAACAAAATAAAGCTAATCTTGACTTGGGTTACCAAAGAGATGGAGCACAGAGCTCATGCTTATCAAGGCAGCTGCGTCAGTCAGTTTTACCAAGCAGACAGAGAGGAGAGACATTGTTATGTCGATTTATTGTTTTTGAGCATCACAAGCTGACACCTTGGGCTTGTTTTAGCTCAGCAAACAATACTATCATGACATGGGGAAACCTGTGTGATAGTAGCCATAAAGAAGGAAATTCCTTCACGACTGGACGCATGCGTGTGTGTGTGTGTGCGCGCGCAACTTACAGAGCATGTCTTGATTTTCAAGTGCCTTTCGATCCCACCTGGTAGCAGGAACAGCTGTCTCTTGGAGCTCCGCCCAGCCTGTGTGCAAACAACCAATCACATAGAGAAATGTCATCTGAGCTAACACCAGGATGGATTGACCAGCCCTTGCTGACAGCAGGAAAGCAGCTGCTACACAAACTCACACATACACACAACAGATGCCTTACGTAGAAAAGTATGAATACTACTATAATTGAGTATTTTATCAAGTTTGCAAATACAAAAACATAACCCATTCTCAACATTTATGTCTAATTCATAATATAATATAGATTGGCTATATCTGTTAGGACATTGTTTTATGTTCATGTTTTTCTTGTTTTTAGTCTGTCATGGTTTGGGGTTTTGTGTTTCTTCTGTGCAGCCTTGTTTATTCTTATGTTTAGTTGCATGTTTAGTCTTTACCTGTTGTTGTTGTTAGCCTCTTTCCTTTTCTCATCTTAGTTCTTATTTTATGTCTTAGTGCTTGTCCTTAGTCCTATGTCTCCATGTTTAGCATAGTCCTGTTTCCTGCTTGGTCCTGTCTCTGTTCAAGCGGGAAGCTTCCGGTCTGAGACACGAAGCCAATGTGGAAGTCCCTTAAACCTGCATTCTATTGAACAACCAGCAGGGGGCGACTCTTCTGGTTGCAAAAAGAAGACCGGTTCCATTTGAAATAATGGTAAAATGACCCTACCCTCTCAGCTGAATAATTACCTCAGTAAACACTTTCATGATGAGTTACTGGTCTCAATCGCTAGTTTGAAGTCTTCTTCAATACAACATGATGTTCATTTAGTAATGGTCCCATTTAGAGGAAAATAGACCATAAAGCAGAGTATGCTTCAGGGCGGGATTATCTATGATTGACAAGTCGTTACCATGGCAACCTTAGAGTGAATCACACCCTTGGCGCTGTGTAAATTTAACCAGCGCTGTTGAAAAAGCGTATTAGGAGTTGGCTCTTCACTTTCTCTGGTGAGTACATCTAGTTTTAATACTGTTGTTCGCCAGACAAAATTTTCAGCTCTGTTGAAATGACAGTTAACGTGAATTACAGATACACCTAGCTAAGCAAGCTAGCTAGCTCCGCACACGGCGATTAGCTCCACCGTCTTGTCCAAATGTGGTCACATCCGGTGCCGCTGGTTGCAAAAACTCAACATTGCAGTGCCTTATCAGCCAAACTCAAGACTTCAAAACGGCAGTCCACAAACCAACAGGTGACGTCACGATGACTATGTCCACTTCTTACATACATGTCTATGTCTCTGTTCCCTGCCCAGTGGCCTGTACTACGTAGCAAGGTAACTGGCTTATCCAGGTAACTTCTGGAGTAACTTTGTGACTTCGGGTGTAATTTCCCGATTAACCCGTACTACCAAAGGTGGTCTGTTGCCATGGCAATTTATGCTGCATCTCTAAACTGCTCTGAGCTGGTTTTGTTCATGGTTAACTCGAGGTTACCCTGTGCACGTGGACTACATTCCACATCTGTACTCAGTGTCAATGATGGGGTATTAATACATACCACTTGATAAAATATTTAGATTTCATTCTGACTTGTTCCACTGCGGTTGCAGCTGAAATGAAGTTTTTTCTTTTTAGGCTACATTCATAGGCCTACAGCGAGCCCTGCAGCCTCTGTGATTTTCAAGAGGAGATCTTAATTAATTAATGGGACAGTGTCTTAGATGTAGCCCATCTGTAGGCTATAATTGAATTAGGGCTGTCCCCGACTAAGGATTTACATAGTCGAATCAGAATCGTCGACTGATAGTCGATTCATGTGTGTTTTTGTGCAAGGCGATTGCGAGCTGAAGCTAAACTGAGGCTTATTGTTGACCATTTTCTCTCTCTCTCTCTCTCTCTTGCCTGTCATTCACCGGTCTTGTGCAGTTTTTGCCGTGTCGCGGTTCCTCGCGGGTCTATTTCAAGTAGCGGTTGTTTAAAAACGATGAAATATTCTTTGTGTGGTTCATCAACGGTGATAAATTATCCGAAAGCCCCGCGAGGTGCGGACAACTCGGCACAACACCAGTTGGGGCTCCATCTCTCCTGCCACTGCGCACATGCTACGCATACACATGCGCACTGACGACCCAGGGTTAGGGTTCCAATTTTGGATTTATTTACGCACTTTAAAAACATTTATTGGAAGTTTTTTTTCTTTTTACATGTTTATTTACAGCATTAAACGTTGAAATGTTTATTGTAATAGGCTTTATATTAACTTATTGAGAGAAAACTGGTAGATCTATGTAAAATCAGATGTTGAGCACCCCGATATTGCCAAAATGGCGTGATCCTTGTTTAGCTGCGAAGCTTCGACTGTGAGATTGACAGTCGAATCAGGCTCCGCTCATTGAAGCATCGAATCTTCGACTATAGGGGGTCAGCCCTAAAGTGTTTTCACATATTTAGACAGACTATTTTACGTGTCCAAAAAATACGGAGCCAGTGATCATTTGTAGTGATCAGTTTCATGTGTCCTTGTCTAGCTTTGTTTCCATTCATGACATAAGCTGTAATAAAATCTACTGAATTGGTCAAATTTGTAAATATTGGCATTTATTGCCATTTTTTGCAATTCCATCATACAGCAAATTATTACATTATTTTTATATTCCCTTTATCATTGTGCTTTATAGTTTCTTTTTTGGTTTGGTGCATAGAATTTGCACTTCAAGCCATATATAAGCTGCATAAGAAGACTACATGGCTGAATTAGAGACTAACCAGCATAGCCTTGAGTTCCATGCTGTTAGGATACTGTGCACGTCCACCATATTGAAAAGTCCTCCTCAGATTCTGCTCACATGCCTTGGCAATACCTGTCAATTAACAGCAGCAGCCAATCAACACTCGCATCAACGATTATCAAGAATACTGTCAAACTGGTAGTGATTGGTTTATGAGTGTTACATTGTTGGTAGACTTTCTACCTTGGTACTGCATCCCAGGGTTATCACAGGCGTCCTGCAGAAACTTCAGCAGAAATGGCTTCATAACATCAGAGCAGCGATGGAAAGCTGTCAGGATGTACAACAGCCTCCATCCTCTATGGCAACTGTCCCTATACACAAAATATCCACACAACTGCAAATTAAAAGCCTGTCCATGGCCACACTAGCACTGATTGAGTCCTCAGTCAACACAAGTTGTAAAATGTCGAAGAGTCTTACGGTTTGGAGCTGGTGTTGACCGTAACTTGTTTCATCACCTGGCAGTAGGCCTCATCCTTTATCAGGCCATGGTCGCCACTTAACTAGATTTACGAGCACATGCATGAAGGAATATGTGCAGATACACATGTAAACACATACACATATTTAAATAAAGCGTGTATAAGCATACACAAATACCTGAGCTTGTTTCAGGTATTTTTCCTTCATCATCTTAATATTTTATGTGCCTATCAAACATGTGAGAGCATGTGTTTTTGTGTCTGCCTGTGTACCTTCAGTATAGTGGTGACCAGGTCCTGTTCAGTCTGACCTTTCAGTGGGAAATCTCCCATGAACTTCATTATGGCTGGACAAAAAACAAATGATCTCATGAAATATACTGAACAAAATTACACTACACACTTTTGTTTTTTCCCCATTCATCATGAGCTGAACTAAAAGATCTAAGACTTTCTCTATGTATACAAAAGGCCTATTTCTCTCAAGTATTGTTCACAGATCTGTCAAAATCTGTGTTAGTGAGCACTTCTCCTTTGCCGAAATAATCCATCCACCTCACAGGTGTGGCATATCAAGATGCTGGTCAGACAGCATGGGTATTGCACAGGTGTGCTTTAGGCTGGCCACAATAAAAGGCCACTCGAAAATGTGCAGCTTCACTGTATTGAGAGGGTACGGGTGGGTCCGGAAACCAGTCAGTATCTGGTGTGACCACCATTTGCCTCACACAGTCCACCACATCTCTTTCGCATAGAGTTGATCAGGTTGTTGACTGTGGCCTGTGAAATATTGGTCCACTCCTCTTCAGTGGCTGTGTGAAGTTACAGTCAGGTTGAGACCCCGTTAAGGACAACGAGCATGTAGATGAGCTTCCCTGAGATGGTTCCTGATAGTTTGTGCAGAAATTCTTTGGTTATGCAAACCAATTGTTGCAGCAGCTGTCCGGGTGGCTGGTCTCAGATGATCTTGGAGGTGAAGATGCTGGATGTGGAGGTCCTGGGTTGGTGTGGTTACACGTGGTCTGTGGTTGTGAGGCCGTTTGGATGTACTGCCAAATTCTCTGAAACACCTTTGGAGACGGCTTATGGTAGAGAAATGAACATTCAATTCACGGGTAACAGCTCTGGTGGACATTCCTAGAGTCAGCATTCCAACTGCACGCTCCCTCAAAACTTGCAACATCTGTGGCATCATGCTATGTGATGGAACTGCACATTTTCGAGTGGCCTTTTATTGCGGCCAGCCTGAGGCCCACCTGTGCAATACCCATGCTGTCTGATCAGCATCTTGATGTTCCACACCTGTGAGGTGGATAGATTATCTCAGCAAAGGAAAAGTGCATTGACAGATTTGTGAACAATATTTGAGAGCAATAGGTCTTTTATGTACATAGAGAAAGTCTTAGATCTTTGAGTTCAGCTCATGATGAATGACATCAGCGTCACCAGGTCATTTTTCCGGGGCTTTAACACTGTAGCCCTGAATGGAGAGAGAGAGAGAAAGACAGAGAGAGCATTGCACACAGCTTCAGGACTTGTCCGTGATTACTGAATTGTCCCTAGCAAAATTGTAATCAAAAGATTTAAATATAAATGTTGTTAGTCAGTGTCTAGTCAATGCATTTGCTACACAAACAGTTAATAGTTCCCGCATTGTAGTGAGAGAATAACATGACACACCTGACGCTCTGTGTCCTGCTATCTTTGTCCCCCTCGGTCAGAGACACTACTGTTTTACTATCTCTCTGCTCCAGGATGCTTAATTCTCTCTGAAGCGGCTGTGAGCTGCACTTTATCAGAGTTGCTGAAGTGAACATTTGTGTTGATTTGTGGTGATATTTCTGTCTCATCACAAGTGTTTTCAGTTTCCATTTTTTTACTCTGATGAATATCAGTGCGCTCGTGTCATCCAGTAGCCTACAGTTGCAGACGGGCTCTGTGTCTGTCAGATGGTCTAAAGGAGGTAGCCTACTACCATATTAGCAGAGCAATAGCGCAGGGTAATGAACAGCAGAGGGGCAGGTAGATTTTGTTAAAATATTATGACTTCATTCTCTAACGATATTTATTTATATATTTCGACTTTTATCTCTAAATATTATTCTGTAAATGTCAGAACACAGATATGTGGTGGAGATTCTGAATGTGCAGAAAGTTTTGAACATGAGCAGAAAACCTGCTGAAACACAGGAGCTATTAAAGTCCAGGAGTTTCTAACTGAATTCAAATTAATTAAGCTAATTTATCCTTGAGGTGAAAAGGTGCCACATGTACATTTAAAAAGACTTTAGGCTACTTCAGTCATGCCTGCATGTATGTAGACTCAGCAGGGATTAAATTAAATGAGAAAAGAAAAGAAATGAAAAATCAAGAAAATAGCTGAAAATAAGAAAGATTTCTGGGCTGGGCGAAGCCCCCAATGTTTCAAGAGCCTGGAAACACGCCTGATGAATGGGGGCAAAAACAAAAGTGTTGTGTTTATTATTTTGTTCATTGTAGAAGAAAAAGTAAGACTGTTTCCTTTTCTTGATCTGAAGACCTGTGTCTTTTTCTAAAACAGCAAACTATGAATTTAAAATAATAGCATCTGCAGCCACGGACTGCTTCTGTACCTTCGTCTTCTACCTCCTATCTGTTTCCATTCCTCCTTTCCATACTCTCCTCTCACCTAAGAAGATGTCAGCTGCCACTCTGTTCATCCCACTGTCGGAGAAGTCGATCAGAGACTCCTGGATCGGAGACTGGAGAGACAAACAATTACCACTAATATTGTTAGAAATTAATATAACATATACAGGAATACAAAGACATGGAATGGTTATGCTTTGAAGCAAACGCAGCTGCTTTACCTTGGAGAATTTGACCATGTCAGCAGGGTCTCTTCCGTCCTTCCCCTTTTTGGCTTTTTGATCACTGTGGGCAAAATACAGGCAGCACTGTGTGAACTGTGTGAGTATACATGCTCAATTAACTTGTTGCAGCGAGAACCAAATTGAGCTATAGACCTTTAAAGGTAGGACATGTTATTTCGGCATTATGTGCGTGTCTGACCTTCTGTTTCTCTGTGCCTCTCTAAAGTATTTCTTGGCAAACTCAGTCATATGGTACTGGCCGCTGTGCAGAGGCAGATCGTCCAGTTCGGCGCTCAGACTCTCCCCATACATCTCATTTACTGCCTGATACACACACATAACAACGCACAGCAGTAAAAAGCTAAGCAGCACCACCACACCACTTAAAGGAACACCAAGGATGTAATTATCGACAAAATATTTGCATTTCTGCAAACTAAAAAATTCCAGCATATACTGTATAAACATCAGCTCATACCATAATATAGGATTACAATTCATGGTGAAATCTGAAAGTTATTCTGGCTCTGAGCGTGGAATTCAGACTTAGATATTTATTGCCTTGATGTACTGTGGAAGCTGCAAATAAGCATCATGTTTCTTTGTTGTGTAGAAAAATGCTGCTGTAACGCAAGTAAAAAACTTCCTGCTCCGCACCTCTGTGGAGAGGTCAAGCTCATGGGCAGCTACAGCTGAGCCCATTGCCACGGCGATAGCAGCGGATGCAGCCACTCGTCCCTGTCTGTCTCGAGGCTCCACGCGCTCAGCAGGGAGAACCAGGAAGTCCGGAGCAGCCACAGGACGGACATACTCAGTGGGAAACAGTCCTGATTTTCCGTACACAGCCCCAAACCGCCAGCCTATACACACAATCGCACACACAGTGAGAGGTTCACCACAGAAACACATCAAGTGTTACAAACAAACCCCAAACTGTCACACGCAAAACACAAGTGAAGTGATGTCTTCAAACGTTTTGTTGTGCCAAAAGTATTCACTTTATGTTTTTGCGTTTATAAAGCAGCAAATCTTCAATCCTCAGTTCAATCAATAAAACAAAAAAGTCAAAAAAAAGGCAGAAAAACATACGTAGAAGTTAAAATTCAAACCAACCTGTAAAAAGAAAACCCTACAACTCACCAAACTCAGAAGTGTCTCTCTTCAGCTCCTCCAGAAGCATGACCTTCTTCCTCACTATGCAGCCGTAATGTTTTCCTGAACATGCATACACATAGACACACACACACACACACACAACATGCCAACCATGGCATGAGGCACAGACAAGCAGAGACATACTGTATATATATTGAAGCAGAATGCAGGTCTACAAAGATACCACTGTGCCAGTGCTCGGCCTGTGAGTGTTTTAGCTATGTTTTGGGTGTGCGTCTCACCGGCCTCCAGCCCGTCCATGTGCTGTAGTCTGATGATGTCTCCTTTGTGGAAGCTGAGCAGAGTCCTGTCCTCTGTAACATAGTTCCTCACCGCCACCACATACTCTGAGTCCTGAAAGAGACATGACACGTTCGGCACAGACATGGTGCAAAATCCTCGCTGGTCCAAAGAGGAGGTGTGAGCGAAAAACACATCATCACATTTATAGTTTACATTTATCTGTTTGCTGTGTGAGGAACTTAATGTAGAATGACAGAGAGAAACAGCTTTGCTTCATGCTGAAGCCATTAAAACTCAAACAATCATGCTTGCATATTAACATCAAACATATAGATACTAATACCTAAGACAGTTTAAGCTCTGAAAGTACAGTATAACAAGACACTGGAAATATGTTAAAGGAGCACACAACCAATTTTACACATAACGATCAGTCCTACTGAGCCTGAGCCTGAAGTTAAAGAAAATAATCCTGATGATGTCATAGTGATGTCATTATTGAGCTGCATTATGGAAAATGTCGGACCCGGGGTTTTTGGAGCTTGATTCATATATGCACTAAAAGTAAGGATATCCCTGCCTCTGCTGCTTTGGCAAAAAAAAACACATTCACACAGAAGCCCCCTGACCTTCTTAAGCTCTGTGAGGAAGTGGTCGATCATGTGTTTGACCTGTGGCGCCTTGGCCGAGAACAGGATCAGCTTCTCGTTGGTCAGGTTGAACTCCAGCATGTTCTTTGACGGAATCGACACGAACAGGATGTCCGAATAGCTGCACGGGTAGTGACACGCAAAAAAACAGTTTTCATAAAGTTAAAGAGAGACAGAAAAAGGTGTCTCGGTTCAAATCAATGGAACACTTGACACAGAATGTTGAAAAAAGTCACTTGGTTTTTCTTGGTGTTTATTTGAATTAAGACTTTAAAGAGACTGCAATCACACTTGGACAACTATCAATGGTTAATTTCTTTTTAGGGGATGTTTACATAAGAACACACAAAGGCTTGAAAAGGTGGAAATATAGATGACCTACAGCTGACACATGTCCACCTTTTTGTACAGTCTATGAGACTCACCTGTAAGGCCTCAGCACTCTGAAGTAGTCTGGAGCAGTAGAGCTGCTCTTCACCATCTTAAGCAGCTTGATGCCTTTATGAGACACAGACAGCACCTGCACTCCTGTTCCCACACTGCCCTGGAACACACACACACACACAAACACACCGTCACATAAGAGCCTATTAAACCAAGTGAAGGACGAAGGCTGCTTTAGGTTTATTACGCACTTTTCAGTTTAATTCATGCATGCCAAGAAGAAGACAAGAACTCACAGAAGCTGGGAAGAGGCGGGAGAAATAAATGTCCCATGAGTCTCTGGCCATGGCGGCTACTTTCTTCTTCACGTTCTCATCATGCGTTCCTGAAACCTGATCCACTTTGTTTTCAGCTGTCAATGGAAAAAAAGGAGTTTAAGCAAAGTATTAAAAAGTCTTTCACATGCTGTAAATGTAGAGCAGTTTATATTAAATTGTCTATGAGCCTTTAGACCACAGAGTAACATTACATCAAGTGTTTTTTCATACCAAACAAAGCGTTCATCTTCAGTCTTTCCTCCTGGGTGATGCGGATACAGGCCTCGGAGAAGGTATCATGTACAACCTGCAGCACAAATGCACATTCAGGAATAACAATACTTATTAAATGGGAACAAGTATTAGCATTCAAGCAAAAGCCAAGTTCATAAAGTACTCAAAACTGTGTAAATGTATTCTTTTACAATAATGATAATGCTGGTCTATATTAAAAACACTACTTTTAACCTTTTCACCAGCTAATATAATTACTAAACTCTGCAATAAAGAAAAACTAAACCTGACTTATTAAGGCATACAATGATAAATGAACAAATTAACTTAATACAAAATAAATGGAGAAACAAGTCAAATTTAAATAAATAATGAATATATAAATCAACCTGTCTGAAGATCAGGTCCAGAATCAGTGGATTGTTGAAAGTCTCTTTAGGATAGAAAACCTGTAAACAGACAAAGAGAAAAAATTATTAAAAAATATTTTTAGTAAATAATGATACAATTTGATGATATTAAAGCATTATAACATTGAGTAAAAGAAGGTCTTTGTTTTTACAGTGTGTGACTGAAGCTTCAGTGTGCAATTTCTTGTATCGTTAAATTTCAGGGCACTGTGGATTACTTTTGTCCATTTGTGTTAATGTGTTTGTGTGCTCATGAAACACACCTCTTTCCTCATGTAGAGCTTCCAGGGGACGTTGGAGTAAGTGTAATATTCATCACTGGTCCTGCTGTGGAGTTGAGTCTGAACAATCTCCTCCTCTATTGGCAACTCTCTAGAGACTGGAAACACAAAGGTTTTCTCACCATGTACTTCCCATACATGTTCACATGCAGGAATGAAAGGAGTAAAGAGCTTTCTGTCATTCTGCTGTTTATTACTGGGGATGTATGTCACATTAATTTGTGAAAAGTTCACCTGGAGGAGGGGCGGGGCTTATGTTGGAGCTCGCAAGACCCTCATGGCGAGACTTGGTCATCTTGGAAACCTTCAGTCCTCCCTCTTGTTTATGTTGAGAGGACTGAGGCTTCCTTTGAGTCTGAGACATAAAAGGTCAGATAGTTTTTTTTAATTTGTGTGTTTTAAATGTGTGTGTGTGTGTGTGTGTGTGTGTGTGCACGTGTGTAGGCGGAGTTGCGGTACCGGTTGTGGTGGATTTGCCATCTGATCTTTAAGGATCTCCATCGCTTCATCATGTGGGTCTGGCTTCTTTGCAAACATCTTTCCATCACCTTTCCTACACACACACACAGTTTAAGAAGCAAATAAGTGTACGAACGAAATGCTATTATCAGAATATTAGAAGAATATTTAGGTTAGGAGTTATGAGCGTGTTACCTTTGTGTAGCAGGTCCAGTAGAAGTTGTTGTGCTGGCAGGCTGGTGATGTCTGATGATGTCTTTGATGTCGTGGCTGGGATCTACACGTTCTGTGTTACTCGCGCTGGATCGGACCACGTCCTCAGGAGGGGGGCCACGTGTTGGACCTGAAATGTCCCTTTCTATTAGATCAGGTGCAAATGTTTGGACTTAACTTTGGTCCTTTCTGTATGGTTTTAACGCCTCATAAAACCCCATACCATTCACATGTTAATTCACTCAATTAGAATAATGTTGACACTTCCACAAATGTTTCAAAACCTGCAAACTTCATACGAAGGCGCTAGATCAAAGAGTGTCTTTCATTTTTAAGGAAAAACTCAAGTTCTGTTAGTACATAACCATGACCAAGCATGGGAAAAGCATCCTGGAGCTTAGTCACGGGATTCGCACCACACAGCAAATCAGCCGAGGTTAAATTGAGCGTGAGTATAAAAACATACTAGTTTTTCGCTGAACAGCAGCAGGCTTGTACGGCGACTCTTCACTCTCTTTGTTCTGCAGAAAAAGAGAAAGTGATACAGCTGATGTATATGTTATTATTTTAAGACAGTATTTCGGATTTGTATACATGCTGGCTAGTGTACCCATGTGCATGTTCATGCTTCGCCACACGCCTGTGTGTTTACTCACAGGACTGGCTGTGTCAGAGCCGTGTGGCAAGTGTGCGTGATGATGCTGGGAGGGTGGTGACTGGGGGGCCGGGGCAACGGGGGGGAAGGAAGACAACATCTGCTGCTGGATCGCAATGGCCTGCATTGTCATCTGCTGGGCCTGCAACACACCCACATATTTATGTATATACAGTATATATTTCACCAATAATATACCTCCATTCTTCCTTCATTTCTCATACTACCCCTTCACATGATGGATACATTTTTACTTTACTTAATTTGGATGGTCCAACATTTATCGTCAGTGTTGACATCAACTAATAACTAACAGCTGGGAATTACAAATGACTAAATGTTTATACTTCACTGAGTATCAACTTATCTACTGTTCTCAGTGTCAACTATCAATTTAACCTAATTTGTTTCATGTTAGAGAAATAGTTTAACATTTTAGGAAACAATTCCCTTTCTTGCTGAGACTTACATTCATAGACTCAAGTCTATGAGGTAAATATGAAACTAAAGCCAGCGGACAGTTAGCTTACCTTAGCATAAAGACCGGAAACTGAGGGAAATAGCGAGCCTGGCTCTGTCCAACAGTAACAAAATCTGCCTACCAGCACATCTAAAGCTCACTAATTAACAGGCTTCCAGGCAACTTGCAAAGCGTACAAGAAGTTACTGCTCCTGGCCCATAAATAGTCTGTCACACCAACCCTGGAAAACCCTGTTTAGTGTTACTATATATTTTTCATGTAACTCCAACAAATACACCAACAGTAGCATTAATATCAAAGTTATTCAGAAAAAGGATATGTGACAAACCAGAATCATAGCTTGCTGGTTGATTATGGCCTGTTGCTGTTGAGTCAGTACTGCCTGCTCTGATCCTAGAGAGGTATAAACATATAAACATAGACACCGTAAAGATGATTTTGTTGTAGAAGCACACTCAGTTCACTGCAAAAGTCCCAGTAGACAAACCACACAACAAAATGCATCATATAAATAAGATATGGCTTTTATCTAACAACAAATGTAACTTATTGTAACTCCCCCATGCCCACATGCTTCAGGCCAAACATGCTGGAAATCCTAACAGTACCTGGCACACCTGTCATCATAGGCAAGCCTGGAACCACAGACGTGGCAGGGAGCAAGGGCACCCCTGGCAGACCGGGGACACCAGTGACATGGGATTCTACACCAGTTTCTATATCAGCAGCAGGGGCAGCTGCGGGTGCAAGAGAGGGTGACGGAGTGGGTGTTACACGTGTAGCAGGAGTGGTCGTAGAAGTCTGCTGGTGGTAGGTTTGTGGGAGACTGTTGTATTGGTGAAGCTGCTGCTGCTGCTGCTGCTGCTGCTGCTGGTGTTGTTCATGGTGATGGTGGTGGGAAGGGATTGGCATGGCAGGGATGGGTGGCATCATTCCTCCTGCTACAGGAAGCACTGGCACAGCTTGAGGAGGAACAGAGTGAGCGTTAGGGACAGTGCTGCTTCCAGGACGATGTGTCTGTTTTAAATTGACTTTATTGGTATTTTCATCCTGGGCAGCCAAGACCTGTAAAGCTAATCAGCACTTCACAGTAAGAGTAAGACAGACTCCTACAACCAGTTTTTGTACATTTTAACAATTTATTCCTTAGAAATTATTGTGGATATAACAGAAATGTTGTCAGAAGGCATATTTTTTATTCTGAATCTGACATGGTTTTATAAATGGCAAAGTCAGTCCGTCTGTTGGTCTGTCTGTAAGTTGATCCACCACTTTGGTCCAGTCTGAGATATCTCAGCTCAACTACTGGATGGATTGGCATGAAATTTTATACAGACATTCATGATCCCCCGAGGATGAATCCCAAAAGGCTTTGCTGATTTCCCTTTTCATTTAGCGCCACCGTGACGTTGCGGTTCAGACTGAAGCAACAAGTGAACAACTATTGGATATATCGCCATGAAATTAGCTACAGATATTCAAGGTCCATTGAGGACAAACTCGAGTGACTTTGACAATCCTCCTTGACTCAGTGAAATAGCTTGATGTCTAGTTCATGTATTGGCACAACATTTTGTAATGACATTCATGGTTCTCAGATGATCCTATGTGTATCCTAATGACAATGTTGATCCCTGACTTTTCATCTGGTGCCATCAGATTTGTCCGCTACTTTGGTTTATGGCCAGATACCTGCAAAACTACTTTCTGTACATTGTATTTAGCGCTAATCAACAAATGCTGGCATGCTAACAGGCTAAACTAAGATGGTGAACCTGGTAAATATTACTTGCTAAACATCAGTATGTTAGCATGCTGCCTAGACTCTTGACTTAGTCTTCTTGATGTAGACATTGTTTTCTTGCTACCTATTTTCTGTAAAATAGTTATATATAATAATCCGACATTGGCCATATTATGGCATCATAGTATAAATATCATAGTGCATCGCTTTTTCTTCCCGTCATTGTCATCACTTCTGTTGCTCTCTCTGCCGCACCTTGTCCAATGGAGAGAGATGCCTTTGAGGATTGAAAATATTCTCCAAAGACAGGGTAAAAGATGAGAGTTATTTGTGTAGCAAGACATAGAATAAAGTCATCTGTGGTTACAGTGAATGGTTGTCTATGCATTATCTATGAGGTCAGACTGCTCATTACAGACGCTAAGCGACAGATTAAGGTTGGTAAACTCTACACCTGAACCTTTACACTTCACTCATGTTCAGTGTCACTAAGACACTTTAGCCTTCACATTTAAACAACATTGAAATAATAATAATAAATATTGCTGTTGCCAGTTATTTTGTTGTTATATTCTGTCTGTCTGTTGGTTGTTCACCACTTCATTTGACTATTAGCCAGAAATCAATAATTGCCAAGGAAGTGGAGGTTTAAATCTGAATAACCCAAAACAGTGTCTCTTGCATTCAGGGGAAGCTCTATAGTGAGAAAGAGGGCAAAACTATTTATCAAGCTGAGACTATCCACCCATCATCAACCGCTTATCCTGCGTACAGGGTCGCAGTGGGGGCTGGAGCCAATCCCAGCTGACATTGGGCACAAGGCGGGGTACACCCTGGACAGGTCACCAGTCCATCGCAGGGCCACACATAGACAAACAACCACTGACACCTAAGGACACTTTTAGAAACACCAATTAACCTAGCCTGCATGTCTTTGGATGGTGGGAGGAAGCCAGAGCACCCGGAGAGAACCCACGCAGACACAGGGAGAACATGCAAACTCCACACAGAAAGGCTGGGGAAACCAGGGTTTGAACTCACCGTGCTGCCCAAGCTGAGACTAATGCTTAGTAATACTAATGCAACGTAGAAGCTAAATTATTGATGTCAGTGGAGAGAAGAAAAGAGTGAGAGGCGTGACTTTTAAATTAAAGAGAGAAGAAGAGTAAGAAAAAGAGTTGAGCCTGTAACAACATGCAGTTTGAACTCGCAGGAAAGACACTAAACTAAATAACACAAATACAAAAATACAAATCTAAAAAAAAACAATCTCCACTAACACCAGATATACTGTAATTAACAGGAAACACACTAATGTCAGTGTTCTACCTCCGGGATGTATTCCTGGTGGATAAGGCCGGCTGGGAGTCGCATGACTCTCCCCCTCTCCTCTTCCTCCTCCTGGGATGCCTACGCCTCCTCCTCCCTTCATCCTTGCTGACAAACTTCCAGTCTTTTTCATGTCCTGGTAGCCAGAGAGCAGCAGGTGAACAGAGATTCCGCAGGTGGAAAAGGACGGTTGTAGATGTTGAGAAAGTGGAGTTTGAGAGACATAAAGAGAAGGGTAAGAAGTGTGTGTGTGTGTGTGTGTGTGTGTGTGTGTGTGTGTGTGTGTGTGTGTGTGTCAGAAAAAGGAGAGACAATGGGCACGAGAGAGAGGAAGTGGGTTGTATTGGTTGATTCAGACCCCCCATTGAGTTAGTCAGTAGAGCTGTAGGAACTGAATACACCACAGGAAGTACCGTACACACTGAAGGAGAAGCTTCAGCGCAGCAGAAACTCGTGAAGACAAAAAAGTACTACCAGTCTCCTAAAAAAATTTTCTGCAACATAACAAGCCCCACTGTCTCAACACAACACAAACAAATAGCTATAACTCTTTGCTGCACAGGTAAATCAATATATAGTCCACCATGCATGAGCTCAAACTTCATCAACAGAAAATCCAAGTAAAACGGTCTCATGTCATCACCCCCATCATTAACAGCTGGTATGGAAAACCTACGAAGATGGGGGAAAAAAATCAACTTCACGTAGTGTCTTTAAGAACCGTAGTTAACACTTTAAACATACCTGCAGTGACTGACTTCCTTCCTGTTTTCTCCCAATGACGGGGCCTTTTGCCTCAATACACAGAATTTAAACGGGACAGTAACTCCCACAGAGCTGTGCATGCATGCTGCCTGCTGTTAGAGTCAAATACGGTAGGCCGCTCGGTAACCTAATCGTCCCTCCTGTCTGCTCCATTCATACACAAACACAAGCAGTGGCTCACATGTTCCCTCCATCCATCAACACTCCCAGGTGGAGGGAGCATGACAGGACAGTTTTATGCATTTCGAAAGTGCAATTAATGAGAACTTCCTTTATGCCTTAATCTGCTTTTTTACCCACTTTTTCATTAATTGATTAGCCTGTGCAATTTTGGACATTTTAAAAAAGATCATATGTTGCCAGAGCCAAAGTAGATGTCTTCAAATTGCTTGTTTCGTCTGACCAACAGTCAGCCCAAAGATGTTCAATTTATAATATGATACAATGATACAGAGAAAAACAGCTAATTCTCCTATGTGAGAAGCTGGGAACTTCTTGTATGTACGTTCTATTAATTATAGCTATTTATAGCATTTTCATTTTCAGACAGTTTCAGAACTTACAAAAACTTCCTCTGAGTTCCTCTGATTTTAAGTCTTGGTTGTTTCATCTGATAATAATGAAAACAATGCACACCATAATGAAGTAAATTCAGTCCCAACACCAGCTTGCAATGTTTTATAGTGTTTTCAAAGACCAACTAACTAACTTATTAATCAATTATTGGTTGCAGCAGTAATGTGCATCAAAAGCAGAAGGGAAAGTATGGTTAGGATGTGCCGATTCTTATAGATCAAGGTCAGTACTCACTATGCTGCTGTCTGACAGCACAGGGTCAAACAGACTGTCCAGGTAACGGTCCATTCCTCTCTGAGTCTGACCGTCACTGAACGCATCCGACTCTACTGGACACAGACAGAAAGCAGAGTATCTAAAGTAAACTTTACATCCAGTGTTTTAATAACCAGAAACCATAATAATCTAACTGGAATAAACTTTGTGTGTGTGTGTGTGTGTGTGTGTGTGTGTGTGTGTGTCTGTGTGTATTTACCATGGCTGTAGTAACCGTCAGAGTCCGGCAGACTGTAGGCTGGTCTGCTGCTGCTGCTGAGAGGAAAGGCAGGAGGAAGCTCCTCATCTGAGTCAAAGCCAGCACCAAACAAAGCTCTGAGAGGAGAGGAGAGGAGAGGAGAGGAGAGGAGAGGAGCGGTAAATTCATTTCTGTGGTGTAAATATCTACAATTCAGATATTTGTACATGCCTGTATCTGTGTACTAACAGACTGGCATTAGCTCTGACTCTAGCAGGGTCGTCAGTGCTGATGACGAAATAGCTCTTCTGCTTTGGGAAGTCAGGCGGAAGCTCCAGGTCTGCAATCAGGTCCATCACATAGTCGTGACCCGCCAACTCTACCCACTGGCCGCGCTCCTTCATCAGAACTGAACTCCCCCTCCACCAGTCGGACACTCCCCTGAAAGCAAGACCACACGCTTCAAATACCTGCCTGTACCTGTTAATACGTTTCATTAAAATGTAAGTAAAATGTACAAATACAAATAATGATCTACCCTAAATAAATCAAGTGAACTCGTGTCTTATACTTAAATATGACATGTCAGCACCTGTGGCGCAGTATGTCCCCTGCTAAATCCTCTCCACTGGTCCAGGAATGGACCGGACACAGGAATGATTCTCCTACGAAGAGAGATCAATGAATAAGATGAACAAACATCTTAAACTGTTTCCATAGTTTGTCACAAATTCTGTCGTGTTAACAAGCAAAATGCAAGAAATTCAAAGACAGAGTGCCCTGTAGTTCCATCACCTGATCCTGACTGGCAATAAATAATCAATGATCAAGAGCTGTAATTGATCCCACTCAATAAAACCGATGCCAGCAGTCCCTGCCACGCACTTTGAATCATGTGCTCATTTAAACTGTAGGAGAGAAAGACGACTTACATCGTATTTGATAAGCATTTTGGATTTTTTGCTGATTTGAAAATAAATGGATAGATACGTTTTACAACTAAGCGTATACGGAAAAATTAAAAGCAGTACATTTTGTGAATATCCAACGAAGGTTAAAATCAAGGGCAACTGGACTTGGTTGAAGATACTGGAAGACGTTTCGTCCCTCATCCAAAGGACTTCTTCAGTTCTGACTGACTGGCAGGGAAACTCAGCTATTTAACCTCAGTGGGGTCGTTATCCCGGGTCATCGATACCGCTGGTTCGTTAGTGTTCCTTGTTAAATAGCTGAGTTGGATAACTATGACCTGGATGACTGAGAATCTTCATAGACATTTTGTGAATATTTGTGCAGCTGCTGCCTTTGATTTCTTTGCAGTGTTCTGACATTACACCCCATGAAGAGCAAAGAAGCAGACTGTCAAACAAGCATCTCACCATCAAGACAGTGCATGTGCAACACCATGTTGGCCTTCTTCCTATTGGCTGTCCACTCCAGCAGCGACAGTGGATAGGTCCGAGCAGCCTCGGGGGCGGAGCCTGAGCCTAGCTGTGTCTTCTGATTGGCTTGGATGAGCCTGTGTTGCAGTAATGCCTGGCAACCAGCAGGGGCGTGGTCAGATACAAACCTGAGGGAAAAGGACAACTGAAGTCATACTTTTTATTTAAAGTGTTCATGTTTTACGTTACACCCACTAATTACTTCATTAAAACTGAAACATGTACTAAGGGACTACCAAAAGCCTTTAATGTATTTTGATCCATTTCATTCATTTTCAGACTTTTTCCCTGTAATCAAGGCAGAAATACAGAAACTCCCTGACAGGCAAGTGAGAAAAAAAATTCTGGTGATCCATTCTTTGTTCCAGATGATGCGCCTAGTAAACTGCAATTTTAGACAAAAGAAAGACATGACAGTAATGATAAATAACTTGCCAACAGACCATATACTGTATGTATCAGCCTTGTGTGGCCAAGATGAGTATTACAACAACAAACACTTGAAAATGAACTTGACACATCTGTTTGACAGGATTTTTTTCTCACTTGCCTCTCAGGGCTTCTATACATACA
Source organism: Micropterus dolomieu (assembly GCF_021292245.1). Classification (NCBI taxonomy): domain Eukaryota; kingdom Metazoa; phylum Chordata; class Actinopteri; order Centrarchiformes; family Centrarchidae; genus Micropterus; species Micropterus dolomieu. The sequence continues at coordinate 10,577,799 of NC_060151.1, forward strand.
GGTAAAATTGAGAAAAAGTAAAAAAAAAAATTACAAAGTTGATGAGGTTTCCTTAAAAGGCCAAGTGTAATTGTCAGCCTTTAGCGGTGAGGTTTCAGATTGCAACCACTACATTCCCAAGCATGTGCTCCTGTGCGTGCTCACACTCATGATCGAGCAGTGATGTCGGTCAAAACCACAACAGGGACATAACAAGAGATAGCCTCACACATAATGCTGGAAACTCAAACTAATATTTTTATCAGCTTGACGTTGAACTAATCCATGCTCATTACACGATAACGTTACATTGACTGCATTTAGCCGACATGATACATCAGTGTTTTGTATCTTTCACATGAGAAGCTCAACAGTGTTGGCATATATACTGTTGGCATAACAGTTAGTGAACTAGACTGAATATTATAAATGAAAATGTTGCCACACTTTAGTATAACAGTTAGACCGTAGTACGTAATGTTACTATACTGAATGGGTTTTCCACTGTGGTGTTGTCCTGCACTGTTATGTTGCATTATTGTATATTATATGGGTCACGTCCGTTACAGCGACTGAGACCAGTGTATCAATTGAATGCGCATACAGAAAAACTGACCCGATTTCTTCATATATGATGCAGAATAGTGGCTGTTCCAAGGGACTGAGAAAGCAGGTGTGTGGTAAATTGAAAAGTGATTTCATTAAAAAGAAATTACACATAGCCCCTTTAAGTTTCATTTTGTGCTGCTACTACTTATCTGGATTTTTAAAATGAATTTTCTGACTCACATTAAAATTATTCCAGGAAATAAAAGTTATTTGTAGTTGTTTCTTGTGAGCTGCAATCAGATTACATATATTTTTTTTCAGTTGTAAATGTTTTTTTCTTTACATGTACCGGTATTACATTGCTACCTAACTGGTTTGCATGTGAACGCTTGTGAAGGTCCACATGTGTAAGAAATCATGTCTCACTTTAGTAGATATTTGTCCATCTTGGTCGACGGGGCGAAGCTGCAGACACACGCCAGCAGCAGCAGCCAGCCTCTCTCAGCGTTGTCAGAGTTCACATTCCTCCACACCTGGTTGACAACCTGAGCCAGGATCTCATCCCGTAACCCCGGAGATGGCGATGACAGGCCCCTTTGGATTATGTAATTCCCAAACATGTTCTCCTGTGCCCCGTTCAGGTGAGGGTCCCCCATGAATCGTAATACCTAAAAGCCGAATAAAGGTAAAAACCATTACAACTAACTGACATGTTGTGTAATGTTGTAGAATATGTTTTTTAGAAGTCAGCCCACCATGATGAAGAGCTCCAGAGCTTCTCCTCTCAGGTCCTCCTCTAGGCGGGTAAGAGGTGACTCCAGGGGTGCCATCAACATCCCAAACTTTGGTTCCTACAGCAACAAAAGATTTGCAGTGATTTTAGAAAGTGCAATAAACGTACACATCACATGTGATTTTCAAAACAAATCCACTTCACTCCACTCCAATTCACCAGTTCCACTCTGGCTCCCCTTCAGTGGAATCACATTCACATTTTTTTCACATGTCACATTTTTACAGACCCGTTTCATGAGGTCAAATCTGAGTAATAACCACATACATGACCTGACCTGTAGAACTGAGGCTGACTGTAATACTGTGAGTATACTGATGCACATCTCACCCTGAAGTAGATCTGTACATAGCGGTAGAACGGGTAGTTGTTGATGTCCAGAGGCAGAGTGAGCTGAGCCTCTTCCTGGATATGAGGAGCTTGAAGCAGAGCCAAACAGTCTGAGTGCAACTCCCTCCTGACTAGAAAGAGAGAGGTACGAGGGCAAAGTCAACCACCATACATGTAGTACTGTACTACAGTACCATACTGTAGGCGCATCTGGTCCTTTAAACTATGTTTCAACATGAAAACTACCAAAAAGTGAAGTTAATCACCTAGAAATATATATGATTGTATACTGTGCTACTTTCTATTGCTACTGTTGAAGCTGATCAGACATGACATTTAGAGCATATAGTTGTTTTAAAATATTTTCTAAAAGTGACATTAAGTTTGTTCTTTGTTATTTTTCCCTTATGATTTATTTATCAGCTGATGCCACTCCTGTCCCGCTCTGTCAGAACTATTTAAATCATTTCGGGAGGTGACGCTGTCAGTCCTGATGAGATGAGACGCATTCAAAGAGCTGAAGACAGTGCTCAGCTATTTGGTCCATGAATAATGTGTGCGACAAACATGAATGTGGACTAAAAGGAAGACAGACAAACGTTTACTGACCTCCTGCCGTCTGCAGTAACGCCCCCAGCTCTGCAGGGATCACCAAGTGTGTGACGTTCACCACCTCCCTCTTGGTCAGCTCCTGAAAGAGTCATTGCTTTTTAATTCACCGGCAAAGTGACCATAAATGGTGAGAGAAAAAAAGGATAGGTTTCTTCCATCCTACCATCTCTCTCCTCCTTCTCTCCTCTTCAGCTTTCCTTTGGGATTCAAACTTCATCTGAAAAAAAGATCACAGAAATCATACACGCAAACTTTTTCACTTCAATCCAGAGCAAGACGATGCTAAAGCACTAAACTGAAACACAAGTGGGCAATATTTTCCAACGTATCAACAGAACAGCATGCAAGATTGCATCGTCTTTATATAAAAGAAGATATATTGTCCTTTGAAAGCAGACTTCAAGTACCTTGATGTATCGCTTGTGGTTGACGTACATGTGTACAAGAGAGCGGAACCGAACAAGACTCTCCCTCATTTTCACATAGCGCTTTCTGGAGGGTAGAATGAGAGTACCATGAAAAAACACATCTCTAATAAAACTTTATGCAAAGAGGGAAACTTTGTAGGCATGCTACAAGTACTTTCTTACAGAAGTCACAGTTACAATGTGTTTTTATGGCCAGAATTTGGTTAAGTAGTTAGCTGAATAATTTGTATTTTGGATATTATACAGTTTTCACGTGATATGCAGTGATCATTACCTTAAAGGCACAGCTGTAATGGCTTTTAATTTAATTTTAATTAATTTAATTATATTGCCTACTACTTTAATTAAATTACATACTTGTAACATAATCTTAAAATTTGTCTGTCAGTACATTGGTGTCGCCCCTTTATTTGTCTTTCTCACTACTACAGTGAACAGAGGAGACAATATAATATATACAGGCTTTTATATCAGTCAGTAGTTGTGAAACTAGAGGTAGCAGAGAAGCTGACCTAGTGAGGAAGCCTCGGCACTGCGCCTGAAGCCCAATGATCTTTTTGCGAAAGGCCACAAAGCGTTTTCTGACAAAGAACATGCGGGTGTAGCGCTGCAGGGTGAGAGCAGCAAGATGACGGGTGCGCTCCCGTTTACATTCCAATAACTGGTAGATGTCTTCCTTGAGAAACAGCTGACATTCACACACACACACACACACATACGAATCATTTGGAGGTGGAAGCAAATATATCATGTACAGCATAAATTAAGCTACTGTATATATCAAAAGTTGGAGGTACACACCGACATAACAACTCAACTCTTTCTTTCATCTGTGAAAGGGTTAGTGTGAACAAATGAGAAGAAAACCTCACCTTTGTGACTCCAACGTGGTAGGCTCCCTGTCTGAGAGGACACAGCTTACTGAGCATTATCACACAGTTCTCTCCATTTGCTGCTGGAGGCTCTGGCATCCCCACCAGGGACTTATACCTGGGGGTGACACACATTCACATGCATGTATACACACAACCTGCTGCAACAGGTGGTGCTCTTTTCTGTATTTTTTCAGACACGTTAGCTATCATTTCCCATGCTAACTACTAAGTGCTTTCGGTACGGCAGTAGTAGTACCAGAGTTGGGGCGCGTGGACTAGTACCTGGAGAGGTGCCAGTTCACCTCCTGGGCACTGCTGAAGGTGGCCTTGAACAAGCTCCTGAAGCCCTATCACTCTAACATCTCTCTGTGTGTTATTGCAGGTTTTATGTTGTGCATGTGTGTGTATTTCAGACCTCTGTGTGTATACTAATAACAATAATAACACCAGAGTGAGAACATTGAATTTCCCCTTGTGGGATTAATAAAGTACGTCTTCTTCTTCTTCTTCTTTCCTATGTGTTCAACACAAACTGCTGAAACTTTCCCCTTGCAAAGTAAAATGCATCTTCTTTTGTGTGACAAATAATTTATTTTAGAAAATCTACCAGATACTTGACATTCAGATTCAGAACAGATAAAAAAGTTTACATTGGTGAAAAGGGAAAGCATTAGAAAGTGTCCAAGTACAGTTATTGGCCAGAGCAGCTTCAAATCTCCTTGGCGGACATCCAACAAGTCTCTCAACTCTCCTGGAAGGATGAACACCGTTCTTCCAAAAGACATTCCCACATTCTGTGTTTTAATTGGTGGTTTACAGCCATGCTAGCAGCTCTTTGAGGCTGTACCTAGGCACAGCAGTGCTTTGAGCAAAACTTTAGCATGCTAACCTGCTAATGACAATCACAATGACAATGTTAACATGCTGATGTTAAGCAGGCATAATGTTTACAAAGTTCACTAATCTTACATCAGTGTGTTAGCATGCTATCAGGAAGCGATGGAGAAGTAATTTGTTTGTGCATGGAACGGCCAATCGTACATCTCCCTCGGGGTAAACTCTCCCATTTGCCAAAACATTTCAGTTAAAAGTTGAGATCGTGTCCTGACAGCTGACAGTGAAGAGGCAGTTTGTTAAACCTTTATGGTTACATGATGCCAGTAAATGGAGCGATAGAGACCACAGAGAAGCCCCAAAGTGTCTTCCACCCTCCAGTAGTTAATAACACTGTGAGTATGTTACCTGAACAGAAAGACGTAGAATGGCATTCTGACAGGATACCCCTCTCTACGGATCCTAATGGTCTCTAGGACACCCGAGTGTCTCAGCTGGCTGCTGACCAGGTCGTCCTCGAACACACCTGGTAGCTAAACACAGATGCACATTCAAAAAAACGACTGTCATTACCTACAGGATACGGGGAGACTGAACTTGTGCATGCACAATCAGTGTCATCAGTAGAAATACGAGTGTCTGAGCATCTACCTTCATATTATTTGGCTTAATGCAGCGAACAAAAAAAGGGTTGCACCTGAAATGGAAGAATAAAAGTAAACCAAGTGAGTAATGTCAGTAATCAGCTCATCTGTGCCAGGTTGTGGACAGCAGCTGTGTGCTTTCAGTTATTTTAGTTCCACTTCTCTCAGGTTCACCTCTCCATCTTCTCCACTAGCTCCAGCAGGGACTGCTGGAACTTGCTGCTGACGGTGGGGGCTTGGTATTTTCTGGTGACTGTGCTGCTCTTCCTCATGTGACCTCCTCTCTGCCGACCCGTGACCTCTGCGTGAACCAGGAAGAGGTTTGACACCATCTGGACACACAAATACACACATGCATTCAATTGTTTAAGTTCACATCAATTAGATAAGTTCTCTAAGGGTAATGTGTCTTACCTTGTTCTTGCTCTGAATGAACAGGTCCAGGACATCCTGACGGACCTGATCGTAGTTCTTATCGAGGAACTTGTAAACCTGCATCGTTGACATGACAAATTATTGGGAGATCTGTCAGCGATCAGTGGAAGATTCCCTCTCTTCCAGTGTTCACACACTTTTACTTTTACTCCGTAAATGTTTTGCCATGCTGGTGGCAAGGATCTATGAATGGCAATGTCAGTTACTTCAGTAATCACCTGACTTTTCCTGCAGCGCCACCATAAGGTGGTGTTTTGAGGGAAATATTCAAAAACTATAGGATTGTTTGTTGACTCCAAATTCAGTTCCAACATTTATATCCCCCTCAATATGAACTGGCAAACTCATAGCTTTTTTATCTAGCACCATAATGAACATGTTTTTTTATTCTTATTCTTGGTTATACAAGACTCTACAGGCATGCTAGCAGCTCTGTGAGACTGTACTTAGGACTTTGAGCTAAAAGCTAATGTTAGCATGCTAATATGCTTACATTGCCATTGCTAACATGTTGATGCTAAGCAGGTTCACCATCATAGTTTAGCATGTTAGCATGCTAACATTTGCCAATTAGCAATAAACTTAAAGTACAACTGAGGCTGAATTAGTTTTGCAAATGCTTAGAATCAAAGCAAAGTATTGGAAAAATTACCTGAGCAATTTACCTGACAATGGTGCTTGATAAAAAGTTATAGAGATCACAAAATGTCTGCACCAAATGGCAATTGATCCAGTAATTGTTGAGATATTTCTGTCTGACCAACCAACAGACAGACTTATGGTACAGATCAGAGGCTATCAATAACGTCATTGATGTCAGTGAATCAAATAGTGGCAGGTTTTCACACTTGAGATGAGCCATTGAGGAGCTTTGTACCTGGTAGGTGACCCGGCCAGCAAAGTGCTTGATGGTGAACTCTGGGTGGGGCATCTTTGGCTTCAGATACAGTGGGCTGTTGCCATGGTGATAGTGACACTTTTGGAGGAAAGTGTGGTCTGTTGCCTGGCAACAAAGCAAAAATTACATTACATTACAGCCCCATTTAGATGTTTAGTTATGTCCACTTACTTCTCCTTTTTAACGCAAAGGACTCATAAACTCAACTGTCAAACTTGTATAAATTCATTGTGTTGAATATTTGAGACTGTTGTCAGATATTTATGTGTTACTTGGCTTTTGTAAGTTAGCAGTTGAAAAAAAGGTGGGTGTGCATGGATGGTAGCAAAAGAAAAAAAATAGCCTATAGTTGCTGCGTCTTTTGAATTTGAGAGAAACTGTCCATTGTAAAGTCGAAATATGGACACAATCAACTAATAATTAGGACTGAGAGAGTACTCGGTTGAAACCGATTATCTGGTGCAGATAATGTACTTTTTAGTATAAGTGTCGTCACTGTAAAATGTGTCAGTATCTGTTTTGTAATAAACAAATATAGGAACCTTTTTAAAAAATAATCTTACTATTGGAATAAAAAAAATGCTCAGAAGCTCAATTCTGAGGCTGTTGAATGAATAGTTGTCTAACTAATATAGCAACTTCTGCTTAACCCATACCAATTTCAGGCTTAAATAACTAACTTTCAGTTAGTCCCGGCCTCGCCAAGGTAAAGCCGAGTACGGATACAGATGAGTTAATTTCTTGAACAGATAACGTTACAGATAGTAGTATACTCACTCATCCCTACTAATTATACACTGCAAATAAGTCATATATTCAAATTCCAACGGTTCTAAAACTGTTCTAAAATCATCGGAGTGAAAAGAGAGAGACCTTAATGCCTTCTGTAACCAACAAATAGTCCGGAAGGCAGCAAGTGTCACAGCCTCTCCGGGACATGCTCTGGCAGGTGAATTCTCTCTGTAGTCTTCTGGGCGTCGTCATGCACTACCTGTATGTAAGACGAACCGCCAGTCCAAATCTTTTATCCCTTTGGCGATCCAACTTTTAAACTCCCCGTAGGGTTCTTTGGGGTTTTGAATGTGCACATACTGGCTGCTTGTATGTTGTGTGCGTTTTGTGTTATGTACTGTTGCAAACATGCTGCTCTTAACTAATTGCCCCTAGTGGGATTTATAAAGTTGATTGAATTGAATTGCCTTATACCTACATGTAAATTGAAACAAATTTGGAATTTGTTTTTTAAATCATCTTAACTTGAAATGGAAAGTAGTATCAATGTAGTTAAGTTGTTTTTTAACTTGAAACTGTGAGCTAGTATAATGCGGGAATGTATGTCGTTAGACTAGTTAAGAGAAGGTTTTCTTACATTGATGAAGTAAAATAATTATTTCTTTTAACTCAAAGTATGAAGTTGAAACAAGTTATAAAAAGTTCAATCAGCTAAAAAAACAACGTTGAGACAACTAAAACACTGTAGTTACTGTATATCAACTTTATGAACCTAAAGGCAAAGACAATCTTCAAGTTGAGTTAACTTTGAAATGTCTCAGTGCATGTACAATGATTCAGCCTGTGGGTATAATAGATGTGTAAGTGTGTTCAGTTTTCTCATGCCCTACCTGTGGGAAACAGCTCTGGTCATCCAGAATTCTCAGTATCCCATGAGGCTTAGCGGCAATGAGGTCAATGCAAGGCTGGTTGTCACTGAATGGGATGTCCTGCCATGGGATCTGTTCCCGGCTGTATTCCTCCTACATGGGGATCCCATGCAACTTCACATGTCTTATTATTGTTTCTATCAATCGACTTATCAATGAATTTACTTGTTCCAGCACTACCTAATTGACATCTATTTGTGTGCAAACAATTATGTGTATATTGTATATGATTTGTGATATAAAGAGTGTGTGTGTGTGTGTGTGTGTCCACAGGTGTGACGTGGACTCACCTGTTCTTCCCTGAATATGATTCTGTTGAAGAAGAACTGCAGGTACTCATTTGCATAATTAATGCAAAGCTGCTCAAAGCTGTTGAAGGCTAGATCCTGTTGTTCCCACACAAGCACACACACACACACACACACACACACACACACACACAGCTGGTAATTTGTTAAATGTCATCTACATATCTAAAGAGTGATTGTAAGAGTTATCTGGAGTCTCATTATCTACAGTGTAAAACAAGAAAGTGCCAGACAGGTCATAAAAAGAGGTGATAAGGAGAAAACTTGCTTACCTCAAATCCGTAAATGTCCAGGATAGAGATGGAGAGGGTGTGTTGGTGGGGATACACCTGAGCGTTGATCCTCTCTGTTAACCAACGGAAGAGCAGCAAGTACAGGATCTTGGCAACAGCATCTCTGGAGACCAAAGATTTGTGTGTGAAAGACAGAGTTTGGGACAGGAATATTGGAGAAAGATGAGGAGAAAGAGAAAGCGAGACAGAGAGGCAATGAATTTAAAAAACTGGGCCATAGATAATGCACTCTTATTTTCAGACAAATTGCCATCACAGATTAGGAAGCAGGAAAAGTTGTATTTGGGACTTAGTTTCATGTCAACTTGCACAAAGATTATTTTAATGGGAACCAAATGGCAAATTTAGTGGCATTTTCCTTTCCAAATGGGATGCCATGTGAAATACATTTTCATGCAGTGCATGTTGGGTATGTAGCGGTCTGTTACCTGGCATCGACAGCACTTTCCACAGTCAGTGGGGTGTGAATCTTGTCCCTCATTGTCTCCTGTAGAGAATATAGACGGGTTTAAAAATAATTTTGTTTGAGGAGCTAAGGATTAACAATTTCAACAGTCAAATCTGCTTTCACCCTGTTTGTCAAGAACGTTTATAAACTACTGGGCCATCTAATCTACTTTTGACCCTAATTAAATACTGCACACCCATAATCCACCGCACAGGTTTTTTGACTTATGTTGCCAGATAAGACCTCTCACTGAGTCTAAATGTGTGCAGACTGAACTTGATTGACAGCACCCTCACTCTCCTGCTAGTTTTGGGCCTGTTTTTCACAGCAAATAATTCAACTTGCCAGCAAAATGTGTTATTAACAACATTGACAATGGCTCTGTTCTATTTAAGCGTCTCAGTAAGTGCTGACATTGAGTCAACCAGGACCCTGACACTGAAGCAGCTAAATGGAATAAAGCCATTGTTAATTAATTATTATTTACACCTGTGTTTTTTTCCCTACTGTGGCATGTCAAAATGTCTTCTGTAAAAAAAGTTTTGTGATATTATGCAGTTCCCAGCAGAATTGTATTTAGTGATTGTGTAAAAGGTCTCATTAATACTTCATCTAATCAATTATGTAAAATGCTATATAAAAACGTTACTGGTACTATTAGTGGAAATAATAGAGAAAATAATCATCATCATCGTCATCGTTGTGCAATGTCAGCTCAAAGGCAGTGTGTCCTCCTCCTGTTGGTATGTATTCACGGTATGCTATAGTAGCATTTCGGTGAGTTCTGCACCCTGATTCATATTCTCATATTATGAAAAGTTAAATAAATCCTTTAAAATGCCTGCCCATTCTTGAGAAATTCTAACCTTCAACTTATCCCCACAAACTGACACTCCAACTCAGGTACAGTATGTTAAGTGCTGCAGGCTGCAGGCAGAGCTCATTGCCAGATACAGTATTCTGTTAAAACAAATACCTCTCTAAATGAACTGAAGCAGTCCTGTGTAGCTGAACTGGAAGAGCAGAACACTATGTACTGTAGTGTTGTGGGCTTCATTATAAAAACTATAGACTGTGCTAGGGGCTATATGAACATTATTATGGATGATTTTGTGTTTTCTCTTTTTGCTGAAGGAAGGGCAGTGTAGAACAGATTTAAAATAATCTTACCCCAGATTAATATTTTTATTCAGCCTGACAAAGCTGTCCCCTGTGCCCGGTTCAATCAATCTGTAGCGCAAATTTTAACAGAATCTTCAGAAAATAGGCAGAAGAAAATGCATATTTATGGGCATTTCCACTACTGTTATGCAAATATTAGGAGTTGGTTCATTGAGATAAGCAGTCATATGCTTCATGTGTCTCATGATTTATTCACTGAATGTGTTTTCATTGCACATTATCACTCTATCACATATTCTTTTTATAGATACACCAACTTTTCCACCTCCCTCAAGCGGAAAAGCTTTTTTTTGTGGATGGTGACAGGTGGATGGAAACCCACTACTGATAGTGGTAATAATGTCAGTTATTGGCTCGTGTAGCAGGAATGCTGGTAAACAGGGCTGACTAATCTTGTGACGTCCACCATAATTTCTAATGTGCAATTTGGTGGATAATATGAAAAATCTTTTAGATTTAATTTTAAGATGATAAAGGAGAGGGTATTTCAGTCTTTTCAAAGACAACGAATGGATCTACTACATTTGGACCATAAGGTTCAGCCCCCCCATCCCCAGCCCAATAATGTCTGTACAGTCCTAAAGTGGGAAACCTCGTCATCATGCTGCTTAATGCCTTCATGTTAACTTTTACTAATTCCCCCATCCTGTCTCCCTTCTACTCCCGTCTGCTTCACTTCTTTCTTTCCTCGTTCTTTTATCTTCACTCAACCTCGCTGATGTCATCTTTGGTTCCCTCTTTTCTTTCTACTCTCCCACTTGTATTTCCTCTACTCTCTTATTCATTGACGTGAGTGTCTGGGACTTGGGGATCTGATCAGATAAAGAATGCTTTGAGACTTGAGACCTTCTCTTGCTTAAATGCACCAGATCATCACACTTACATGCGGACACACACACACACACACACACACACATACAGACGTGCCTCATTCAGCCACAGGAAATGAGTGGATACGACTGACTCCTCTCCTGTTACATAGGAACCACCTTTGTAATTAGAAATTCAATTATACAAAAGGCTCTTAGTGTAAAAGAGTGTGTACGTGTGGAGGACATAAGGCGTACTTTTAATGTATTCCTCTTTGTCAGAAGCACAAGACCGACAGGACAACTGGAACCTGCTCCTTCTTTTAAACCGGACAGTAAAACAGGATGTTTTCTGATTAAACAGATACTGGAATATGAGAGGATGTGGATCAAAGAGGACAATCGTTTGGTGACAGAATTTTTTCCCCCCAATTTTCCACTTTGTCAGCTAATATGATGTAAATGGGGCAACGGGGGAAGTACAGCGGACAGAGAACTAGAAAACTCATTTGGTAGTAAACATTGTGAATAGGTCTGTGTTTATTACTTTCTTGTTTTCTGACAGTTTTTGGGGTTTTTGTTGTCTGCACCTACGATCCGTTAATGTTATCAGGGTTGAGCGGTTGAGCTTGCATCCATTGAGCTGGTATGGATTCATTGTCTTTTTGCTTAAGGACACTGTGGCAAAGATCGACTGGACTGAATGTGTGCCATAGCTACTGTACTGGTGACAAAGAAGCAAAATGTCATAGATGCCTGAAGACAAGATGCAAGAGAGGTTGTATCCGGATTTGAGGTTGATGGCTTTCAAATACTGTCCCTTTTTTTCCCATGGACGTGCTTCTTTAGACAATCACATTGTTAAGGTCTCCTTGGATACAACCAGCAAACTCTGGCTGAAGCAAAGGAGCACAATGCGGCAATTCATTGTCTTTATTTGTCCTCTAAAGGTTTTTGGATGTGGGGTGTAGAGACTGTGCGCAGTCTCTTCTGCTGGTTCACATTAATAGACAAGACAGAATGAATTGAAAGCCAGATATATAAAAATGTTTGGTTTTTTTTTATAACACCTAAAACCAATTTATGAGTACGTAAATTGTAATTATATGTGAACTCAATGGAATTCTTCCCCTGAATGGTAACATGCTGAAGGACATCAGGAGATGAACCAATTCCTTTCTTTGTTTTGCATATGTGATGGAGGGAACGTGCTGGTATACAAGGATCGAGACAAGTATGAGCATGATGATGTGTCTAGTAAATAAGAGCTCATGACTCAAGCAAATAAAAAGTTGTCATTTTGGACAAAGAAAGCATGCTGTGATGTTTTGTAGAAACTGGAATCTTTAAAATCTAAAATCCCACCAAAAAACTGAACTTAAACATCCCATCCCTCAAGCTATACTGCACTCTCTAGTGCTAAATGAGAATTTAAAAAAATATATACTATCCAAAATGACAGACTGCAAACAAAAGGAGTCAAGAGATGCTTTCACTGCCAGAAGCATTACTCTACAGAATAAGGTAGCTCAATAGTAAGTGTGTGAATATTGTATGTCTATTATGTCTGTGTACTATAATTGTACAGGATGAGTGTTTGCGTGGCAACATTTACATTCATGCTGGTCAGTGTGTTGTAGTCGTGTGTGCAGAGTGTAAGCGATACATCTAAACAATCAACGCTGACATATCAAAGTCAAGCAGTTAACAGAAAAGTGTCTCTATTGTTTTATGAAGTGATTCTTTACCACATATAAAACAAAATTGGGCTGCTCCACATGAGGTCAGGTCTGACTTGAGATGCATCTTTCAAAACATAATGAATGAATGAGCAGGAGGTCAAAAGTTCGAGGTAAGACACTTCACAGGTAACAAAAATCCAATATACAAAGACACAGTGACGTGTCAAGTGGAATGTAAGACTTTACTACATCTAGGGCTCATTATTATTTGTTCGTAAAAATCTGAAGTAATTTTTAATTTACATAAATAAGCAAACATTTCCTTGAAATTCAATAAAAATTCAGTCAAGAACTGGTGCACTGAGCTACTGAGTGGTTAAACAGGTGGCTTAACACACTTTTGTTTTTATACTTGAGCAGGCTGAGATGCCTTCCTGCAGGGCATACTGCCTAGATCTGCACCAGTCTATGTCTACGCCAAAACTACTCTCACTAAATAATTTTGAGCCTCATTCAAGGTGATACACAAGGTGATGCTGTTGCTAATCTGAAATACAGTATTTCAGATAAGCAACAGCTTATCAATGACTTTCTTCTGAAATGGCCAATCCTTCATGAGTTAGTGGGTAGAGGTTGAAGGATCCCTAACATAAAAACACAGTTTGATACTGACTGTGACTTTGTAGGTGATGGCTTTCTGTAGTCCCTCTGGAGAGATCTGCAGCAACTCTGCCACCACTCTGATCTCCTGAGCACTCACTACTGACGCCACCTCCTGGCCATCAGCCTGTGATGCAACATAGAGAAGAGAAAGAAAAAATACTTGATCTTTTGTGTTTATAATAATAAAAAACAAAAAACATTTCTGTTTATTGTCATTTTAGTTTCTGGTTTACATTATTTCTTGTTTTTAGCGCTTTAAATTTCCTTAACATAGTTGCCTCATTTGGATGGCCAAAACATTCCAAACATGTACCAAAAATATATACGCGGTATGTGACATATGTACCATGGTATTTTATTTGCCTGAATGATCTTCAATTAAATATTATTAATAACAAAAATAAAAACAAAGAGAGAAAGAAAAACACTACCTCATATCTCTGAAAGTAGATGTTGCCCAGGTGCAGTATGGAAGAAAGAACTCGAAAGATGGCCGACTGGTCTTCAGGGGTGAAGTGAAGGATCTCCATGGAAGCAAGCAGACGCAGGAAGTCCTCTGCATCATTCTTTCCTTTTATCTGATAATTTCCTCCCTGTGTGAGGACAAGAGAAAGGGCACACCGGTTTGGACTTCACTTCTATCTGTATCTCCACATGACATTCCCGCAAAGTCCTTAAAAGACAGATGATTGTGCTGCACTGTCTTTTTTACCTGGTTGAGATAATAGTAGGTCTCAGCCTCTTGAAGATAGAAAGCCTGCTTCTGCTGCGAGGGGAGACCTGCCAGCATCTCGTAGAAGATGTGATAGTTCCTCTCATCTTTGGCCTGAAGGGGAAAACTCAAGTTTAACACACTTTGTTACACAGAAAATATAAGATATCAAGTGTGTGTGTGTGTGTGTGTGTGTGTGTGTGTGTGTGTGTGTGTGTGTGTGTGTGTGTGTGTGTGGGTGTGTGTGTGTGTGTGTGGCCGTCTG
>NC_060151.1:10592298-10657704 GCF_021292245.1 Micropterus dolomieu
GTTATCTTTAGTTATATAGCACAAACTTTAATTACAACACCATAAAATGACACACAATTCACTGAGAAAGCTTTTTTGAGAATGGAACTGTTGTGTATTTATTTCATACTCACTCCTCCAGAAAGACCTCTATGTATTTCCCAAAGCGACTGGAATTATCGTTCCGTACAGTTTTGGCATTTCCAAATGATTCCAGCAGAGGAGCTGCCTCAAGTATCTACCGGGCATTCAGACACACACTGTATCAACAACCTACATCAGCATCAAAAATATCTTGCTCTGACAGTAATAGATCGTCTATAGCATACATCCAGCATATATGCTAAAAACAACAGAGCAAGAAACAATTAAAATGCAAAGCACCGGTTGATTCTGTGTGAACTGTAGTCAAATAAAAGGCTATTTAATGCCCATTTGAGATTAGTTAATTCAGACCCTGATCAGACAGTTGAGGGGATGCTAGACAGATTTTATCTAGCAAGTGAAAGAAAAATGCACAAGAAAACACAACATCTCTACTGAAAATTGTCACACACCACAGCAAAACACAGCAACCTGCTATTCTTATGGCCATGTGTGTAGATGAGTTGCAAAATGTAAAGCACAAGTCATGCAGGCAACCCCACTACCTCAATCTGCACCGAAGAAGAGCCAGCAGAGATAAAGAGACATGGAAAAAGAGACATAGACAGGCGTTAGTCATCCTTCAAGACGGGAACGTGTGTGTGCGTGTGTGTGTGTGTGTGTGTGTGTGTGTCCAAATCAGCTGGCAGCACTAGCATAATGTGTGTTCGTACCTGTTGTGCAAGATTGCTTTTGTGGTGTATTGCTGTTAGGTAGCGGAGGACTAGTTTGGTCGCCTCTGTTTTCCCAGATCCGCTCTCTCCACTGAAACAGACACAGTAACACACACTCAATGTATAAAGTATGCCATAGGAAAAATATGATACATTTGAAGGATACACATATACTTATATGGTTTTCTACCTCAGTATCCTGGCTGTGTGTCTTCACCTCAGCTAAATGTTTAGAGGAGCTTCTGAACATAACTGGCCGTAGAAAATTAAAGGCGCAGAAAACTAAGTAGCATATTTAAAGTAAATGTATTGTATTGTATTGTAGTAAATGTAAAGGATTAGTCCTTCTTTAGTGTACTATCGCAGAGGTTTCCCCAGGTCATGTTAGGATCATTTGCTGAGCTAAAGTAAGCAAAAGGTTACAGCCTGTGATGTTCCAACACAAGGTCAAGGAAGGAGAAATATCCCATGTCAAGAAGTATCCTTCAGATTTGGTTTGGCATTACACTATGTTCTCACTTTTTAGTGCTGCTTGATGCCATTTCCTCCTCGGCCGAGTTTCAATAAATATTTCTGCCCTGTGAAAACTTATACATTAATAAGAGTTGAGCTCACAAGATTTTGCTTTATGGTAATCAGCCCAGATGTGTTTTAGGATTTTTGTTTCTAGTTTTGTAGTTTTGTAGTGTCAGCAGCAGGTCAAAATGATTTCGATCATATGGATGCTATTGTTAATGTTGCGGTGATATTATTTCCACACGCCTACAAAATAGAATCAATAGAAACCCTTGAAATGATGGTTGATTACATCACAAACTGGATGTCAGAGCAGCCATGACAGCTGCACAGAAAATCAGAATTTGACTCACGGTTTGTGTTGTTATATCATTCAAACCATAAAACAACAGAAAATGTTTTAAATGACAATGGCAGAAACTGTATCTGCACATACTACATTTTTTGGATGCCCTCGTGACAAAACTAGTGCTAGTATTTAATATTTTTTAATGGTACACAGGATGAAATTTCTCAATTGGCATAGTGGGCTGTGATATCCCATTTGCTAAAAGTGGAAACTCACAATGGCCAAAGAGTGAACATTATCTGCACTTTAAGCACCACTGCACACAGCTTTTAATAATCACTTAGAGCATCGATTATTTGATCCTTCTCACCCCCTACTGGTGAGTTTGACTTAATTGACAAAGTGACGTGAGACCAGGCTAATCTTGCATTAGGTAAGGCCACTTTTACGTTAAACCACCTGAAACGATCTTACACGTGCACACACACACACGCACGCACGCACGCACACACACACACACACACACACACACACACACACACACTGTGCTTCACCACTGCCAACAGCTTAGTGCTAAATACCACTATTATGTAAGCTTGGCCAAAGGGGGGCAGAGGTGTATGTGTATGTGTGTGTATGTGTGTGTGTGTGTGTGTGTGTGTGTGTGTGTGTGTGTGTGTGTGTGTGTGGTATTTAGGGACACCGGCACCTTGACCACATTCCAGCATAAGGTTTCAACTCACGGGCTGGTTAGCTAAAAAACGGGCCATTACTGGTCACTGTACACCAGACCTCAGTTACCCCTTATCACGCACTCAGTGGCTCACACACAAACACAGGGTTTGCACACGTGCACATGGACACACACACCTTGGAAACATCATCTGCTCCTGGCACAGACCTGGCTGGGCTTTCTTTACAGGTGTCTCCTTCCGAAAACGGCTAGAGTGTTCCAGGTGTGTGCGAATGGGTACATGTGTAGGAATTTTTTGTATTTCCTATGATTGTTTATGGTAATATCTAAAAGCACACACCTGTGTGCAAGTGTGTGGATATACTATATATGCGTCTATGCTTTTACATCTGAGTTAGGTGTAAACTTGCTAACTAACTGTATGTGTGTTTGTGGGTGTTTGTTTGCTCCTCCAGGAGATAAGTCATGACATGGAGTGAGGCGCCTGTGACAGATAGACGGAGCTTGAGAGGACTGAAGGATGGCTCTGTCTTAAGTTTGCTGGCCAGAAAACCACAGACAGACACTCATGAATTTACAAACACTAATCCAAATGGAGATGGAAACCTAACTGTCCAAGAAGCTTCATGGACACTGTGTGCACCAAGGTTACGAATGACATGCAACTAAAAATATGTTGCTGTTGAATGCAGGATTTTTATGTAAAAACTATCTTTCTATCTGTTTAAATGTCTATCTTGTGTACTGTGTGATCAATGGTATAGAAATTTTTCAGGCACATATGATGAATAGAATTTAAAAAGTGAAACACAAACCAGCAGGGAGTGAATTCAGGAGTGGTGAATGAAACTCCTATTTATAAATCATACATGGCTGGTAAACATTGAAGTCTGATTTACAGGTACATGGAAAGTAATTAAAATTTGCAGATGACGGATGATTTTTATAAGGACTATAGAGAGCCAGCCCCCTACCTGATTATTATGACCTGGTTGTGTTTGGCATCCATCATTTTGGAATAAGCAGAGTTTGCTATGGCAAACAAATGCCTGAAGGAGAAAGAATAGCTGCATCAACAATCTATCAGATATCTAAAGAGATAAAAGCAATGAATTGAGCCAACAAAAGCTTAAAGATAGAACATGATAATTAGTAATAATTTATAGTACAGATTAAGCTAAATTTTTGTGTTTTTAAAGTGTGAAGGTATTGACAACTACAACTAGTGCTCAGTTTGTTTGTTTTTTAGTTTATTGTCCTCACAGTTTCAGAGGGACCAGGACTTACGGAGGGTTCTCTCCAAGAGCATGACCCTTGTACAGCAGTACCATGTCCGTCCCATAGATGTTGTACATCTTATAGGGGTTCACAGACACCAGGATACTACCTATGTACGTCTGAAAGTAAACAAAGAATAAGGAGAAAAAAGATACAGAGAGATAAATATATAGGCTTGAAAAATCATCACAAACTCAAAATAAAATGATTTGTCTTTAAATGTATAGATTGAAGACATTTTCATTAGTATAAGGGTTATATGTAGGTGGTTGCATGTTGGATGCTCGTGTTGCTCAGATACTTGCATAAATAAGCTCCCTCTCAAATCTTTTCCTCAGGTTAAGCAGAACAGCCCCTTCATGCATCTCCCTAGACAGAAGCAATAAGACGAAGGTATTTAAGAATAACAGAGAACTTTTCCTTTCACTCCATCCAGACCATTTTTGCATCTTTGCACTGTGCTGAATTTAAATATGGCCTTTATTCACTAAGGAATTTGCCAATCTCTTTGATCAATCCATAGGCATGTCCCATTCCTGCACAGATACATTACTCAATTTTAAGAACCTGTCCAGAATCTTGAAACCCATTGTGTATTTGAAGCTACAAAAATTATTATTGGTGTGTAAGACTGCCCACTGAGTAAAAGATGTGCAGTAGCATTCATTCTCTATACTGCAGATTATTATTTCAAATCATGATAAATGAAATGGTAAAGTAAAAAAAAGTATCTTTTGTTTTATACATTTTACTGTTGCACTTGACATTATAGGTCTCTCTCTGACAAAGTTAACTCAGGTGTGTGTGATATTTTTACTTACTCTAGCTGTGTCATATCTTCCACTCCATCTTCCTCACGTTGCTCCCGGTGAGTCATGGTGGGCAGGCTTCTGATTGAGTACATCTAAAACATGCACATATACACTCTAAAATGAGGACATGAAGCCCTTAGCACAATCGGCTCATGTATCAATACATGCACACACTTACATGGATGATTCTAATCTTGATTGACTCCAGTATCCCCATTTGCCCTTCTCTCACCAAATATATGTGCTTTACACATTTTACCTATTTAGCTCATTGTGCCCACTACCTATCATCACTATCATGCTCTTTCAAAAACCATCAACATATAATTAAGCTACCATCCCTCATAGTACTCTACCCTTCATCTCCACTATTGTGCCAGGTTTTCTCCCGAATATTTCATGTGCAACTACAAGATTGCATAAACATAAAGACATATAATATAGTGGTCACCATTAGCTATTGTGTCTACTTGTAGTGTGTGTCATGTATTCAAAACTTTTACCTTGTCAAACCAGTGCCCCTGTGGTTCCCCCTCCCTGCTGAGATTCCACTCCCCTGGTTCATGCCCCACATGTCCTTGGCCCATCAGGCTGTAGGGATCAAGGAGCTCCCCGTCTCTATACATGGACCACTTATTGAGGTTCTGCACTGTCCCGTGAGGTAGAACCCTCTCTGCACCCCACATATCCATTTCTTGCTGCAGTCCCAAGCCTTCAACCCCGGAGCCCTGTGCCCAGTGCTGTTCAGGGTTGGATCCCTGGACCTGGGGTGACACTACAGCATATGAGGAAGGTAGGCGGAAAGTGGCACCCCTGAGATGAGGGTTCTGCAGGGCACCAGAGAGGTTAAGTGTGCGAGGTTCTGGGGTGCTAGGGGCACCAAGCCGTGTCATGATATTACCATCGGGGAGACGGTACTTTGCCCCACGAAGGTTTGGGTTCCTTGACAAAGCATTAGACAAGTCAAGTGTGCGGGGTGCAGTACTTGGTTGAGAGGGGGTCATCAGAGTTCCATCTGGCAAACGGTAGGTGGCAGATCGGAGGTTCTGGTTGCGGAGAGCCTTTGAAAGGTCGAGGGAGCGTGACTCAGAGGTATCAACAGAACCAGGCTGCCTTAATAGTGATGTGCTTGGGAGTCTGTAGGAGGCACCACGGAGGTTTGTGTTAAGCATGGCACCAGAAAGGAGAGGACCAGAGGAGCCAGAGGTGGGAGCTTGGGTTTGGTTTCGTGAAAACAATGCTGATCCATCTGGGAGCTGAAACTTTGCCTTACGCAGGTTAGCATTCATTAGGGCGCTTGATAACCCCGGTGATGAGACTGTAGTCTCAGCATTCTGTGTCTCCTCATCTGGACGTTTTAGAATGGAACCATCTGGTAATCTATAAGATGCCTTGCGAACATTAGGATTGAGAAGAGCAGAGGAGAGCATAGAGGAGGAAGGGGTGACAGGTTCCGGTGCTGGCTCGTTTCTTGTAACCAAAGTTCCATCTGGCAGCCTGTATGTGGCTTTACGTAAATTGGGGTTCAAAAGTGCAGAAGAAAGCATAGATGAGGAAGGGGAGGGTGCAGGTGTGGGCTCTGTCCTGGTGACAAGAGTGCCATCAGGCAATCGATATGTGGCCTGTCGCAAACTTGGATTGAGCAAGGCAGAGGACAGCATAGAGGATGAGAGGGGTGATGGACCTAAAGAAGGTTCAACAGGTTCAGTTCTGGTGACAAATGAGCCATCAGGTAGTCTATAGGTGGTCTTACGTAGGCTTGAGTTCTGCAGGGCATTGGAGAGCATAGAGGGTGACACCCTCCCACCACCACTGACACCACCTCCAACATCAGTGGTAGTTGGAAGCTCAAGAGGTCCCTGAGACATTGTCAAAGTGCCACTTGGAAGCCTGAACATGGATCCCTGAATTTGGGAGGTCCTCAGTCCACCAGAGAAAAGTGAGGAGGAACCTCTGATTATACCTTGTTGAGATGTGGTGGGTGCAGGGACAGGAGAGGCAAGAGACGTGGGAGAGAGGTGTCGCTGAAGGGGTGAGGTAAAGGAAGCATTGCGCAGCTGAGAGGTAAGCATAGCAGAAGACAAGTGTGGGGAGGAGGGTATAGAGGGGGCAGGAGGGGCTGCTACCTGTGGGGGAGAGAGGACAGCTGTATAGAGGTTGGCATTGCGTAATAGAGGAGATGAGTAGGAGGTGCTGCGCAGGTGGGAGTTCTGTGTCAAAGCATTGGATAGACCAATAGTGGAATATGGGCTCAACCCCTGGCTCACCTGTACATCAGCTGATATCTCGCCCTGACCCCCGGGTATGGGGGAAGGGCTTCTTTGTAAAGGTGTGGTGATGCTGGCATTCTGCAGATAAGGGTTCTGGGGCCTGTGTCCCAGATAAGGTGATAAGGGTGCAGTTTGAGGGAGGTTTTGAGAGTAGACTTCATACTGTGTTTGGGGGGAAGAGGATCTCTGCAAAGGAGAAGAGTAAGCAGTGGTTGAATGAGGGATGAAGGAATTGATAGGAGAGGGAGGAAAGGGAGCACCTACAAACTGGGGGTTTGGTAAAGCATTTGTAAGCATTGGGGATGGGCCTGGCTCCATCATTGTGTAGTCATACTGGGTGATACTGTGAGATGGTGGGAGAGTACCAGGAGAAAGGCTGGGGTGAGGTCCTGTAGGTTGAAAAGATGTTGGCCCTGCATTCTGGGGACTCATAGCCCTGTGTGGAAAGGGGGACGGCGGGTGAGATATATGGTGCATGGGAGAGGCTGAACGGGAAGGCAGGGGAGATTGACGGTGCAGTGGTTGTGGAGAAGGAGGTCTACTCTGCAGCCTACGCACTGATGGCTGGGGGGAAATAGGGCCACTGTGTTTCAAAGAAGGCTGTGGAGAGACAGGAGGCACTGGGGGAGGAGCTCTGAATGACTGCCTAGATTGAAGAGAGGGCTGGTTTCTGGACATTCGGACTAGCGGCTGGCCTCTACCGACAGGTCTGTGGAAGCCTCCTTGAGGAGTACCATGTCGCGTTGACTCCCTTAACCCTGTAGGACGGGAGCCTGTCCTGGCTAACATAGTTGAACCACCTACACCCCCCATCTGTCCTGAGGGAGGAGCTGGGCCACTGTGTACAGAGGACCTGAATGGGGCTACGTGCTGAGTGACAGGGGGTCCATGTCTACTGCGTCTCTGTAAATAGGGGTTAGCTGGGGAGGGTTTCACAGCCCCCATGGGCACGTGACTTCGACCTCCAGCACCACCTCTCAGCCTGCGAGTAGATGAACGGGTGGGGAGGGGGCGACTACTGATGCCTGATGGGGAAGGAGAGGGAGGACGATGGGGGGAGGTTGGGCGGAAGGTTTGGGGAGGGGACTGAGATCTCTCACGTAGAGGGGGACTCTGTCTTTGTGGGGATGGTAGGGGAGGAGAGGGAGAACGTCTCATCTTGGACGTTTGTTTTCTAGCTTTGAACAAATGCGGTCTGGTAGATGGCAGAGGCACTGCCTCCGGAGGGGGTTTCTGTCTGAAAGAGAGTCTTGGGGAAGTTGGTGGGCTTGATCTCTTCCTCAGTGATCCCTGGGGTGAAGCTAGGGGGCTAGAAAGTGGGGACTGGGGTCGGATAGTTGATGGAGCCCTGCTCAGCCCAATTCTCCCCCGTCCTCTTGTTAGGGATGGCTGAGCTCTAGCTAACATCCCTCTCCTGTGGTGTGGTGGAGAAGCAGGTGGGCTGGGTGGTCTCTGCCTGTCAAGTACGGAAGTTGGCCTTTGGCCTGCCATTGAAGCCCGGTTAGTGAGCCCTCTCCGATGGAAGCGAGGGGAGAGGTGGGGGTCTGTCTGGATGCCTGTTTGGAAGTCCATGTGATGTGGTGAGAGGCGGGGAGAAGGAGGTGCCATTGCCCTAGCTGATCCTGGCCTCAGTGACAGCTGAGGGGATGGAATGGGACTCATTCGTCGCACTGGCCTAGGTGAGGCCACTGGTGAATGCATTGGTGAATGCATCAGTGGAGGCATCTGTGGCTGTCTTCGTGGGACCATTGGTAACATTTGCCCCATCTGGAACATTTGTGGGTCTTGGGGTTGGTGCATTTGTGGAGCCAATTGTGGTGGTAAGGGAGATTGGGACAAGTGACTTGGAAAAACAGAGAAAGGAGGGTGAGTAGGCTGAGGCAGAGAGAAGTGCTCCTGTTGAATGATCTTAGGTGTTGGCGAAGGGGTTTGTCTAGTAAGAATGGGGGTTTGTTGTTGGTTCATGACAGTGGGGTAGTAGGGCTGTGCAGGAAGGTATGTGGGGAGGGACTGCTCATAATGCATATCTGACATAATTGCCAGATTGTTGAGGGCATGACCTGGGGAGGGAGGGGGAAACATTGGAGAGGAGGCATGAGAATGAGGAGGAGGTGGTAGGGTTTCCACGTCTAGTCTGTCTTTTCCAAATAGCCTAACCTGGGGCCTGGGGACCCTGAACTGCTCTGCTGAAATTGGCTCAGCGAGAGGGTAAGACAGCTGCTCCTGTCTATATAGCTGTCCCGTCTCAGCTGGATGCAGCCCAGCATCCATATAGAAAGGTTGCTGATAGGAGTTAGAAATAGCAGCAGGGTCTATATATCCCAGCATTGGGTCATTATATAGGCCTGGCACAACATCATAACCACCACCCATCATGCCATATGGGTCTGACATCCCATAGATACCCATATTGTGGTCAAAGTAATCTCCATACAGCTCAGGGTCATAGGGGTCATCCATGGCACTTTCATAGTAACCGTATGGCTCTGGCTCCATTGCATACAGCATTCCATCTTCACCATAATAATACTCCATCCCTTCATCACCATAGTACTCTTCATACTCATCATCATAATAGTCATATGGGTAACTGTAGTAATCCACGTCATCATCATAGTAAAACTCATCATCATAATAAAAGTTGTCCTCTTCATCATAGTAACCATATTCATCTTCCCACTCATCATCATCATAGTAATCCATTTCTTCTCCATATGGGTCATATGGGTCATAGGTCATGGGTTGTCTCAGGAAGCCTCTAGGTCTCCACCTGTCATGGTAATCTTCCTCATATCCATACTCATCATCATCATACTCATAGGCTTCATCGTAATGATGTGTCTGTCTTCCTCTAGTGTTCCTGTTAGCAAATGACAGGTGCTTTCGTTCCCGTCCTCGTGCTGGTGCCCCCAGCCGACCTTGGCCCTTAGCAGTTAGGAACCTCCCTGTCAACCAGTTAGTTGCTGCAGCTATCCTTCCTACCATCCAGCTTTTATCCTTAAACCCTGATCCTGCATTCTTTTTTCCAAACATTCCTTTGAATTTCCCTCCCAGTCCCTTTGCCTCTGTTGCCATTTTCCCCTTGCCTCCTAAACTGGATAGATTTATAGTCTTTTTAGGTGGTGGGGTTTCTTTTGTAGCGCCATCTTTTTTATTAAACAAGCTGAAGCCAGACAGACCTGGCTTTTTATCAGCGGAAGGTGATTTAGCCCCAAACCCAGCAAATAGCTTGCTGGCGCCCAGAAGTGGTTTACCACCAGCAGAGGGCTTGTTTTTCTTGGAGAGTCGTAGGAAGAGACGGGAGGTGCTTTTAAGGTTTCTCTTTGGTTTTGCTTTCTCTGGCTGCTGTTGTTTAGAGGGAAAGCTAAAAGGAGAGGACTTCCCTGTGAGGCCTGTGAGGGCTTTGGAGGCTCCTTTGAGGTGAGACCTAGGATCTGCCTTTTCTGCTTTTGCTCCACCTGTGTTCTTCTTCTGTCCCTCTGCAGCAAAGCCTATCATGGCCTTGGAGGCTCCTTTGATGTTAACATCACTCATCTTTTTCAGGTTTATGGCACCCATCCCTTTCTTTGTCTGGGCCCCCCCATTCTCTTCCTCCTCATCAACAGGTGAGTGTTTAGGAGGAGGCTTAAACCCCTTTACAGCCATGGCCTTAGATGCACCTTTTAGAGCTGTTTTTCCTTTCCCTTTATCTACCTTTGCTGGCTTTTTAGAAACTACCTCTTCTTCACTGTCATCTTCCTCATCTTCATCAGTAGACATCTCCTCTGACTCTTCCTCTGACTCCTCCTCTGACTCGCTGACAGGTTTTTTCCCCTTTCCCTTCTTTCCATCATCCTTCCCTTTCCCCTTAGCTGGTGGCTCCTCTGCTTTCTTCCCTCCTTTCTTGTCATCTTTCTTGTCTTCTTTTCTGTCATCTTTACCTCCCTTTTTATCATCCTTTCCTCCCTTCTTTGGCTCCTCTGACTTGCCTTTCTTGGCAGCTGATTTTGGGTCACCTTTTTTAGGTGGCATGATGTCTCCTAACTCACATCATTCTAAACAAGATGAGGAAGAACACATTCCCAAAATGTGCAAATACAGGTCAGTATCAATGTCAATAATGATATGTACTCTTGAGAAGAAGAATCCAAATTGTAGCTACATCCTCTGATTCCCAATTTTGTTTTTCACGTCTTCTCTCCTTTTTCCTCCATCTGATCTATACCTGTGACACCCCAGAAACACACACTGTGACACACTCTGTCCCAAGTCAGTTGTTCTATAATGCACACTGAGACAAACAGAAACCACAGTCCTTCAAAATACGATCTAGTAATGGAGTCGGAATCTCAGCCATCAGTGCTCACTCGCATTACAGTACGTCTTCAAGCCTGAGCAAAAAAACAGTTTTCTCTGTGTGTGTAAAAAGAGATGGATACACGTTTAGGAGTGTTAAAAAAAGCAGATGCGTATTAATTTAAAAAGTATCTTACTGGTTGTCTCTCCAGTCAGTCCACCCACCATAGCAAAAATACTTGTTGATTCCTGGTCTTGTTCTTCTCTTTAGGTTTGTAAGTAACTTCTCAGGGTCACATGATGGATAAAAGACCCTGCTATCCCAGTGACAGAGTGACGGTGTAGTCCTTTGTGTGTCTCCTATTGTTAGTACGTCCTGTGAGTCCGGCAGTGAATCCTCATCTTGGCCACCACACCAACTTTGGCAGGATGTCCCTCTAACAAGGAGAGCCGATGTGCATGTGTCTGTGTGAGTCTCGGCCTTCAGGGGTGTCCTCCTCTTTGTCCCAGAGTGAGTATGTGTGTGTTGCATTTGTGGTTGTATCCTCCCATGTCCACGTCAGCTTGCCTTTGTGACCTCCTGCAACCTTCTACATCTCTCTCTGGTTACCTCGGCTTCATCCGTCCCTGTTCATTCTTGCGCATGTGCACGCACATATGAGCATATGTATTGTATGTCTGTGTGTGTACGTGCATCAGAGTGAGTGTATCCCTAGTTATATTTACAATGGGCACCTTAATGCACCAACTATACTGCCTCGGGGTAACCCTATCTGCAGGCTCACTCCTGTATGAATAATGCAGGCTGGCTGAGCTGTTGCTAAACTGTGTCTGAGAGGCAAAGCCACGCAGAGCCAAAACACACACACACAGCAGTAGCAGCATGGGCCACAGCTGTGCTGTATGCTAAAAATGTCCACACAAGTATTCAACAGTATATCTACACACCAATATGCACATTCAACGCAGGAAGACGCAAATTAGGACTTCACAACTTACATTGGTTAGTCCAATACAGCAAGGATTTAAAATTGATAATTAGTCAGTGTTGTACTCCAGCTAACCGAAGAATAAATGATGAATTTACAGAAAATTTCCACTGAAGTGACCACCTAAATCAGAAACCACCCCTCAGAATGTATATATTAGAGCCTGATTTTGGAGCTAAAACAAAAGACATGAACGCACCAATTATTTCTTATAATTTTCTTCATGGTGAGACTGCCAAAATCCTCTAAATGCTCAATCTGTTTCATGATCCGACAGTGACTATTAGGAATCTTTTTAAATATAATCATTTATAACAAAAAAATTTTGTCTCCTCATCAAAAAACAAAACAAAACAGACATATATCTCTGCCCTGTCAGTGGAAGTGCAAGGAGTACCATGGGCTTACAGGTGTGAGGTGTGATGGCATTACATTAACAGCTGATGTTAGCTCATTTATGATGGCCTGATGTTAATTCATTGATGATGGGCTGATATTCCAGGAGGTCATCTCAGTGGTAGATATGAATGTTTAATGACTGCCCTGTGTTGAGCCTACGCAGCATGGATAAAACATTCATCGGGGGCCGCTCTAAATATATCACAAAGGGTCAACCCCGCCCTGGCCTGCTCCCCAACCAATATATAATACATACGGGCTAGTGTCAGGGGTTAACAGCCAGACACCACAGAACAGATGAAGGATAGAGAGCAAATAGCAAAAGAAAGAAATGCAAACAATAATAAAGTTTGTTTTTCTTTCTTTTGCTATTTGCTCTCTATCCTTCATCTGCATACACATAATCATTTTCTGATGACTGCAAAATGAACACTAAAATATTTATTACAGATTTACATTTAACCATGTGTACATTATTTCTTTTAAGTTATCAAAAAGACAAGAAAGATCTTGATCACTTTTGTCAATTACAGTTCCACCTCCAAGTTTTCTTTCCGCTAATTGGAGTTGGAAGAACTAATAGTCTTGACCTAAGATAGGATCTGAGCAGAAATCTGTCTCACGTATCCCCAGGGGCAGTGAGCATGACAAAACTCTAAACTGCAGGCTGCACAGCAATAACAACAACAGCAATTGTTGGTATCGTCTAACTGCAGACTGAGATAAGAGGATAAAGAAAGACTGTGGGCACAGAGGAAAGTTCAAAAGTTCCTTCCTGCTCATCAGATACTCACACAGTGAACGTTGTTGGTCACCAACACTTGTATAGAGGCACACAAAGAGATCTATTTGATATGTGTGATATGTATCTGCTGTCTGGCTGATGTGGTCTGTTGACTGAGTGAACTAGTAATGAATAGAGGGCAGATGACAGAGATGGACGAGGTGGAGAAAGAGGAGAGGGAGTTGGGCAAAGGTAAGGAGGGAAAGGGAGACAGATGCATCAACGAACTGCTGATGAATAAACTGCAGATAATATTATTGGTGAAAAGATGCTGAACGAGAAGAAGTCAAAATGAAAAGAGGCCGAGATGGACAGAAGAAGACCAAGAGGAACTGATAAAAGGATGCGAAAGAAGAAAATAACTAAAAGCAAAGAGAAGGAATGAAAAAGAACTAGAAAAGAAAATGAAGAAGAAGAAAATGAGAGAGAAAGATAGTTATTGGGAATAACAGAAGATGGAGAGAGATGGAGGGATGACAGAGAGTGAAATAGAGGGACACTGGGGAGCGAGCGTGAGAGTAGGGGAGAGTCTCTTCATCTTTATGCCAATCACTGACAACACGCTTTCAGCAGACGCACTCAGCGACACAAGACTAATAAAGGAGATCACCTGAGCAGAGCAACTCAAACAGGCTCACTTAATGGCACACACACACACACACACACACACACACACACACACAGAGGCATGTCTCACAATGGAGATTGCATGCGATCACTGAATGCAGGATCTACTCTGAGGAAACTATCTAGAGATTGACAGCTACACACACACATTAATTGGTGGATTGAAAGCATGCCGCCATTATGATTGCTACATCACATACACTAAGGGCTTGGGCCAAATGCATGTTATATATTTTACATCCACTTAACAATGCACAGTCTAGTGACGCAACACACACACACACACACACACACACACACACACACACACACACACACAAAATAACATCCTCACAATAAATTGCGGAGAACACAAGCCCAGAACCAGCTAACCCTGCACAAGACTAACAGTCTTAACCCATGCTTGCAGCTCTGAGAGGCTGTGCTTTGGGCTAAATGCTAACATCAGCATGCTAACATACTCAAAGTGATAATGCTAACATGTGGATGTTTACATTTAATGTTTAGCATGCTAACATTTGCTAATTAGCACTAAACACAAAGTACGACTATGGCCGATGTCATAAGTTTGTCTGGTATTTGGTCATAAAAAGTATTAGACAAATTAAAATTGTCACCTGATGATGGCTTTACATGAAAAGTCAGGAGATCACCAAAGCCATTGGAATTTAACAACTGGGCACCACGAATTTCTGTCCCAAATTTCATCACAACTGAGTTGTTTCATTCATGAACAAAGTGGTGTATCGACTAACCGACATTGCCATCCCTCGGGCATTGCTGCTAGCGTGACTTTTAACTGTGACCGAGATGACAGTACTATAATATGCTATGAGGGTCAAAGTCACAGCATGCACACAATACTTGGTCAACATTACTCTGCCTATGGAAACATTTTATTTGATTATGAAAAATGTATGTAAAATATTTAGGAAAATGACAGAGGGAGAGTGTCTTTTAGAGACAAGAGGATGAGGAAGCTGGACTCAGGTTTCTTGTAAGCCTTTAAGCCCCATTCAAGTCTTAAACTTTGCTGCCAGATTAACCCGCAACTTGACAATGGAGCGATGCCAGCAGCTTTTATCACACTGACGACCTGCCACAGAGGATCAAACGCCAACACTTGGCTGGATAGACAGCTATTAATAGACCTGAGAAGATACTCACTCACCGTAATGTATTTGTACATGTGAATTTAAAACAACATCATGAAGTAATTTTATCTTAAAACAGCTTCAAAATTATTTTAATGGTACACTGACTTGCAATAGGGAGAATTGCGTCTCTATCATTACCACTCTTGGCTCGGAGCGCCTGGTTTTGCATTATGTAGCACTGGAATCCTGGGCATGAAACCTATCATGTGAATGGCGGGATGCTTTACCGCACCATGTAACTCACCAGCAAGACTCTTCAGCAAGCAAGCTACAAGAAGAGGTTGTGAAGAGAACAAAGAAGATATAGTCGGAGGAAGAGAGGAAGAGAAAAGAGAGAGTGACCGAGCGTAAATATCGGACTGGCTTTTTTTGCAGGACAGATGCGAGCTAGTAAGTAATATAGTTTTGTTTGTTTGTCTTGTTTTATTGTATCAACTTGATGTTTGACTGTGTTCATTTGATTTTGATAGTTGTCCACATCATAAATAATAAAAGGTAAAGGTACTTCACTGTCACATACATCACAATATACAATATTTTGTTCACAAGAATGAGATGAAAAGATTAAACCGTTTTAAAGATCCTAAATGCTGAGATACATGAGTGGGGGGTCTAAGGGGACCTCCCCCTGGAAATTTTGATCGTTAAACACTTTATTTCCTGCATTCTAGTGAAAGTTTCTGCACCAATTTATGGTGGAAATGTTTTATTTGTGTAAAAGGAAACACAAAATTCAGGTAGCACATTACATTTCAAAAAATATAAATATAATAGAATCTAAGTCAGTGCAGCTCTCAGGCATTCTGCGCTGCTTTCAGATCTGTTCCTCCTGAAAATTAACTTTTCTCATGTAATATCATCCCTGCTGAGGGAACACATAGGTAGGTATGATTTAGTCTTCCCTCCTCTTTTGTCATTTTCAAAGGGAGAGAACGAAAAGCTTGGCCAAAAAGAAACTGTGTCAAGACGTTATTAAAGTTACTGATTGGTGCTGCATGTTTTTGGAACATTTTATAATCAGTAGCTTGTTTTTGTTTTGTTTTTTTAGCTTAAGTTACTTTTTTTGGACAATGCTCATTTATTTCTTCTACATTTTAATTGCAATTCAGGTTTTCTTAATGTGCAAATAAACCTAAAAGCATTTTCATTTATTTAACTGCAAGCTATATTTCAGAACATTTTATTTTTTTTAATTATGCTTTGAAAAAGTGGTGGGGACATAATCAGCCATTTAAAATAGCGGTGGGGACATGTCCCCAGCATCCCCAGTGTAAATGACACCTATGCATTTACATACACGTGGCAAAATTCATTCTCTGTATTTAACCAATCCCTCAAGGGAGCAGTGGGCAGCCACTG
Organism: Micropterus dolomieu; assembly: GCF_021292245.1. Classification (NCBI taxonomy): domain Eukaryota; kingdom Metazoa; phylum Chordata; class Actinopteri; order Centrarchiformes; family Centrarchidae; genus Micropterus; species Micropterus dolomieu. Next base: position 10,608,545 of record NC_060151.1, read on the forward strand.
TACAGCTCCCGGGGACCAACTTCAGATCCATGCCAGTCAATGGACCTAACATGTTTTTGATGGTGGGGGAAACATGCAAACTTCACACAAAAAGGCCTGGGACAACCAAAATTTTTATCAAAGAGCAGAAGGAGTGGGGTCTAAAGAAAGACGCTATAGAGTTGCTCCCACGCACGCACCCGTTGAGACAGGCAGACTCACCACTGTCATACCGAAGTGATTACAGCGGCCACTACCAATTTCAATCACAACATTTCAAGACCAGTTGATACAAAAACAAGTCAAAAACATAATTCCTCCAAGCTTAAGCATTGTATGTCATGGTAATGTACATGAATATGAATAGAGTGTTTGGGTTTGGTGCAGCTTACCTTATTTGTTCTTTTGAGTGACAAACATTGATTTATCCACAAATATCCACCAAAATGTCTGATGAACCCACTCCTTGTCTATAGTAACAATCTATTTTACCGGCTTCTATATGGCTGCACTGACTTCTGGTGCACTTCTGGACCCTCTGCTGATGTTTTATAGCTGAACACACACACACACACACACACACACACACACACACACACACACACACACACACACACTTCATTTACAAAGCCCATTTGGACACACAATGGGACTTGAGTGGTAAACATACCCTCTGTTGCTTCTGTGAGGCTTCAGTGATTACCTGTATATCTTTAAACAGTACAGATTGGTGCAGGTATAAGACTCTTTAGATCAATCAGTGCATCAGTCATGCAGTGATTGGGTTTGCTGCCCTTGTACATGTGTAGCAATACCTTCTCCCCGATCTGTGCCTAAGTAAACAATTGTGCAGGCCCATTGTGCATTAATAGCAGGACACACACACACCTACACACACACACCTACACACACACACACACACACACACACACACACACACACACACACACACATTACGCTATCATCCTCCCACATTGGCGTCCCAACGTCAGAGCCAGAAGGGTGATTTGCTATGAAACCCCTTTAGTGACAATAGGTTGTGAAACATTTGTGTGTGTGTGTGTTTGTGTGTGTGTGTGTGTGTTTGTGTGTTTGTGTGCTTGCTTGTTTGTACATCTATCGTTGTGAGGACCAATTAGATTTTTTGACCTTGGGTGTAAGGACATTACTGGAAAGTGAGGACATTTTGGCCGGTCCTCACTTTCAGACAGACCTTCAAAGGGTTTGAGGGTTTGAGGGTCCAGACTTGGTTGTAAGGTTCAGGTTAGAATTAGGTTTAGGTTAGGGTTAGGCATGTGGTTGTTAGAGTAAGGGGCTGGGGACGCATTATGTCAGTGAGGGTGCTTACAAGTATAGAAAACACATGTGTTGGGGAGCCTTATCAGAACACCCACACACACACACACACATCACAAAAGGCATCTCTCACACACAGCAGATGGTTAGAGCTTAGTTAAATGTTACCCTAATTTTCACTGTGCATCTTCCAGTGGTCCGCATCTCACCCACAAATAAATATTTGTAGTAATACAGAATGAATAAGTTCTGTTGAGCCAAAAATCTTAACTTAATCTTTGCCTCCCATGATCCTCTGAATGTGATTTTCGATTATAATACATTGTGGCTGCCTGCCAAACCGCATGACTAACGCAGGTTTCAATTTGCTGTGAAGACAAGAACATAGAAGGATGGTTTATTTATTGTGAAAGAATATGACAAAACCTTGAAGGCACTCATCATAGTTAATCAATAAAAGTTCAGTCTTTCTCAGAAGTAGTTAGAAGTAGCATGCACTTCTCTGGACCTCACAGCTTAACAGACTAATTTAATTACTTTACAGGAACCAAATACCTTCTTCCTTACACTGCATGTTGACAAGGTATGAAAGAATATTATGTTAATGATATAATGTGTGCTTATAGAATCACTTTTCAGGTTTTGTCTTGATTTCTTATGATAAACAAATCGTCTTCCTTTGTGTTGGTGTGCATCTCAAACCTGAACGTCCTATGACTTGTAGCAACAAATCATGGTCTATGTAAAACCCCTGAATTTTTCAACATGTTGTCTGAGCCTTTGCAAGGCGGTTTACTTTCTACTGATGCAACATGTCTCTTTAAAAGAACAAATTTAAAGTTATGTTTCTCTGTATAGCCACGCTTCTTTATGTGCCTCAATTGGCTAATTTATCACCTAGACAAACATCAGTAGACAAGAACAGAAAACAGCCCGACTATTCTAACTACTACTCTAAAGAGATTAGCTTAACACAAAGGCAAATGAAGTCTGTTAGCCTTTGTCTTATTTAAAAGACTAAAGTAAATACTGTATATACTCTTAATCCCTGTTTGTTCATACAATATACAGTAAGCTCCATACAGAGTCTTTTTTAAACACAAAATCTACTCTTAGTTTGGTGTGCAGAGAAGAAAACATTCAATATGAAGCAGGCAGCCTCCACTCTTGTAAACTTGTTTATTTGGATGTTCAACTTGGTCACCTCACGTGTGTCATCGTCTGCAAAATTCTTCTGTGGACATTATTTACCATGAGTGGTCCACTAAATTTAACGAAATCTCATGCAATTTTAATTTACCCTCAGTGAGTCCATACTTGGTTGAAGAGAAGTCAAACGTTTCCCTCTGATGTTTAATTATTCACTGCTGAATGGACCAAATGCTGAAATAACCTGATTCTCAGCTCCATGTAATGAACTGGCTGAAGCAGAAGAGGGCAGAAGAGACCAAGTAAACAGGGTACTGATCCATCTCTCAGCTGCTGGTGATGTTCGTCTATGGTTGGTATTGTTTCTATTCTACCATCCAGAAAATGTAGAATTATATGTATTAATTCAACACGAGAAAAGTGCTATATGTGCTATATAACGATCACATATAATCCTGGGATGCAACAGTAAATCTCAGTGAGACCACAACAGCATACAGCAGGTGATAACTCGTTGATTATAGTTGTTTGCTGGCTGTTGGATGGCTGCTGAAAATTAATATGTATTTTTAATGTTAAGTAACTCATGTGCGTAAATATATTTTATGGATTTTGCACTGCTGGTACATTTTTGTAGAAGTACGACTGGAGAATCGATGAAAGCACAATAGAAACACAACAGTACACTGTGACCATTGTACTCTGGTCCAAATCTGTCCAGTCTCCTGAAAATCAACAGTAACTGTCTTTTCTACAAAAACAAAAAAGTGATGCAAGGTAGTATTAGCGAAAACGCAGTTTTCTAGGAGGAACTGAAGCAAATTTGTGCAATTTGTACCACAATATGAAATCTGATAAGTAATCATTGTTAAAACAAGAGGAAAGGAGCTGTTAAGTTAATTAACCGTGGTGTGCAGCAGTTAAGAGTCATGGGGGCATTGCTTCATTGGTTCATTTAATACCAGTCACAATTACTACACCAAGGAAAAGTCACGTGATATTCAGTCAGTTGGAAAAAGAGATAAAGTAATGTCATGGTTGCACATTTGGTTGCACACATTTTTGGATTGCCTTGTATCTAACAAAAGTAACCTATTAGTAGAATTGACTTTCCACCTGATATGACGTTCAACATCACACAATTATTGTTGTAACACTGAGAGAGGAGCTCTTAGGTTTCAGTAAAGTAAGACACTGTGCTGTGAAAAGGATTCATAGAAGTACTGCCTCTGGCCTCTGAAGCTCATAGCAGCTCAGTCTCTAATGTTGTCAAATAGGGCTGCAATTAACCTTAATTTAATGTTCATTATCAAGTAATTCTGATTATTTTCTCAATTGATGGATTATTTGTTTGGTCTAAAGCATGGAAGGCCAAACAACAGCATGCGGACCAACTACGGCCCCCTGCTCGATTTTAAATGGCCCACTGCGAATTTTTTTTAAATAAACTACAATATTGCTTGAGGTTATTTCTAAAAAGTTGCCCTGTATGTGCATTGCACTTCTTAGTTTGAACATTAGAGGTGCTGCCATTTTAATAATTACTTGACCTACTAAAATAGCGGGACCGAAAAGGCAGTAGACAGCCAGATATTTCAGAATTTCACAGTGGCTTCTTATATTTTATGGTCCACAATCAAAACAGCTGGGTCACCCCTGGTCTGTAGAATGTCAGAAATTAATATTAAAAAATGATGATCACAGTTTCCTAGAGTCCAATATGACGTCTTCAAATGTATCTTTTGTCCAACTAACAGTCCAAAACTCAAAGATAGGCAATTTAATATGAAACAGAGAAAAGTACATTGAGAAAACCGCCAGGTCACAATGAATCTGTTTAAAAGGAGCTAGGTGGTGGGCAGCAAGTCTGCAAGCTACTTTTTCTCAAACTTGGACATGCTACGACCAACCCCTAAAATTTAGATTATGGCTTTAAACAACATACTGATGGCACAAAATTACACAAAAGCAAGGCTTATAAGAGGACTCTAATTAAAAACCCAATTCTTGCTTATGTGTACTGCCAGGCACCACACACACACAAACTCACACTTAGCCATGCCATATGGAGCCAAGCAGCATCAAGTGTCATGCCTGCTCCACACAATGCACACCCAGTCGACCATACCTTTGTTTCTTCTTCTTCTCCACAATAGTATCCCTCTATCCTTCCTCTTCTCTTCAGGTTATTCCAAAGCAGAATCTCTCCATCCACAATTCATTCTGGCGAGACATCTTTAAGGCATCTTTAAAGCCAGCAGTGTCAACTCAGAGCCCCTCTCTCTTTCTCTCTCTCTCATAAAGCCTCCCACTCAGTCCCCCTCTCCTAGACTAAAGAGATGCTTGTAAATATTTAATGGTGCTATTGTGCTTGTGTGTGTGTGTGTCTGTGTGAACTGGAAGCATTGGCTCAGAGTCTATACTTTCTGGTCAGCCTGCTTTGGAGTGCGGAGAGTGTGACACAAACAGCAGGGCAGCAGAGGTGGACGCAGTGGGGAGGGGTCAGGGGTAACTAAGCCTTACCTGCTTTACAGCTGAGTAGGGATACAGGTGAAAAATCTACACTGTCTTACAGTCATGCCAAGCTGTGCAGATAATAATACTTGGTGGTGTTACCTCAATGTTACCTCCAGTCTATGCGTTGATAAATTTCCTATTCATACAGGGGAGTTTTGCAGCTTTATCAAAGTCCTCCTCCACTCAAAAATGTGTTTTGCTGGGATGTTTGTTCTTCACAGAATGACGTATGCGATACTAAAGTTGGAAAGTTTCTCTGTGCTCTGAGTTTTAGACCGATACATTTAAGCATTGTTTTCTGACAACTACAGTGCACGTACACTGGGAAAGTACTTTTTTAAGTTAAATAGGAGACATCTTGTGTCCAGCAGCTGTGGCTATAATCAACATCTTTATAATAACAATGGATCAAATGTGTAATGCAATAAGGGTCGCATGTAGTGATGAACTCGCAGAGAAGTTGGCCATTAGCATCTTTCAGCTCATTTCAGTTTTTGTTTTAGGCTGACAACCTTTCTGTTTTGGTTCCATCTCACCACTCTTTGTATTTTAGCAAGTTCTGAAAAACCAACTATAGCCTATAGCAACAAAAAGCAGAAAGACGTTAAGAGTTAGCAGCTAACAGGCGAACACCGTGGAGGATTTAGCAGCTTTTGCACATATTTGTTAATTGTTATTCTTCTATATTTTTTCTATTTATATATTTACATAGATACAATTTCCTCTTCCGCTGCATTACATCTGCACAACACAAATCTGGAGTAATGCACATGTAAATATCTGCCATGTTGTTCTTTCTCTGCACAGTTGTATTATTATATTATATATTCTATTATTTTATTCTGCTTTTATAACTTGCATCTGTTTATTCCATATTTATATATTTCTACATGTATTTATGTCAACTGTATGTTTGTCTATGTGTGGCACCTTATCTCCAAAGCAAATTCCTGGTACGTGTAAAAAACCAACTACTTGGCAATAAAGCTCTTTCTAATTCTGATACTTAGGAGCTGGTGGGGACCAAAACAGAGCTAAAAGAGTGTGAATTTTGAACTTAAATTCATCATGTAGACCCTAAATGACCAATAAACTTACTTATTGCAGGTTTAAACATTTGAATTTTTCTGTTTTATGTTAAATGGATAAAATATGTTATTTTGTGTGTCGGTTTATTTAAGGCAACAGGTAGATAGTTTTATAATTCAGAATTACTTTGACATTGTTGCTTCTTTAGCTAACAGGCGCCAACTGCCTAGCAGTTGTTGACCTTGTTTACTTAAGAGACAGGGAACATGTGATTGGCTGAAAGGTGAGAGGGTGGTGAAATCACTAATAAGAAAAGTCACATTATGAAATATAAAATGGCATAAAGAGAAAAAATAACATTGTACAATAAAATAATATATAGTTTCTAATATGAAATAAAAATGAAATAACACTTCATAACAATTGAGTCTAAATAATTTCACAATAAATTGAATTTGTACAGAAGTTATTGATTTATTTTGTGATAATTACTTTACTCAAACAGCAGCGTCATGCAAAGGGTTTATAGGTGAGGTGTGTGCATGTGACAGAATCTAATCTGGGTGAGATGCAGTTAAATATTCTGCTAATACATAACATCTGATCAAAATAAAACAAACACACGGGCTCATTTAACATTTTATGGACTTTATTCCTTCTCCTGCTCATCTTAATCAAAATGTAAAACAAACCATTTCCTGTCCACAACCTACTTAAATCTGCTCTCATCCATGCGTTTTGTTAATTTTCATATACAAAATAAGAAAGGCTGCTATTTTTCATTGCTGTATATGTACTGTACAGTGAATCTTTTTCCATTATAACTCCTCCAACAACAGCCTGACTCCTCCAGCTCCGTCTCTCCTCTGTCCAATCAGGAGCTTGTTTTACTTCTTAACGATCTGGATGACGTCCTCGTGCTCCATGATATGCGTTAGGCCGACCCTTTGAGGGCTGTACTTGGTGCTGGTTCCCTGGAAGAGCAAGACGATACAGTTCAGACCCTTCCTTTTTTGTTTCTTTGTGTTTCAAATGTAGTGAATCACTTAAGACAGTGAACTAGATTTCAGAATATAAAAGATACTGATCGATGACCAGCAACAAGATTCTGAAGCAGTGAACATCTTCCTGGAGTTAGATATAAAAAGCTCAGAACAGCTGTAACAATGCCTACATTTGTTCGTAGAGTCTGAGAATTAAATTTGTTCTTGTTCTTCTTCTTCTGTATCTGCTTCTCATGTATCATGGCAAAAGGTGAATTTAATTTAGGAAGTAAATTGAGTATAATGGACATTTAATGAAGCTGAAGCACAATGACATTGCTTAGACTGTGTGCATACTAGCCAGCTCTATACTACATTTAATAACAAGTATACATTCTGCACTAATGTTGACAGCTCACTGTTTTGCCTATGTGAAAGGAATTTGTGTACCTAAAGATTTTGTACAAACACAAAATAATACAAGATATGAGCCAGTGGTTATATATCAAACAGACTTTGAACAGCAACAAAAACAAAAGTTTTCCCACAGATTTACTGTTAGTATTTAGTAATTTTCCTAGTGAAACAACTACGTACTTGAAGGATGGCTAGAATTATAGTGATGTACAACTGGCACACTCAAAAGGGAGCAAAGACGTTCACTGGTGAATCCTGGGACTGTCCTAATTAGCTGAACTTTCAATGTACTTCCTCTTATCTGATTTGCTCACCACTAACTACTCGTCTCAGACTGGAGACACAACTGCTCATATTGGGAGAAACATGACCACCATACCACAATGTATTCATCATTTGTAGAAGGGTCACAGTCAGTCGCTGAAAACATAAAGCACATAAGGCTGCTCTAATGTTCCTTCATAAGTCCAACTGCTTTCTTTTAAATTACTTAATGGACAAATTTTACAGCACGAATTATGACCAAGTAACCACCGCTGCTGATAAAAGAACACGATGCTGTGTATTTCTAAATAAATTGATACTATTTTTTCCAGGACAAAAAAACATACTGAACGTCCAAAACAGGTTACAAAGGCCACCTTTAAAAAGGCACAGCAGTCACTGAATGTCTAAAGCCCCCCCCATACATGAAATCTACAAACAGTCTGTGTTTATCCTACTCAGTAGGTCAACATTGGAGAGTTAGTTCAAACCATTTATAGGACAAGAGACAATTTAGTTTCTGAGGGTCATTGCCTCTGAAAACTTACTCACCCAAACCAGGGCATATTTGAACTGGCTGGCTAAGGTTCTGTGGATTCGATGGCACTGCGGGTAGAAAGCAAAATGGGCACATTTGTAAATCGTAAATATCATACAGAGTGCTTATACAGCAGGTCTGCTTACTGTAGTGTGATCATTTATAGGGATGCACCGAAATGAAAATTCTTGGCCGAAGCCAAATATAATGAAAAACTTAAAAACCGAATACCAAACAAGGTTTTTTTACATTCTTATCGATTTATTTTGACTATTTTTTTTTAACCACTGAATAAATTGAATAGTCAAAATGTGCTTTTTACTCAGTGTTTCCCACAGGTTTTGGAGATGGTGGGTTGGTCCGAGGCCCAAGAGGGTTCGGTAAAGTAAATTACATGTGTGCCTTTACTTTTAATGGACACATGTAATAGGTTTTCAACTTTCTGTGAATATAATCCAATTAATCTTATTTCCATACAGTATAGACACCTTATTTTGAAAACTGGACGTTGTCACATGTGTATCTTTGTGCTAAATTCATCAAGTCCAACCCAATTTGATAAATAATGTTGTATGTGGTTCTCATATCGCGTAACATGAAGACTTCATAGCCTCTCTTCAGGTAGGACTCTCATACTGCAACACTTGTCTTTGTAAAGACAAGTGTTGACAGGATAAAGTCGCTCACCTGCCTGTCAGCTCGCTCTGAGCCGTTTCAGTGGATTTACCATAATATTAAAATTGAATACGTGTGCACTCCAAATATAGGTGCGGTTAGCTAAATCGCCTTCTCACAAACGAGTGACAGAAACACTCAAAGCGGGTCAGACTGTTTGTTGCCTTTTCTAAGAAGTCAGCCACAGATGGAGTGGATGTGCTGGGAGATAATTCAGCAGAACAGTGTCTGCATGATGATTTTTGACACTTTAAAAATGCTTCTACGCTGCCGATGTGTCAACGTAATTGTTCAGTAAAAATTATTCGGTCTTTTGACGTATTAGGCTGAACACTAAAGTGCTTTTTTTTGCTATTTTCGGCTGATTAATTTCAGTTGCCGAACATTCAGTGCATCCCTAATCATTTATGTACAGATGTTCTAAAAATGTTGTATCGAAAGCAAATGTGTGAATTAATGTGCGTAATTTACCACATGTTCTACACTTGCTGCTCTTCTCATAATGATCGCATCATTAAAGTCTGGGCGCTCTAATGGAAAAAGAAGAAATTAATACAAAGTGACTTTAGACGAAGGGCATCTGTGTGCATCTCACTTGTGTAATGAGCGAATGAGGGAAAATGTGGTTGTACCTCCTCTTTTCTTAGTATAAATGCAAATGAGAGCCAGGTATTCCCACAACGTCTCCAGGAGGTAATCCAAGTTCAACTTCATCCCACAACTGAAATACACGTTTGGACAGAAAAAGGAGGAAGCCGTTTAGCTCCCACATACATACATACATAAAAAGAGTAAAGATGACAGCTACCAACAAAGACTACTGTTATTCACACACACACGTATCTGACCTGATGACAACACTGTTAGGTCTGCGAGCCAGGCGGTCCACCTCCTCGATGGAGATTTGATCCACCTTATTGTACACCTGTTGATATCACAAATGATATGAGGGGAAGAAAGAGACTCCAATCTAATCTAGACACAGCTAGAGAGATTAGTCAAAGCCTCGTAACTCCAAATATATTGTGATTTTTTTCTTGTTTTCAATTCACAAAGTTTCAATAAACTTTCAGAAAAATATCTTTGGACTTGCACTTTGGCTTTCAAACCAATTTTAGAGGTACAAGGCTTTGGGCCAATCCAGATGGTAAGTACTGGCATACATATAGGCAAGGCATGTAAACTCTGTTCCCAACGATGACGTCGATGAACTCGTCCGGTGTGCTGTCCTCCCTGAAGAGGACTTCTGCATTAAAGATTTCTGAGGAGAAGGCGTTAAAGAAGTCAACCAAATGCTAGTGTGACATGCTAACAAGGAGATGACAAGACGAATGAGAAGTCAGGAACATGTTTTCCTTCTGTGAAGGATACTGTACTCGTGAAGGATGAGCTGAACCAGTTTCTCTGAGCAGTGGGTGAGAGGAACAGTGGAGTTGTAGGAGAGGCCGCCACCTTTCTTGGGCTACAGAGAGAGACAAATCACACTTCTTTAACCAAGTGTAGTAAAAGAATTTGAGTAATAATTTCTGGAGTGTGGATGTTTTGCAAATAATACTAAGGATGTTTTTTACTCCCGCTACCAGCAAGGCCCAATAATGCCACTCTTGTTGTGTCAGTTGGGTCTGTCCAACACAACAAGAGCAAGGTACCTTGAAAGCTATTAATTGTAATTTAGTATTAATATATACAGAGTCCGCCAGCGGTTGTTTCCTAATTGTTATCATTTACCACCATCAGGTCGAAAGTTTTTCTCAACCCACATTTTACTTGCGACAATATCTCAAAAAATACGGGCCATATCTCTTTGCAACTGGCTGCTGATATTCATGGTCAGCTTAGGATGATAACAGAAAATGTACCTTGAAATAAATATTTGGTTTCGTCCTGTTGAGTCTGATGCCCACTGACTCCAACTCTTTTTCTAGAAGTTCTCTGGAAATATATATATATTTTTAAAGACGTTAAAGGCAAGAATCAAGGCAAGGCAAGTTTATTTGTATAGCACCTTTCAACAACAAGGCAATTCAAAGTGCTTTACATAAAAGCAACATAGGGGAATATAAAAAAAGACATTTAAATGTAATTTTTAAAAAGAGTGAAAGAGAATAAAACAGGACAGTAAAAGTTACTGTGCAGTGTAAAATATTAACCAAAAGCCTTAAATTTGATTTAATAAAAGGCAGTGGTAAAATCAGTTGATCAAAGTACTCGTATGCCCCTTAAATCCACTATAAAAACTCAAACACACACACACACACACACACACACACACACACACACACACAGTGGGCGTCACACACCTCTGAACCTCTCCTTTAGTGGCATCCAACATCATGATGACGACGTCCGCTGTCCTGGCAACAGCAATGACCTGCCGACCTCTACCCTTACCTATAAAAAGGTCAAAGAGTCGGTGTGTTGCTGTCACTATGAAGCTTCAAGCTTGATCTTTTTTTTTTTTTCATTATTGTGAGTGGCAGCATCTAAATTATAAACTGGAAAAATCCTTACTCTGAAACAGGCCCCCCATAGATCAACAGACACTCAAGGGTATTTTAATATACACTTATTATTTATTTTGCAGTTTGTCATCATTCACTCATTAATAATTCTGATATAACACTATAATAACAAAACAGACATACTGTACTACAGATCTACAAAGTCACTCACTTTGGGATTAAGCAAACAAAATACAAAAACATGAACCTAAGCATACCTTGGGCAGCACCCTCGATGATTCCCGGCAGATCTAGCAACTGGATGTTTGCCCCTTTGTACTGAAGAGCAACGAAGTGTAAATGACAGAGTTTAAAGCTGCAAGTGTTAGGATCTGCAGTGGTGTGAATGTGTGTACCTCTATGACACCAGGTATGCAGGTGAGAGTAGTGAACTCATAGGAAGCAGCTTCACTGGCTGTTGATGTCATCAAACTAAGGAAAGTGGACTGAAGGACACAACAGAGGATTAAATTAGATCAGCGCATGTTGAGTCTTTAGATTATAAGTCACATGAAGAGTTAGAGGAATGCAGACTTGTTTCAGGTATTTTGTTATTTGTATGTATTTGTGATACAGTATAGGATTAAGAAAACTTGTTGACATACCTTACCCACAGAGGGGAAACCGATGAGAGCAACACGAGCATCTCCTGATTTCATGACATCAAAGCCCTCGCCTTTGGCCCCCGATGACTTGGAGGGCTCCAGGAGCTGGGCTCTGTATTTGGCTAGCTTGGCCTTGAGCAAACCAAGATGGTACTCAGTGGCTGCGGGAATGAACGGGGAAAATGTGACTCAAAAAGAAGTCTTACTGTGACTTTAAAGGTTTCAGTGCCTTACAAGTTCTTACTTTTCAATAATGTATGAGAGGAATTAAGAAAGGCTGCTATAAAACTGTAACACCAGCACAACCGCAGCTCTACTTCAATTTCTGAGATATTAACGAGTAAACACACACACACACACACACACACACACACACACACCTGGTTCGCCCATAGTGTAGCTAACAGTTAGCCCCGCTGCTGCCCTCTCTCACCTTTGTTTTTCTGCGTCCGAGCGATTTCTCGCTCTATTTCCGCGATTTTCTCCAAGATCCCCATAGTGGCAGTTCAGATGGGCTACAGCTACACTGTCAGGGAGAGAAAATAAAAAAAGAAACGTGTCACTCCACAGTTGTTAGCTTTGTTAGCCACCCGGCTAACCAGGGGGACTTAACAGTTGACAATCTGCGTGAAACACAGTGAGACAGCACATGCAGCTTTGAATGAGTATCCACATAAAACACAGACAATGTCAACAAATAAAATGCTGTAAAATGGTAGAAATTTACACTTTGACAGATGGTACACTCCGCGGCATGCACAAGTGACTAACATCACAAACCGGAACACGTTCCGTGCCCACTGACGGTCCGGGTGAAACAAGGAGATGTTATCCCATGTATCTTTACCGCTCACATCAACCGGGGGTTGTGTAACCATGACATTGTCCACGCGGTAGAGTAAAATATTAAAAAGCTATAATGTGTCCGAGTCGGAGGTAGCTGCCTTTCAACAGCCGGACATTCCTGAAGTGTATCGATATTAACGTTAAAGGTCAGTCAGAGTTATTAACTTTGCTAATAGCGAACATGGCTGCGCCCACAGGACCAGGGGGACCATCAGCTTCCAACCTGGCCGGGTTTGAAGGCTTTCCGTTCGCAGTGGCCGGCAAACCAGCAGAGGACAGCTCTGGTAGAGAGCAGGAGCAGACAGGGGGTGTGAAAAAGAAGCCATGCAGGGCCTGCACGGACTTTAAGTCGTGGATGAAGGTCCAGAGGAAACAGACGACAGCTGCTGTACAGGTGACATGAAGCCAAGGAGGGATGGCGAGATCAGTACTTTCATAAAGTTTGGCCTGACAAGACGATGGTTTATGAACTTCTTTTTTTAACGGTCAATGCACCAAATTCTGGCTTAACTTTCCATTTGGGCGACAGATCTTTCTGTAACAAATGCCAAGTGGTTAGTTCTCCGTTGAGCTTTATCAGGAAGTCTGTTGTTTCATGACGCAATGTCCCATGTTTGTTGAATTTGGTTTCACCCTGTAATACCAAAGGCCCTTGGGAACCACTTTTCAGAATAAAATGTCACCACATTTGGTCTAAAGTGTATAATCTTTATAGTTATTTTATACCGATCTCCAAGGGACAGTGTGTCTTTCCCGGCGTTAGCGAGAAACTTGCCTGTAGAACAGGATATGAGCAGTGCATGTATATCCTTAAAACAACCACAGATCAACATTTAAATCACTCAATGCAACAGGCGTTCCTGTCTATTCGCTTTGAATTAACGTCTGATTGACTCTGCAGTTTGTGGCTCGGAGTGTGTTTGAATACTCATGTCCGTATGATTCTCCAGGAGAATGGAGCTGCAGAGTCGGAGCAACAACCAGACCCACAATGTCCATTGGACAGGGAAGAGTTAGGGCGTAATACCTGGTCGTTCCTGCACACTATGGCAGCATATTACCCCGACCATCCATCGTCCACCCAGCAGCAAGAGATGGGGCAGTTCATCAACCTTTTCTCCAAGTTCTTCCCCTGCGATGAATGTGCAGAAGACCTCCGGGGCAGGTCAGACCACAGCTCTTTTGTCTTTGAGTCTTTGGTTTTAGCACAAGCAAGCAAACAGATATGCAGCGGTTTTCACATTTGAAGATAAAGAGCAGGCAATTTCTAAATTCACCCTGTCCCCCTTCACAGATTAAAAAACAATCAGCCGGACACCAGGAGTCGCCATGCTCTTTCTCAGTGGCTCTGTCAGCTCCATAATGGCATCAACGCGCGGCTGGGCAAGCCTGAGTTCGACTGCTCCCGTGTGGACGAGAGGTGGAAAGATGGATGGAAAGATGGTTCCTGTGACTAAGGTGTGAGGAAAACGTCCTTCCTGTCAGTGCAAAACTTTCTTTGAGTGGAAACAGCACAAAGTGGAGCTCACATTGTGGTGACACACTGCGCGTAGAGAGTGTCTTTTCTCGTTTTGTGGTTAGTTAATATAACTGATCTGGTAATAAAATTAAATGTAAAAAACACACAAGTATTCCTCTCTGTTTGACAGGACTCAGAGTGAAACAAAGCAAAGTTTCACTGAACTTCTTGATGTGGGGAGTTTTAAAAGTTCAGGATACAAATGTTTATTGACATTCTACGTTCAGTCTTGTGTGGAATACAAAACACATTAGATTTGCCTGTTAAAGCAGTAAATTTAGCTATTAAAATGCTGCCCTGACTGAAGTTGGGGTTTTGATGTCAACCCAGATTTACCACCACAACAACAATCGATATCACTTTCTTAAATGTGTGAAAAATATTTATTACAGAGATGTCATTATATCAGTGATTAATTGGAGCTTTCACTTTTAAATATGTCAGATAAATATATGTATAAATTACATAGTGATGATTATAGAATGTTTTTTCATTGTAAAACCACACTCAGTTTGTGTGTTTGTACGGTGGCGTATCTGCCGAATGTGTTAATTTATTTGCATAATATAGTGCTTGAATTAGTAATGATGTCATTTTCTAATTACAGCCATGACTGATTGATCATTTAAGTAATTAAATTAAGTAAAAATACATGTATTTTGTAGCTCATAAAAGGCGGTTATTTAATTGTGTTTCTCTGTTTCATGTAAATATTTTGGCTGTTGGTCAGACACAGTAGGTTCTTTTTAACCACTTTGGGAACTCTGGTAACATGTAATGGGCATTTGTCATTGTTTTTGACATTTTATAAGACAAACAATCCACAAATTTAGAAAATAGGTTAGTGGATGAAACACCTGTTAGTTTTAACACCATGTGAAGCCCTTGTCGTGAACGTCAGTCATGTCACCTGATCAGTCTGTGAGTTAATAATAAACACTGATCATTCATTTGTTATTTAAGGAGCCAGTAAAGGACACACTCACACAAGTCTAGTGCTCCAATGCTACTGTTTGTTTTACCGCTATCATGATCTACATTCATCCTCTTTTTGTTTATATGTATCAACAACCAGTATTCATCCTCAATGTTCGAATTACTTCCTTTCTAATACTTGTGTTTGTCTACTTTACATTTGTCAACATTACTGTTAAATGATTGGATTTTGAAGATGTCACTGACCTCTAGTGGTGTGAGCCATGTGTACATGAAATTGTAAAACAGCAGCTTTAGTTTCCAATTTTCACAACACTATTCCTGTTTTTACAAAACCAATATAAAGGACAACTTCGATTATAATGATACCTACAGAGCAGCAGATAGTGTGAAGGATCAGCTCTGTTCTCTTATGGATAATCTCATCTCCTGCCTGCGTGTGTATGTGGACTTTATCCACTGTTAAGCAGAACTGTACTTAATCTATGATATAAGAATAATATTGTATCAGTATTCAGGATGCATGTATTTGACAGTCAAGTTAATTATATTTATACAGTATAAAGCCCAAAACCAGTGTGGTGGGCCAAAACACAGTAATCTGCAGCACGAGCGTGGTGAAGCTCATAATTTTATGTTGAGACAGTTTAGTATTCAGCTAAATGGTCATTGCTGAGTCTACAGTAATTGGCGCATATCCCATGATAAGCGGCATGTGACTATACTGTGTTGTTGTATTTGGCAGAGCAACATCATCATCATCATGAGACTTTTCTCCATGTCGTATTTTATCATTTGTAATGTTTGTGGCTGATGAACGATTCAGGCACATTTTTGCTCAGTGTATTGTTTGTAACCTAGAGTCCTTGAGGCCAGTATTTAGATGTCCAGCTTTTACTGAACTTCTATAATACCTCCAGGGCTGTATCTGCCATTTTGGACAATGAGGTCGTGTTCAGTGTGTAATTCTGAGTGGAGTTTCATTATATTTTATAGGCCCCTAGTACCCACACAGGTGTTTTCACTTAATTTGATTAGACTTTGTCTCAGGGCACAGAGACCATGCACCTGTTAAGGTGGCACAGTTTACACCTTTATTATTCTTATTAGACCGATGTGGAATTTTTAAGACCAATACCGATTTCAATATTTGAGGATTTTAAAATCCGACCATCAGATATATCAGCCGATATTCTTTTTTTTCGTTTCTATTTCAGAAACACATAACGTTAACATTATTCCTAGCATTTGTTATGTGTAGTTATGAGACCTCAACAAGATAAAACAGTTTAAAAATATTTTTTTTTATAATAAATAATCCCTGATGATGCCATAGTGACTTTTTTTTTTTTTTTTTTACCAGAAAGACTGCATTTGGAAGTTTGGGAAGAGTTTGGAACATGTGGATGACTACTAGTCAGGGAGGGGCTTACCAAAGATGACAACTTGCATGGAAGTGAACCATTGTTATTGGAGCTTGAAAGTCAGGATATCTCGGCTGTGCTGCTTTGATTTTGACCATTCTTTTTGTAATGTGCATCTTGTGGCTCCCCAATTTATAAGGAAGTAGCCTAGGATAGGCCTACTAAATTGCAGGAGGCCACAACAAATGATGGTAGCCTACCACAAACATTGCTTGTTGGTTGGTAGGTCTGCTCATTAGGGGCCTGCCTGGTTTTATTTCCCCTTGTGGGCCTATAAGCCCCTATCATTTTAATATCTGTACAGGCTACAATATTCCATATTAGCATGACAGTATTAAATTTGGTCTAAATGGCTTATCCCACCTCAGCCTGTAGCGCGGGTACTTCGGCCACGCAAGCTCCGCCACTCGCGGCGCCCTCCTCTGTGCCCGCGCGCCTCTGGGTGCGCGCAGGACCCTTCACTACAGCAGAGAGCAGCAGCGCATCCATCCTGCCGTGGAGCCGGGAGCGTGGACCCGCGAGGAGCGCACAGAGAGAGAGAGACACACACAGAAGATGGACGGAGTCGGATCGTTCGGAGCGGGCCGGGCCGGGACCACTATAGACCCGATTGCCTTCGCCAAACAGCCGCAGACCATCCTCAGAGTGCTGTCCTGGGTGAGAGCGGGTTTTTCCGGGACTGCTGTTTGCGCGCTCGCGTGTGTATGTGTGTGTGTTTATGTAGGGGGGTCCTCTCTGTTGTAGTTGCTGCGCGAGACCCGTGACGTGTTCTCACTGCAAATAGACCCCAGAAATCCAGAGATAATTGATAAGCAGGGTGTGTTAATGGCAACCATGGAAGGAATGGTTTATAAGATGAGTGTACTGATATAGAAATGTACCGTACAGGGTGTAACCAAGGCCTGGTGGTTGTGTGACACCCTGACCATGAAACTGATCTCACTACAGATGTTTTTTTTTTCTGGAAAAAACCGACCTATCTTCATTTTATAAATCTTCTTTTAAAATTGCTTTATCAGTAGGCCTAGGCTACAAGCTGAGATGTGCAGTGGACCCGAACTGTGTAGAAAAGGAGAGAGACAGAGCCAATTCGTTCCTCAGCCTCCTCCTACTTGTTATTCACGCCAACCAGACTATTATTTTCTTCTCTAAAATATAACAGTGCTATTTACCACGCACACCGTCTTTGTTTAAATCGCCATTCATATTTTCAGCTAATGATTTTGCTGATTTACCCTAAACGGTCGTCGTTTATCATCTCACCTGTGATTGGTTCGCGATCATCATTACGTGCCCTGACGTTTGATGTAACGCATCACCTTTGGGTGACACACAGAAGGTCTTTTTTTGCCAGTGCAGGGATCTCTGAAACACACAGCGGAGGGATCTTTCCAGGACTGTGCAATGTGTGCGAATAATTCCTGATGAGTCTCTGGCTACCTTTGGGTGTAGGCAATTATATCTAGGCCTATTGTACACATACTGATATGGTTTGAGTTTTTGTTGTGTAGGTTAAAAAAGCTATACTGTAGTGAGCCTGGATATGTGTGAGCCTATTATGAAGGAAGAACTCACGCTCCAGTTCAGATAGCCAACAGCAAGTATGTTTTAAACAGTTTGGGATGATGTGCTTTAAAGCTTAATTGCCCATTAAGTTGTTTGGGTGTATTTTTCCCATGGCAGCTTAAAAAATCTTCAAAATGTAGATCGGGCCACATCACATCTTGATATTCAGCCTGCAGCTGCAATCAGCGGTGGAAGAGGCACTCAGATCTTTAAGTAAAAGTACCAATACCACAATGTAAAAATACTCAGTTACAAGTAAAAGTCCTGCATTCAAAATCTTACTCAAGTAAAAGTACAAAGTATCAGCAAAATGTAGGCCTACTTATATTATCAAAAGTATATGTAGGCTACTTTATGGAGAAAAATGGCCCATTATTGAAGTAGGCCTACTAATGTGTAAAACTACTTTATATAAATGTTAAACCAGTGATCCTTGGGGTTAGAAGTAGCCTATAAAGCAGCATAAAAATGAAATGGAAATACTAGTAATACAAGTAGAGTACAGTAGTAGGCCTACAGTACTTCTAAATGTACTTTAAATCACTTGCTACAAAGATGAGAAGAGATACCAGAAATCCATTTCCAGAACAAGAAGAGGTGCCACCTTGTCCATCCTGGGTATTCTCAATAAAAAAACAGCACATGCTGCTTTTTGACTTACTCTCACTTTCTCTGCTGGAACAAGGGCATGTTCCTCTATTTCTAGATCATACAGCAGACTGCAATAAGTGACAAGGAAATCAAAGTGTAAAGCAGATATGCGGGAAAGTAGGGGTAGAGTAAAAATAAGTAACAGATTGATAACACAATATCAGGATATTCAATAGTGGAAATTCCCCATTGAATATATCTTTATCATATCTTTAGCATTTTTATTTTATTTTTAAGTAGCTTTCTCATGCTGATCTACTAAAAGCACCTGAGGTTGTATCTGCACAGATTATAGCCACACATGTGATTAGTTTCAAAGGAGGACCTGACATTATCCCATTGTGTGCCCCTCCGCCATCATATGACCCACACCCAAGTGTGGGTGCTTTTCTGCGTGTGTGTGTGTGTCACATGACCCTATTCTGCCATCAAGTGTTAGTCAGCTGATCAGTGTCAGTGTGTGAGTCCAGAACAGAGGTAGAAAGAAATACACAGTATTACAAATCAGACCTAAAGAAGGGTGTTATTCATGAAAATGGGATGAACTAACAGGGGGAAAAAGTGTGATGGCATTAGCTGTATCAACCTTTATCACACAACCTCTTTTGGTGCACACACTGCCTCGGGACGAAGTGATTCTTGAGGGGAAGTGAAGCATCCACCTCTTCAGTCAGTCAGAGAGAAAGAGAGGAAATTAGGTTAATGCCTTTATTCTGAGCATGCTCACAGACGTTCAGCCACAATCCTGGTTCCAGAGAGCCTGCAACAGTGTTTGTTAAAGAGAGGGAGACAGTAGGAGGATTAAAGAGATACGTTTATTGTTTGTTTTTTTGGTTACTCGCTCTGGTGTTCCTCCTTATTTTACATCCTCTTCCATGTCTCTCACTTTCTTCATCTATCCCTCTCCTCTTCCTCGTGCCCCCCTCCACAGATATTTTCGCTGGTGGTCTTTGCCTCCATCGTGAACGAGGGTTATGTCAACCTGGGCAGCGAGCGTCTCCACTGCATCTTCAATCGTAATGCAGACGCGTGCAACTACGGTGTGTTCGTGGGCCTGGTGGGCCTGCTGGCGTGCTCCTTCTTTTTCCTGCTCGACTACAAGTTCTCCTCCATCAGCTCCGTCAAAGACAGGAAGAAGGCTATCATGCTTGAGATCGGTTTCTCGGGTGAGGAGGCAATCGTGTTTGGTCATATTTTCACACACAAGTAGACTGAGGTGACAGAAATGTGTTTTATTTCCAGTTTTTTATTACATAATTCTTACAACTTACCAAGAGTCAGGAAGTGCAAGACACCTCGTTTTGCACTCTGGACATTCATTGTTAGCCTGTGATTTGTCAGACTGCTAAGAGACAGTGTCAGTGATGTGAATGTTCTTTTAAAATGAGACAGGACCTTACACATTCAGTGAGTATTACTGTAAAGACACAACTGGCAGGATTCAAAAGGCTGAGTTTCCCCAAAATGCCAAAAACGTAGCCCAACCAGGCTCAGTTCTCAGAATTCTGCTGTTTTGCACCACAAGACATCAAGAGAAATGAAACCTGTAGACTTACATTGGAGAAAGTATTGGAGAAATTAAAGTATTTTTAATTTCGAAAGGGAACAAAGAACTTCTGTAGCGGGCCGGGATCTGAGAACTCAACCGCTGCAGGTCATTTTGTTTCATGCCGAAAGTCAACTTGGAAATTACCTTTCTTGCAGTTTTAACAACGTGTCTCATTGTTCCGCCGGTTTCTGGCAGGTTTCTGGACCTTCCTATACTTCGTAAGTTTCTGCTTCCTGGCCAATCAGTGGTCTCAGACCACGGCTGATGAGCTGCCACTCAATCAGGGGGCAGATGCAGCCCGGGCTGCAATCGCCTTCTCTTTCTTCTCCATAATCACTTGGGTAAGAACATGCAGCTACACAGAAAAGACGAGAAAAGTTAGTAACACTTCAAGCAGAGGCTCTGGATTAGAGGCAGCCTGACCAGTTGGGCCGCTGTGCCTGGTAGACCCGTTTAATAATCCATCCATGACCTAAACAATCGACAGTAGGCCTAATTCCTTTCTGACTAAATTTAAAGAGAGAAACTAGTCATGCCTCTGCTGAACCGTAAGTAGTTTGTGACTTCTGATGCTTCATCGATATTCTTTTTTTTTTTAAGTGAAACATTGGGTGAGAAGATTTGACTCTCATAACTGTCTGTTAAATATGAAGCTGCAGCCAGAAGCCGGTTAGTTTAGCATAGCACAAAAACTGGAACTGGGGGGAGACTGTATAACAAAATCGGCCTACCAGCATCTCTAAAGCCAAACTATTACTTCTTCTTCTCTCCGCTGGTTGCGTGGAAACCATAGACTGTATAATATTTAATCCACAGACATGAGTGTGGTATCAATTTTCTCTTCTAACTCTCCCAAGAATGTTATTTCCCAAAGTGACAATTCCTTTAAGGCAAGTCAAGGTAACTTTATTTCTATAGACTAAAAGAAACTGCTTTAAAATCCTGCCAAATATCTGGTTGTGAAAACTGAGTCTTGATTTAGTCTAGCTTACTTTGATAACGACTTGTTTTTGTCTGATCTCTTCATCCCCACCCCCCTTCCCCCTGCTGCCCCTATAGGCTGGTCTAACAGTGCGTGCGGTCCAGAAGTATATGCTCGGCACGGACATGACTCTGTTCACCACGGAGCACATGGACGGCGGCGCGCCCACCCAGCCATACCCCTCCAATTCACCTGTAGGCGCCACCACTGAGACCGCAGAGGCCTACCAGAGCCCACCATTCACCGAGAACAACGCAGCACCCACGTACCAGGTTCCCATTTACTAGATATGGTAGACCTGATGGTGGAGGAGGAAGGGATGAGAGGAAAGTGATAAAAATTGCTTTCTGTGATGTTACACCTGCTGTTGTGTATGTGTTGATCTGGGCTGAGTTTTCAGTAATTGTTCAAAAACGGCCTCGCCGGCTTTGTTACCTCCTCTCGTTCCCTTTCCTTCCTTAACATTCCAGCTTTACCTCGCACTTTTCCACACCTGTATGTTGAACTCAATCTTCTGCTTTAGCAAATCCAGTGTTGTCAGATCAGAGCAGATGAGAGAAAAAGAGAACAAGAGGAGGAAATGTAGACAAGGAGGCCACGGTGCAGTATTCAAACATTATTTTGAAAAAGAAGAGATCAACAAGTGAGTGACTCCACCACAAAGCAGTATTAGATGACTAAAAATAGTGCAGAATCCACTCACATACAGCACCTTCATATTATTCTCTTCATTCATTTAAGTGTCAAAATCCCCTTTCATGCCAAACAGTACGGGGAATGTTTTTTTTATTTATTTTTTTTAGCTACAGTATGGTCTGGTCTTTCCTCCCCCTCTCTCTGCTGCAGTTAAAAGTGATCATGTGTATTGAATCTGCATGTTTCCAAACTTAGATATCAACTAAGTGCCATACTGTACTGTATCTCTCAGACAGTGACTTAATTTAGTAGATTTCCACATGCTGTAAAAAAAAAACAAAAAAAACAACAACAATGTTTTGTGACCAAGTGCAATATCTCACATTCTTATGTAGGTAGGTATATACTGTACTGTAGGTAGGCTAGTTACGGTCAGAGTAGACCAGTTTTAGGCACTGTCTCAAATTACATACTACTCTTTGAATTGTACTAACAAATCTCAGGCATTTTTCCAAATTAGAAGTGTCGATCTGAACTATCCTGGTGAAGTTTGCAAGATATGGAAGTTACTGTATATCCAACAGATCATGAGATAACTTTTCATCTACACAACAATTTAAATAAAATTAGTATTGGTCAAGAATCCTTTATATCATCTCTTTGAGTATTTACTGTATGGTCTTCCTCTATGTGGTGGAATGATTATTTTAACCCTTTTTAAAGATTAACAGTGTCACAATGCAAAATATTCCTTTGAGTACATTATCACGTTAACTGTGTGAATGTAGTTCATACATGTACAAGGGTCAGTTTTCCAGGTTGATTGTTCTTGATTGGTTGATTGAAGATTTAAGATCACTTTTCAGTCTGTTATATTTCTGTACCAGAGAAGAGGGAATATAGAATGGGTCTACTGGGCACAGGCCGAGGGCCCAAGTGGCCCCTGGGCCACAGCCTCTGTTTGAAGTTACCATTAACATTTACATCTACAGAGATACAAAAAGACTACAAAGAAACACAAAACAACCATAAAAGGTACCAAAAACAAGAAGGAGACAAAACTTAGAGAAGCAAAACAAGCACAGAGATTCAAAAAGACTAAGAGACAAAAAGCAACCACAAATAGGCACAAAATTACTACAAAGAGATGCAAAACTAGAAAGAGAAGCAATACAACCACAAAGAGTCAAAAAGACTACAATGAGAGACAAAAACAGACCGCAAAGTGATGCTAAATTGCTACAATGAGACACAAAACAACTACAAAGAAACACAAACAGACCAAAAACAGACCACAAAGAGATGCTAAATTGATACAAGGAGACACAAAACCATCACAATCATCAAAAGAGAGATTCAAAATGATGCAGCCATTGTTTAGTCGTTTTGTGTCTCTTTCAGCCATGGGGGTTCATGCTTCTATCTAGTGGTGTAGGGGGAGGGGAGGTGGGGGCTTTCACATGTCTGTGCCCAGGGGCCCATTGTCTCATAATCTGTCCTGGGTGCCAGGGAGTAGTATGTGTAGTGTGTCACTTGAGACAGTGTCCTATGTTGAGTGGTGAGTGTGTGTAAAATTGGTCGAGCGGGGAGATTCTAGGTAAGTCAGGTCTGTTTATGTTTACGTTTTAGAAGCTGCCAAACTGCCCTGTGTTCTTATTGCTGTCTTCTGATTACCATGTTAGTAGTATGTTGTTAATGTCTATAGGGTTTTATGTAACCACAAAGCAGGGGGCAACAGATGAGCGTTCATTCAGTGTGGGAGGTCGGGTTGCTGGAGCATTCAGTGCAGTCTCAGGCAAAAGAAAAATCTTTAGGTGGGATGTCAAGGATCGCTAGCTGGCTAATTCATTGATCCTGCGATCCTGCCATTGAGGGGGTGGGTGGTGGTTGGAATTTGTTGCCATGGTGACAGGGACAGGGTTGGATGGATGTGGGTCACTGGGGGCCCCTGATGTAGATAGTAACCATGGTGTGTAGCAGTGTCTGTGTCGTGGTTCACGTACACTCGCTATCAGTGAATCTGTAGTTTAGGTGTGTGTGTGTGTGTGTGTGTGTGTGTTTGTGTGAGTGCGTCCACGTGCAACAAGTGTACATGTGCACGTGTGTTAGCAGGCATGAGCGATGATGGGTCTGTTTGTGTGAATGTGTGGAGTTAATTCAATTTTGTGGAGCATAAAAGTTCATTTCTTGAACATGTATTTATGCAGAGGAGGAAATAATAAGTCTGTTACACCATTTAATCGTTTCCCCCAAATAAAAAATAACATTTATGCTATATATATTGTCACTATCACTGTTAAGATATCTGAAACTAAGAGTTGTTGTTTTTGTTGATGGACAGAGCCAAATATAAAAATATAACTGACCTGTAGCCTTGCCTACTATTCTAACTGATCCTGTGTAACCAGACCAGAGAAGGAACTGCAGCACCGGGACAACCGGGGCTCTCAGAGTTTAATCATGACAATAATGCATGAAAGTGTTGTATAGAAATCATCATATATTGAATACTATGTCATTCTTAAGTTGACTCCAAGATGTTTTGCAAAGTGAGATTCGCCTACCATCAATGCAGCTATCAGGATTCTTTCTTGTGTTATATTTGTCACAGTTTATTGTCAGAATTGAGACCATGCATACAAACAACGCCTTGTTTTTTCAGTGATTTTACCTTAACCTCATGATCTTGTCGGTGTGTGTACATGTCTCAAATATCCAGGTCCCACAGTGCTGACTGTAACAGGGAGGTAACGTTAAACTGTGGTAAAGAAATCTAAATGTGACCCCAGAAACCTAATCACACAAAACAGGTGATAGTGAAGTAGTCATTATTTATGAGGTTAATGATCACAATGTAACCATGCAGATGACTTTAGTTGTAAAGAAGTAAGCCCTTATTTTTAATGCAGTCTTAAGGCAAGGACTGAAATAATTTCAAAGCCGTCAGTTTAAAGAATAACAAGTTTAAGATTAATCTGTGAGCATGATTTTTTATAACAAACATTTTATTCACCAGACTGTGTCAGCAAGTTATATATATATTATAAGCTGATGGCTAACACAGGAGTATTTTCAGGATTTGGTGTGGGACAAGGTCCAAATGGGTGCTGGAATATTACTGGGGGTTTCAGGTACTCGGTGGTATGGGTTGTTACCGTTACGTCTAATGGTGCACTTAAAAGGACTGTACTTTGTGGTTTTTCATGTTGTAGCCCATTACCTGCAAGTTGTGTGCATCGATTATTAATCTTTAAAACAGCCACTGGTTTTAGTCTAATATGATATCAGCTTGCTGAGACCGAAATTAGACATTATGCAACGACCTCTGAAATAGTAGTTTTCATTAGTTAGTGGCGGAGTCCGCCATTCACACACTGAATTCAAATGAAGTCGTAATTCTCCATGGAAGGAAATAAATTAAAAATCTTATGGCATGCTCTGGAAAATGCCAAGAACAAGTATGCTAAAATATGAAAAACCAGCAGTATAGTTCTTTAAAGCTTAGGTTGTTAGTAACCTGTTAACTGTGGTTATGGCAGACTGGGGTATTGATGATGGTATTAGGTACTTATGGGGTACTGTCAGATCAGGTTGTATTATTGTTCTCTGTGCTTCGGTCTCTTCTTCCGTCAGTGTAGTAGATAAAAATAATAATACAAGCATTCTCTATGTTTTGTGCTTAAGCCCATGTACACTACCGTGGTATTGGTTGATTGTCAAATTCAGTACGTTATTGAAGTAAATGGAACCTGTGTGTGATGCTGTCTAGGGTCTGGTTTATCCTGTACTACTGAAAAAAAATATTTAATGATTATTAACTAGAATGCACTCTTTGTTGGAAATACTTTGACTACTCTAAAGGGGCCGTCGGCACCAAAATCAAAGGTTTATGTGATCATGATGTCGTTTTGTTAGAGAAAATAAAAGGTGATATGTAGTGACGCTGGGGCCATCAGTTATGTGGTTTTCAGTAAATACATTGCATGGATGTTACAATATCTTCCCCTATAATGATAATGAAAATTTAACCCTCATCGACCAACAAACAAGTTAACATTGATTTAAACATGTTTCTTCCGGTTCTGAAGGTGTTTGATCTCTTCAGTGTAGAAACGCTGTGTACAGAGATGTGTGTCACTGTCTATTACCTGAATGTCTCTGGACTGCGGTCTGACCGTCACTCTAATAAAAAAGAAAACATGTTTTGGACTGGCTGTTATGTCCCTGACTTTAATGTGTGAAGATTTTTATCAACAAGCAGCTATAACCTTTATCTTTATAATAATGTTGTTTATGGCCGCAGCAGGCAGCTTTTTAGTGAAAAAGCAACATAAAACCACTGTACATTACCTGCTCAGCATCAAACAGTACAGACCCACAGTCAGAGACTAGCTGGTGAACATTTAGCAAACTCTTCCAAACAAAATCTTGCAGCCGACGTGCCGGATCCAGTTGGTAGGTACCAAAAAGAGAGCCATATAGGATTGATTACTGCACTTACATTCATCAAGTGGCCATAAACAACTCCAGATGAATAATAATGTTGCCCTGTAACTGCTGAATGTATAAATAAGCAACTGTTTGCTAACAAGTTCACCACATCAACTTTGGTTTGGTTAAAGCTGCAACCAACAATTTTCATTGTTGATTAATCACTATTTTCAAGGTTAAATCAATTCATTATTTTTGGTTTATAAAATGTCAGAAAATGTCCATCGGTGGTTTTCAAAGCACAAAACAACTTCTGAAAATGTACAGTTTTGTCCACAACCAGACATTCAATTTCCTATCATACAGTAAAGAAACCAGAAAATAGTCACATTTAAGAAACTGAAAATGTACTTCCCACCCCCCCCTCTTAAAAATGGCTGTTGTTCAAAGCTTGTTTATGCTCATCTGAACTGGCCAAAAAGATCTGTTATTGCAGGTTTAAATTAGATAATATGTTCAACAACTAGACACTATAGTCACTTTAAAAACAAATGCATTATGGTAATTTGTGGACAGTCATAAATCAAGTAATTAGCCAATGTTTAGCAAAATATTATTACTTTTGGATTACTTCTCAATATTTAAGAGTATAGTATGGATCAGAAAAACTGAAAATGGAAAGTTCAGCATAGTTAGGTTAGGTTTGAATGCAAAATGTAGAACAATGGCTTCCTGGGTACCAGTACAGTATGTTTTAGGTAAAATAACAAGACTTTACTCTCTTATCCTGAATACTTTTAATACACTTATCTAATATACCTAACACGCAGCAGATTATAAAGATGCACAATCTGTTTGTTGTAATATATTGTGCAGAAATGACAGGATGCTTGAAAACACCCGACTACCTATAAATGTCTTACTCCATTACCACAAATCTCTCCCCAAACTCTCACACACACGTTACTTTAGAGGACATTACATAGTCTTACATTAACTTCGTGGAGATTTACCCTAACCTCAACCACTGACCCAAAAATCTCCTTTTTCCTCAATTGGACAAGCCGTCCCCGATTAACTGGTCTTTGGCCTGAAATGTAGTCCCCAAAGGAAGCCTAGATCTCTCTCTCTCTCTCTCTCTCTCTCACACACACACACACACACACACACACACACCTGTAACAAAGATACAGAAACAGTGCTGACAGACACAGCTTTATTGAAGCCAGACAGAAAGAGTAAGCTGTGATGTACAGACAAACTCTGTATACACACACTTTCATTCAGACACACAAGACAGACGCACACCCAGACAGCTAAGAGTCCTGAGAGAGAAGATGAACAGATTGTGTGTTGGATGTTACCAACTAACAAAACAAAGTAAACGTGCCCATTGTGTCAGAGCTGGAATTCAAACAGAGGCAGAGTGGCGAGCGTGTTGGGGTTGGAATGACAATGCTTCTTTGTGTTGCACGCATTTTGAAAGCAATAGGAGTTTCTTCACGATAACTCAAAGAAATGTTATGCTAATAAAACCTGGAGACTATAAAATGAAAACCCAGAAACCGCAGTGGTTTATTGTCCCATTGATCCTTAAAAAGCAGATTATATTATTTTAACACGACTGTGGAAAAAAAGGACACACTCTTTCATAGCTTAGTATCCATTTGAAAGTGCAATACCACGGCTTGGATTAACCAATCCATCAATCAGCCAATAAACCAAGATGCATTAAAACCATTCAAACTTTGAACCAATATTTGTTCTAATTCCTGAAGCAGTCGCCCATCCTCCTACAGTACATGACGCCTCTGACAGTCGATTTACTCACACACTCAGCATGTAGCAACGGACAATTAAAATCAGTTACACTTAAATAAATATGGAGCTAAATGCTTGAACCGAACATGTTTGTGTTTATTTTGTTATTTAACCAAGCAGCCCCGCTGGGGAAATTATACATATTTCATCACCTTTGATGTTAACAAAATACATTTTTTCATCTTCTCTTGAAGTGAAAATGCAAAGCAAGGTAAAAAAAATTTAAATTAATACAATTTTTGTATTAAGGAGCAATGCATTTGAGCAAAGCCTTTGCTTGTCTCTCCTTATTCCTTAAATAAACTGACTAGTTGGACGTAGCCAGTGCCAGCTGGAGACGTCCTCAAAGGATGTAAGTGGAAACGGAGTTGAGATGGGGCAATCATGCATGTCTAAAGTGTGAAACCTTTCACACAAACCTATCGACAGGATCCCCATAAAAAAAAACAAAAATAACACCATAAACCATCTTAAATTCCAAGAATAGATATAAGGCCCGATCTCCACTGGGAAGTGGTCACACAGGAAACAGGCCACTGCGTTCCACACTGGCTGCTGCAGGGGAAACTGAAAAGTTTCCCCACAATGGCAAACGGAGGAGAGGGAAAAAACAAAACAGGGGCTAACTGATGATGCGGCTAATTGACTGCAAGGAAGGGAACTCCTCGTTGTCCCTGATGTGCAGGGTCTTGTGGGAGTTGAAGTCTTTAGGTGCAACTACCTGTCTGCAAATGGGGCACACCCGGCACTCCAGCTCAGCTGCTGCTGCGTTTGCCACCGTGGTCGGCACCTGCCAGGCGTTCTTCTTGTTCTTGTTTTTCTTTCCTCCTCCAGCGCCTGACTGTTTCTCCAGTGCTTTGCAGTCTCCGTGGGCAGTGAGGAGCTCCTGCTGCTTGCCAGTGTCTGGCAAGAGGACCAGCAGCTCGTGGAAGATGCAGTTAAAGTCATCCCCAAGCAAGTCCTTACAGCTGCGGTGGTACTGGGCTGCTGATATCACACTCTGGGAACGAGGAGAGGCGATCAGGAGATGGATGAGAAGACTAAGGAAGTCACCAAGCTATCAACACATAGCCATTTATTTGGGGTTTTATACTGTTATATGCCAATATATCTGCTTTGTTCTCCAAATTTAATAACTAATGAGTTTTGGCAGGTTGATCGAATACAGTCATGTAATACAGAATTCATTTGTTGTTCTTTTAACTATTAATGTACAGTTAAAAAAGTACACAATTCAATTAATAACATTTATGATTAATGATGGGAACGTGTGGTGTGTACCTGTCTGAACTGTGCAGAGTAGTTTTTGAACTCGTTGAACTTTGACTCATCGTTGTGGAGGTACTTTCTAATGGACTGGATCAGCTCCAGGTTCCTCTGATGGAAGTCCTCTGGCACCAGGTAACCACTGCTGGACAACTTGGGGGGCCTGGGAAATATAATTAAAAAATAAAATGCATTCACCCACTTGGTAGGAGCCAACAATGACATCAACAAAATATTTGTCGAACACGGACAAATCAAAAGAAGATTGTGCGCTAAAAAGGGAGATTGTCTCACAGGTTGACGGCAGGAGGAGCAGGCTCCACCACATTGCTGTTGAGGGGGATGCCAGTGAATCCTGGGGGAGGTTTAGTGGCTGAGATTCCCAGCCCGGGTGGAGGGGGGGGCAGAGCGGAGGATGGAGCAGGAGCTGAGGCCTTCAACGGGAAGGGGGTCTTGAAGCCTGGGAGACAAAACACGGTATGAGCAACTACTTGTATCACAACAGGATGACCCCAACAACTGACCTCCCAGCAGTTTAGGAAACCTTGGAGTTAATTTGAGGCAGCAATCAGCACAGCTGACAGCGAGAGCCAGACAAGCTGTAAATTCAGCAAACACTTCTCCAGACACAGACCGCTTTAAGACTTAATACTGATGAAACAATAACTTTAAAAACACAGACGAGAAGTGAAATTAGCTATCGAAACTCCAATTTCCTATTTTAAATTTCCATTGACTTTTGAGAGATAAGTTGGAGCATTTCCAATTCAGTTCAAAGTCTGTCTGACTCGTCTTATTGTTTTGGAGACCTATCAGTCACTAAAGCAGGTGCACAGTGAGCTTTCAAGTCAAACTCAGTCAAGTCATTGTAAATTATGTTGTCAAGACGGACCAACATAAAAATAATGTTACTTGATGAAATGAGCAGCACACAACAGCCCAAACATTTGATCATGGTATACAGTAAACAATATAACATAAGGGGAGAAAAGACAATAAATTAATATCATGGATATTATCATGGAGTGCTATACCTGGTGGTGGGTTCTTGGTCATGAGAGCAGGGAACTCTTCCTCCTGTTGAAGAGGAGGGTCTGTGCTGGGAGGAGGGGTCACCGTGACTGCCTCCTTACCAACAGGTGGGGATTTCTCAGGGTGGCTATTAGCCAATCCACTCGTCAGCGCCGCTGTCACAGGATCGGAAAGGGGTTTGTTCCAAGTTTTCTCAGGGACGTTCTCCTTCTGCGCTGCAGTTTCCACTGAGATTGCACTTACAGACTGCGTCAACCCTGACGCTGAAGACACAGACGTAGAGGGAGCAGCCGGGTTCTTCTGCTGTTTTTTCTTCTTGCTGGCTTTAGAGGTAGGAGGATCAGTGCTGGGGTTAGGGGTTGGGTTTGGGTTTGGAGGTTTGGAGGTCACAGTAGGGGGTTTGCTGTTGCCTCCTTTAACGGTGAGCAGAGAGGAGATATCCAACATGGTGGGCACTGAACGGAACTCCTGCTGTGTCATTCCTTTGATATCTTCATCAGAAGAAGGAGGGGACCGTGTACATGTCGCTTTCCCATTCTCCCCAACTTTCTTTTTCTTCCGTGAGGATGAGGTGGTTGAGGAGGAGAGTAGCTGAGGGCCACAGGAGGCAGATGAAAGAGGAGGGGCAGGTCTGGACGAAGGAGGAGGATGAGTGGTGGGTTTAGCTACTGCGGTATGGTTGGACCACGCAGATTTGGTGCCGGATGCAGTTTTGAGGGGCCGGATTTTGGACACGAGAGCGGGGAAGTCCTCCTCTTGAAAAGAGGAGGTCTTCTTGGGTTGTGCAGAGTAAGCCGGGGTCATGGGGGATGTAAGAGCAACAGCTGACAGGCTGGGGAAGTCATCTTCCTTCAAAGCCGCACGGGGAGCTGTTACCGCCGCAGGAGCTGGCTTTACACTGGAGACACACAACAACAACAGAAATGTAACATTTCAGCACGCCATGGTGTATGAGGAGGATTTTTGTTTGTACTATGTATAAAACGTTACATGGATGGGGCAGCTGTGGCTCCCAAAGCTGGGAAGTCATCTTCTTCTGGATTACTGCTCTTCATCGTTCTTACTATGAAAGAAGTAACAATAAAAACAACAGTGAGTTAGTTCCCGCTTCTGCCGTACTTGTATCAGGACTTACAGCTAAATTACAGGCATCACATAATGCAACAAGACTTTTTGGGGGGACAGCTATGAAACTAGACCAAATGGTAAACACACGCACACACACACAAACAAACAACTTTCCCTGAAAATGCATTAACTTGTACGTATGTTTTTAACATTTTTTCCTTTTTCACCTGGAGGTTTGCTTGTTGGTTTGATGTTTCCGGTCCTGTGTCTGGGCTCTTCTGGTTCTGTTCTCTCCGGCCTCTCCTCTCTGCAGTGTTTGGGAGCGCTCCTCTCCTGCACCGCCCCTCTCTCCTCCTGTCGATGCATGGCCAGGGATGCCCTCCTAGCGGCTGCCACCTCCCTGTCCTCCTCCTCTCTGCACAGACAAGCACAGGTTCACAAACGCTCAAAAGCAACACAAAACCAAGCACGTGACAAAAATGCGAATGAAAATGAGCACTAGTTGCCTGACAGTCCTGTTATGAGGCTTTTGTTAACATCCACATCTTTTTCCTTCAAAGTATTCTGTTGGTGCACAGATACAATTATTTCTCTCTCCAACAACATACTGATGCTTACTTGTGGTACACAGTCATAAACACTGCATTGCTAATTCAGACTCACCGGGAGTACCTCCAGCTCTTCTGTCCCCCCTGAGGCCTTCCTCCTCTTCCTCCACGACTGTGACGCATCTCCTCATAGTCCTCACCTGTCACCATGCCTAAAGGAGACACACCGCACCCGTTATATTCACGTTCACTGCTTTCAAAGTACACTTATATCAACAATAACCCTCCAAATATCAGACCCATGCACAAACACAAAACAATAACATTCTCACCAACCTTCATTTCTCCTCTGTTGTCTCGGGGCATAGTTAAACTGCAGGTCGATGTGGCGGTTCTGTCGAGCCTCTGCTCGGTTCTTGCTGTGTTCTGCAGCCTTGTGGGCCTTGTAGTCGATCTCGGTGCGGAATGCATGGGTGAACTGTTCTGTGGCACAGCGGCCCTCCTCACACAGATAGTGACTCTGTCGGAAGTGCTCGCTCAGATACGGGTAATCACTGTTGACAGCAGGGTTAAAAATAAAATTTAAAGGGAGGTTTTTTCTCATTTTCAGGTTCAAAACCTTATTTAGGGCTTGTACCAGAACATGTTTACATGGTTTAATTTTCAAAAAACAACATATTTTTTGTCATACTGCACATTGCTGCAGCTCCTCTTTTCACCCTGTGTTGAAGGCTTTGTTTTAGCTACAGAGTGATGCATCTTGTCTCTACATGATCTTTGTTGGGAGTTGCACATGCGCAGTTCCTAGTTAAGGACTACTAGCCAATCAGAAGCAGGGGGGGGTCAGCGAGAAACCGGTAAACACTGCTTCGGTTCAGCTGTACATGTTGCCGACCAGCTTGGAAACATAGACTGGAGCAAGAGTTTCAGAGTTGTGAGTTATTAATCTGTAACAAAAGTGTCTTTCATCCATAAAGTTTTAACTGAGCTCTGTCTCTACATCACAGTAACAACTTTATGTCCACTGACTGCCTGGAGGGTAGCTAGTGTTTGGAAGGGAGAGGAGAGGTGTGTGCTGCAGCCATAGACAGTATATTACTGGACGAAGTCACCCCGCTGATTTGAATGGAGAGGAGTGAAGCTAGTTTTGGACCAATAAAATACTACTAGAGGGCTACTTCCTGTTGGCACTAGCGTCTACTGCGCATGATCGCGCAGCATAACTGTGGTCTAATGACGTAGAACAACGGCAGAAACACCGTAAAACTGGTAGCTGGTAACTGATTAATCAGCCCACCTACGAGGCTCACCTGTGAAACACCAATGCAGTGTCACTGATGGCCGAATAGTTTTTTGAGATTGCTGAGAGCTTATAATCTAAGCAATACGGTTACATCTCTCATGTGCGAAGGGGTGTCACAGGGTTTTGACGTCATTTTTGGGCCTACATGTATCCCTCCATGCAGGCTTTGGTCTGCTTCACTGTCTGATCTCTGGCTTACCCCCTTGGCTGCAGCTCAGTGTTTTTCCTCTGGTGTTTTTGAGGGCGTGACGGAGTAGCCGCTTGGCAAGCGTTATATGACGCACATTTCGCTTTCATCCCTGTGATGTCACAGGGATGAAAGGGAAACAGCTGGACTACAAACGAGCTGTTTTCAGGCAGTTCAGAGCAGTGTTTTCTGTGGGAGATGGGAACTCCCTTTAGGGTGGACATACAGCTTTTTCACTTTGCAAACCTATTATATGCACAAAAAAAGATATATAACTCAAAGGAATAAAGGAGAGGGAAAAAGTCAAAAAGCACAATACCACCTCTTTACACCGCTTGAACTACAGTCAGAGGTGCCACACTCCCTTCGAAAGGCTGATTAATTACCAAATGCTGTTTCTGTGTGTGAGACAGTTATACGTACCTGTAATATTCCTGGGAACCGTCTGCATCACAGAAATGGCAGAAGTAGTGGTCCCTGCGCAAGTGTTTCAGCAGCTCATCATTATCAAGGTAACGGTCGTCACAGAACTTGCAGAGCGGGTGTCCCCTGTGACTGGTGTCATCTGGGTCTCCATGTACTCTGTGACGTGCCAGTTCCTTGCGGGTGTACCACTTGCGCTCATGGGAGAAGATCTGGAGGGAGAGGTAAAATTTAGTCTGACAGCACTGTGATCTTGATCTTCGGTAATATTTTGGGGGGCGCTTTCCACATGGCTTACTGAAGAGTACAAGACAGACATAATGTTCACTGATTTTTTTTTTTTAAATATGTAATGACCGTCATCTAGACATAACACATCTTCAAAGTGTTCCAATAAGTATTTCCTACTTTATTTACAAGCCAGTGCTCCATCGAATTGAGGACCTGGAGAGTCTTGCAGTTTAATGGGGCAAGAATCAATCTGTACATAAATAAATACATATCGTAGATCACATTGCAAAGAGAATTATAAATAGCTACAAAATAACTTGTGCTGGGAACAATTAGACAGATCAATATTTACTGATATTTCTGCAATATCAATATTAAAATAACGCTTCCTTTCCTGGAGTTGTTGTGAACCTGACGCCAAACACTTGCGGTTGTTTTATAATAAGCTTGACAATGTTATGGTTTCATCATACTGTGTAAGAACTTCTGTTGTTGACTAGTGTTGCAGTCAAGTAATGCTTTGGTGTCCCCGGGTGGTGCAAAAAGTAAACTGCACATCGTGACCAGAACTATTTAAATACCTCACTGGGCCTGACAGTAAGCTTTTTCAGCCACTTGCACGAGATATATCACTTTCCCAAATTTACTTGTCCGAAATTGAAAATGTTGGCCTATTAAAAAATAAATAAAATCCACAGGGATTTTAACAATTATTATAATTTATTAACATACAAAAGATCCAATTAACAGGTAACATTAACAATTACATAGCTTGGGCAGTTCTTACTTAAACATCGCCCCTACTAATAAGCCACACAAACCAGCTAGGCCCATACACCAATACACACACAAAGCCACCAGATTCTATTCATAGTTTTCATGTGACGTCACATTCCAAAGAAAACGCTGCCTTGGAGGGCAAAAAAGACGTTATTTTCCGCTGCCTGCCAAACAATAAGCAAGTGATACACTGTTACTTTGAGTTGCTGGAAATGCTGGATGGTTGTTAAAGGGATTCCTCACAAGGTAAACGGAAACATACCGCAGTCGAGCGGCGGCAGGGATCTGGCGGTTTTTAACGGTAGAAATGCAGCAGAGGATGCTGTAACGTTATATGGATTGGAAGTGTCCAACACTTGCAGTTTGTGTTCTTATATTCCTTTTTCTTAAGTTGAAAGGTCAGCCAAATAAAATTTGACTGCTTTTGCGGCGTCTCTACGGGGGAGTCGCGGTGTGAGCCGCTATGTTGGTCTGTTGTTTTGCCCTCCAGGTCACCGCGCATGTCATGACTGAAAACTATGAATTGACAGAAACAGTCCTTTTACCTCGCTGGTCATTGTAAAACACACTTCATTCCAACTCAACAGAAACACACACACACCCACCCCCCTTAGCAATTAAGAGTAATAATGTGTTTGATAAATTTCTTAAGGACCAATGACTTTCTTTTTTTGTACATGGTATTTCTTTTTTGCGTTGTGGTGACACAGATTGCAAGAACAGATTAGTTGGCATCGCATTTCCTCCAAGCTCCCAGGAAGTGCTCCAAGCTTTGAAGCCAGTTTTACTTGTGGCCAAACAAGTAGATTGAAAACAATGGATCCTTTATTTTGAGAATCACAACCCCGCGAACTGACTCATTTGACTATCAGAATTTGATCCATTCTATCGAGAAGATTCAAGTTAGCGGAGAGCTAAACCAGTGATTAGCCGGCTCACCAGCAGAAGTCAACACAGTGGAATTTAGAAACCCCACTGCCATCTAGTGTTTTGGTGGTGTAATTGCAAAGCGACAAAGACACCAACGCACAAGTGTAAATGCGAGGGTATGTGCATTGTCAACGCCATAGGTACCGGCATTGAGTCACCGCACGAGTATAAATCCATCGTCCCTGCTCTGCTTTTGATTAGCTCACCTTCTTCCTCGAGTTAGTTTGGGGGAAAACTGTCCTGCAAAATGTTAGGTGCATCAGTGCGACCAGCACATTTTTTGTCGCAGTCTGGAGCCCTGAATTAGCAAATGAAAAAAATCTCAACAAAACAAACCTGTGTGTTGTGCCGAGTTTTGTCTGCCTCCCTGCTAAGAATTGCATGCACCGCAAGCAAAAAACTACCAGACATTCTAACTTCTATGGCAAAGTATTGTTTAAAAATAATATAATATTCTTTGTGGGGCTCATTAGTGATTATAAATGATTCAATGTCTACTGATA
Source organism: Micropterus dolomieu (assembly GCF_021292245.1). Taxonomy (NCBI): domain Eukaryota; kingdom Metazoa; phylum Chordata; class Actinopteri; order Centrarchiformes; family Centrarchidae; genus Micropterus; species Micropterus dolomieu. The sequence goes on from NC_060151.1 coordinate 10,645,130, forward strand.
TTTTAGAAGTGTTTAGAGTCAGAAGTAGCATTTCCTTGATACAACTGGTCTGAAATTTGTGAGGTTTCCTATTAATCTCTCAATATTTCTGAGGGTGAATGATCTGGTGTTCTTTATTGATATGTTTAAGCATTTCAGACAGTTAAACTAAAGCCTAGTTCACACTACACAATTTTTAGCCCCGATTTGCCGCTCGGTGACCGTCAGGCTGTGATCGGAGTTGATCGGCAGTCTCCAGTCGTCATGTGCCAACTACTCAACGACGCATCAAAATGGCTCCCCGACACATTTCTGACACATCGCACATTCAGAAATCTAGCATTCCCAATATCTGGAGGAGTTGGCCAACTCAACATCCACGTCCAGCCAATGAGAGCAGACAGCTACTTTTTCACTGCAAAACACATTTTACTCCCCTCCCGCTCTCTCTGTAGCTCAGACAATCCCTGCTTCCTGCATGTGCTAATCCATCCTTTCACCCATATTCTTTGTCTTTATAATTGCTATCTTTATAATAACAAACAACAGCTGTTTCGTGTGTAGGTTCACGTCATTTCCCAATTTAACATTTCACGTGTTTTCTTGACAAAACGTGGTTTGGAGATCAGCGTCGGGTGACAGAGCTGCTGTCAGCTTGTGTAGTGTGTGACCCCCTGTCACCGGTCAGTCACGTAGTGTGAACGCCACAACGACTTCAAGACTCCTGTCACAAGACGTCAAGTTGTGTAGTCTGAATGACAAATTCACTCTGTCAAAGTCGATAAAATAAAGTGTGCTGATAAAACTATTCCTATCACAGTTTGATATCAAGTGTTACTGAGTGTTAAGGGGTAGGCTAAATGCAACAACATTCATAACAGTTTTCAACACCGACGCTACTGCTTTTTTAAAAAACATTATTTTGTAAAAGAAGAAATTCAGAACTGCTGAGTATTGAAGTACTGAATATTTGAAGTGTAACTTTATGTGAGTATACCTTGAGATGCTTGGTGCAGAGCTTGCAACAGAAGAGCTCGTGCTGCTTCCTCATGTGGTAATCCAGCTCCTCAAACTTGGAGAAGACCTTGGGCTCTGAACAGCGGAGACACTCTGGCAACAGAAGATGCCTGACAACACACACACACACACACACACGGGAAGAAAGTTCAATCAGATTCGAGTAAGAGCAAACACACAATCAGAAACAGTCAGCATTAAAACCAAATCAAATGAGTTCCTGGTAACAGAAATTACTCATGGTTATAAAGGAAAATCAATGTAAGAGCAGTGAAACAACAATTTTATTAATCATTATATCAGTTAAGTTGACTAGAAAGTTCAGACAATGGCTCTTTTTCTACTACTGATTTTACTTATGGTTGACAGACTCAAATCCCTGCATCTGTGCCTGGCTGCGATATATTTGCACTCACTCACTTGTGGTCCACGCAGATACTTCACGGTGAACATTAAGCTTTTAAAAGTGGGAGAAAGATGCAGAAGGAGTAAAAGCAAGAACACAGCACTGCCATTTACCCGCATACTTTTAGTCACGCTATTTCTGTGTGGTTCTATAAATCTTTCCACCATGATGGACTCATCAGGCTACTGCACGCCGAGATAAGAAGAGGTGCTTTTCCGACCATACGTGTGTGAGGCATTAGTAAATAAGTTGCATGTATATACTGCCAGTTAGAAGTTTACTCATGTAGATTTTACCTTTTATCTTCAGAAGGAGAAAACTCTGGAATTCATTATTTTGGACACATAGATGCATTGCTCCTGAGTAATGAGCTTTCTTTTCAACTATCTACACTGTCACAGCAATAGTCTGAAATTTCACCATGCACACACATGTCTAAACAGTCAGACACATGATAGGCATGTAAGTGCCATGATATCAGGTTCATCCGTGTTTTTTGTTTTCCAGAAATCAAGCCATGTTACCAGAGTTTCTCCTAATCCCTCACCCTGAGTATGACTACTTTATCAAGGTAGCACAAAATAAAAAGACACAGACAAATGTTACCAGCATTTGATTTGTGGTTGAGTCTCTATGACCGTACTTTGGTTAGAAATTGTTAAAATTATTAAACAGCCTATGGACAACACACTGATAAAGAATGGGGAGTGGAGCAGAGCGGTACCTGTACTGGGCATAGATCCTGTCATCACTGAAATAGATATCATGCTTCTTCTCACAGGAGAACTGCTGGTAGGGCAGACACGAGAAGGCCTCCAGTTTTTTCACAAACACCACCTGAGAACAACATGATGTAAGAGCTGCTGAACATCTCACAGCACACACTCTTTGGAGAAAGTGGAGGGATAATAAGGCCGTACTGTGCTGTTGAAAACATTTACAAGATTTAGACTGGGGCTGAACAATTAATCAAAATATTGTCGAAATCGCAATATGGCCCAGCGCAAAATCCAAATTGCAGGAGCTGCACTTTAATATATAAAAAAGGTAAAATGTGTCACAACATACCATTATAAATGAAAAATAGTGGTGCTAGAGATGCCCTGGCTTACAAATCCTTTCTCCACGCAAGGGAACATATTATTTGGTACAGACTCCAGCAAAAATCACATAATCATTTTTTAATTTTTTTCAGAGAAAATGAAACACAAATTCTGTCAAAACAACATTTTTTTTGCATATCGTTCAGACCTAATTTATATTCTGAGACAGGGTTTGGTTTGATAAAGACTTTAGTAAAAGTGACCATTTTTAGAGGTTGTAAATGCTACTCATGTAACGTTACCACTACTCTCACAAAGATCTTATGTAATGTGACGGTTAGCCTATGGAAATAAGGGAAGGCTGTCACCTTATAAACCCAAGGCAGTACAGAAGTACTTAAAGGCCTGCTACAGTAAGCAATTCAAAACATTTTCACAACAGCACCGGCGAACCATTTAACGTGCTCACGCTAGTTTGTTTGAGAGGTGACAGTGGTGACATGCTCTACTAAATGTCTACACTGTCAGCCAACTGAATCAAAAAGTCATAACCACATAAAATAAACGGGATGAGGCCAGTTGGACTAAGCACACTGCCAATATCTCAGGCCAACCTGTTAGCTAACTCTACCTGTGATAAGGTAGAGCTAACTGGCTAACCTACATTCATAGACTTGCTAATGTTAGCGTTAGCTACCTGAGCTAAGCTAATGACAGCGAGAGAGAAAAAGTAGCCTGAGCCGTTTGTAGGCAGTTTGTTGCTATGTCGTGTTTACCAGCAATGCGCGTAATTTATTATGAATACAGCTAAGGGTTTATCATCCAAATTCTGCGGGTTTAGCTTCAACAGAACTACCATAGCGATGCGGCCTAGCTAGTACCACCAGGCGCCATCCCCGAGCCACAGTAGCGGAAGAACGCGTACCTTGTCGAGCTCCTCCCGGCAGACGGCGCAGTATTTCTGCTCGCACAGCACCCTCATTTTGGTGGAGCAGCGGTAACAAACCGGGTGGTCGCATCTTCCTAAGGCGAAGATTTCGACTTCTTGGCAGCACAGGACGCAGTGCTTCTCTGGTTCTTTCGTGGTTTTTGAATCCATGGTGGTGAAAAGGCACAAATTAACTTTAATACAATTTGTTATTAAGGAAGAGCCTCAGTCACTGAAGTGCTTACGTAATTATGAGTCTGCCCTACTGCCGCGTCGCGAAACTGTCGTACCTCCGATTTGTATAGCAGGAGGATGGGCGAGCTCCGCTCCGGTGAGATGCTGCTTATCCCTATCCCACGCAAGTCCATTTGTGCAGACTGTTCCACGTGTGTCCCATGTGAGTGCCTCACGCCGGTCTGAACCTATGGGCTGATGCTGATAAGAGGGAAATATTAACTAATAATGAAATATTAACCTATGTGCCCCAAAGTCCGGAAAAGTACATTACATTTCTAGATGATTATGAACTGTTACAATTAGGAGAGGTAACCATTTTATTCACTGTAAATATCATTTATTTTCGTTTAGATTTCCACCTTACTCATCTGAGCTGAAAACCAAACAGGTGTAAAGACATTAAAGATGTCTGAGGACAGAAGAGGAATCAGACACCCTGTGACAAGAACAGCTTTGTGGCCCCTAAAATGTAATGGTGTTTTCTCTCAATCCATTTTAAGTCGTCATCATTGTCATTTTAATAAACAGATTTAATAAGTTTCTATGTCACACAACAATTTCATATCTTCCCAAGTCATTGCCCCTTTTCAAATGAGTGAAACAAGGGGCGTCGTTTCACTCATTTGAAAAAGGGCAATGAAGGAAAACAAAACTCAACAGGTAAACAGAATAGAGGTGGGCCGTGGGGCTCGTTCAGTCCTGTGGTGGTTCCAGTGTGAAGACCATCAGTCAGCTCTCCTGGGCTGGTGAAGCATAGGTTCAACTCAAAGGGGGGTTAAAGAAGGTGCTGCAGCTTTGATTCGGTTTCATTTCTGTTCTAATGAAACTCACTTTAAGTCTTTCTATAATGACTTTCTTGTTTCTGTTCAGAGCCTGATGTCATGTTGGTGGGAGGAGCCAGTCGCTGTGCCTTTACCCTGAAGATTAAACAGAAGTAAGTCTAGAAACTAGTAAATAGCTATGAAGGGAACCTAGACTCAGCAGCTGTGGTGTGGTTTCCACAGGAGGACCAAACGATTCCTTGTACAGACGTGTGCAGTGGATCGGCTCTTACTGTGTTCAGTCTGAATCTGAACTGAGGGATTGGGTTTCATTAGATTCCTCTTTCTACAACCTGTAGATCACCTGCTATGAAAATAAGACAGTACGTGGAAATGAAAAACATTCTTTGTATAATTTCAAATATGAAATATGACCACATTACTCCTATTTTAGCTTCATTACACTGTACGTTTTAGAATTGACTTTAAAATTCTATTGATCACATTTAAAGCTCTTCATGGCCTCTCGCCTTGTTATATTTCTGACCTTTTAGTCCCATACGCACCAGCACGTACTTTGAGATCCTCGGGCGGAGGTCTGTTGTCTGTTCCAGAGTCTCGACTGAAAACTAAAGGGGACCGAGCGTTTGCTGTCAGGGCCCCGAGGCTCTGGAACAGCCTGCCCGAGGAAATCAAGTCCCTTCTTAAAACATACTTTTATAGGAGAGCCTTTCCCGACTTTATTTTATTGCATTTTACTAATTTTATATTAATTTTTCATGCTCTTATCTTGGTTTTTTTGTATTATTCTTTACACTTGTTAAAGCACTTTGTAACTTGTTTTTGAAGAGTGCTCTACAAATAAGGATTATTTCAACAAGACATCAGGAGAAACTGAGCAGGCTTCAGTTCATTCCCCCAACAACTAAAACAGCTATATGTTTAAGTGACTTCAGTAGCTTCAAGACATCTAAGGCCAATAAAGTTTAGGGAGCTCAAGTTCATGGGAGCTATTGTACTCATGTTTAATGAGTTTGTTTCGGGATTTCCAACACCTTTTCTCATCAGGCTGCCCCCCCGCTGCCTTTTTAGTTTTTTTTAATGACTGTAGCAAAATCAGCATATTTTGAGGTGAGTGGTTTACTAAACCAGTGGTTCTCAAACTTTTTCATGTGAAGGACCCCTAAACTCAAATTTAACCACAGACCCCCATTTGATAAGATTTTGTCCCAGTATCAACCATCTGATAGGATTTTGGCTTTTATTCGTTTTATTCCAGAAAGTGTATGAAATCCATGACCAAAATAGTCAGTTGGTCACTTTGTTATTTATGGATGGAATAATAGTGAAAATAAATGATTCCCTTTTTGCTGGGGACCCCTTGGAACCCACTCAAGGACCCCAATTTGAGAACCATTGTACTAAACGTTTGTAATGCTTTATTGGTTAGAGTATTTGCAGGATGATATCATTAAAGTTTCACTGTTTTTCAAGAAGGTGACAGATTTCAACGAAGTCCCAATCAGGGGCCTGTAAGCAGTGATTAATCAGTGTTTTAATGTGGTCAAGGGTCCATTAGCTGTGAAGTGTCTAGCTAGCGTTTCTTGTAGTGGTTGCTCAGTCCCATGACTCTGAAGGTGCAGCTGGCAATCTTCTCATAGAGAAGGAACATGAGGGCAGCAGTCAGCACAGTCTGAAGCAGCTTGGCCTCCAGGCCTTTAAACAGACCCAACATGCCATACTTCCTGTAGAAGGAAACCAGGAGCAAAACATAATCACTATGTTAAATACGAAAGAGTAGAAGTCTTGTTAACATCATTCATGCAGATAATATTTCATGTGTTGCCTTTCTGTACACACAGAAGCTAAAGAGCTGTATGACTCTTAAGGGATTTAAGAAAATTTGTGGCCAATACCAATTTTATAGTACTACTTTATTAGTACTAATTTATGAGTGATCCTGAAACATGCAGAAATGAACAAAAACAATGCAAAATGAGTTTTCCCCCCCCCCTTTACTTTATTGGCATATTTCAACACAGCAGTTAATCCTTTAGTAGATGGCAAAAATTCCCTCACTCTGACAGGTAACATCACCTGCTGTAGGCTATGATATTCTCTTGTTTAATGACCACCTCTCGCATTAGTCATGACTGCTTCCCTTTTATTAGGCGTTTTCCCCTCCAACTTCATGTCAAACCAATAATCCCACTTTATTATTATTTCTGTCATGGTACAGAGCTGCATTGATGACACATCGTTGACAGCTGTACTATTCATATTTTCTAACCATTTCAGGTCCTCTAAAATGACTACCCACTCTGCTAAACTGCTTTTTTGTCTACCGATTTCTATAAGCAGGACTTTACGGTTGCCTTATATGGCAATTTTAGGGCCGTTGATTATGCCAATGATCAAATCTCATGAATGTGCAGGTACTCATGAACAGGTTGTATCTGATAAGTTGAAAGGAGCAATTTTGGAACACTTGTCCAAGTGAACCTCAAAGGCAAAAGTATGAGATTTGGGGGATATGAATACAAAAGTTTAAATGTTCAATTATTTGCAAGTGATCAGGCTAGATTTGTGTATTCAAGCACTGTTAACTCATCTGCAGTGGTGTATGTGGTAACAGACAATATTTACATATGCCAACTTGTATTAAGGCCATAAGAGCAAGGTTAAGGCCAGATGATGGAGATGTGTTTTCTAGTTGTATTTCTTGATGGCAAACAGATTTGAGAGGCCAACTTGTGATATACCCAGCTATTGATGATGAATGAATGTTAATCTGTACTTTACTGGCCAGATTGCATCAAAGTGAGCCAATTCTAATCCAGATAAGACAAACAGATTTGGGCTGCCAGTCTGAAAACAGTTGTAACAAATTCCTTGCAAATCAACTGCTATAAGTGCAAGAGTTAAATGTATTCTTCATCATTGTATTATGCACCGGGTCTACACAAGGGGACCTTCTATGGAGCCATGAAATTAGACAAAATTAAAATTGCAACCTTATTTGAAAACATGTGTTTGCACCCACCTCACTCTATTGACCAATAGATACTTGATAGTCCTTAGACTGGAAAGTAGTTTTGACCTGTCCGCTGAATCATTGAACTGACCAAACTGTAGGGATTTTAACACAAAAAAAACAAAAAACCACACATGTTCTTAAAGCTCCAATGTGAAGTATTTGTGTGCGCGTCTTTTTGATTATACTGGCATTGTTTTTTGTTTGTCTCACTTTGCATGTGTGCACAAACAGGAACAGACAGTGTGGACACAAATCTTACCCTAAGAATAGATTGTATTGTCTGCAGTGGGTACGTAACAGTGGTGGCAACCGCTTTGGCAACCGCGCCAATGATGAAGACCTCAACAGATGACAGCTTGGAGGGGAAGAAGAAAACATTTCATATTATTAGTAGTAACAGGGGCAGCCTAAAGGTCTTAGGAGTATGCTTGCCTAGAGGCTTTACAGGGTTCAAATGTCCACACCAACTCTCCCCTCCTTTACTGTGAGCATCAGATGAACCTTGAATACAATTGCTCCAGTAGACCACGAAAATGTCAAAATGCACGTGGTATGAAATTGGGCAAAAACACATGTTCAGCCATATAGCCTGCTTCTGCGGTCTCTGTCACCTCTGCTTAAGCCACACAAAAATCATGTGAACAGAATTACCAAGTCCCTGCATACTGAGTGTCCACTCATCCAGATGACGGGGTGACCTGAAGTTACATCCCCCCTTTACTTTTCCAGTGGCTAACTACAAGCACATATTGTCATTTGCCTTATAACCATGATGTAAATGTTATTACTGTTTTGTTATTAAGTATAAGTTAACAGGTTTACAATGATTTCTATGTCCATAGAAACAATGGAGGAATGCTTAAAATGTAATCTGATACATTTTAGGTGCGGTAATCTAAGCAGTTCTCACTGAGTGCTGTCACTAATGGCAGAAAATGGTTTCTCCTTACGTCTAATCTTTTATGAATGTACTTCTATACACTATATATTGTCTTATCCTTAACCTTTTATTTTTGATCCTTCTAACTCAAGTTGAACATATTTGGGCTTTTATATATAGTCTATATTTTATGTTTCGACTTTCAGTGATGTTCAAATGTGCTGTTACGTTGTCTCAATTTTGTTTGATAAATGACAATGCAAATTATTTATCAACTAAAATGTCAACATCGCTTTTAACCACCACATTTTCAACTTTGCTCTCCTATATCATCCTTCTACCTGCATCTGTGCCCTTACCCAGCATTCCTTCCACTAAAATACTGCTCTGATTTCAGCACTCCTTCCCTATCCTTCAAACGTTTTTACAAACCCCTAATGCCTTCCTCATCTCGCTCCATTTTTCACTCACCTCCCTGGGTACTCCTCTCCTCAGCTGCCTCTTCAGGCCTTCATAAATCATGAACTGGATGGCCGGGTTGAGCACCAGCAGGAGCGACGGGAAGGTCCCGTTCCACAGTGCACCAACGCCTTCATCACGGATGATCTGCACAAATGCATCTGGAGAAACAAAGCCGTTATTGAAATCAAAGAGTATCCAGGTATGGCACTAAATGCCACATGCTGTTTGTAAAAATACAGACGACTTCTGCCTTAAAGAGCATAAGGATGATCAGTCTATGACTGTTTACCCAGAATGCCAGAGTAGTTGGTGGGCCGTATGTCAGCATTGCGAAACTTGGAACCCTGAAGCTTCAGCCTGGTGTTCACCACCCACAAAGGAGTGGTAACCAGTACGTTTACAACACCTAGAGACAAGGAGGCATGAAAGATGAGGTAGAACAAAGCAGTACAAAATAGCTTCGTTCCAGCAGCCACCACTCAGATGAACAAGTAGTAGTCTTATTATTCTAGTGGCCATTTATTTAGTGTTTTGTTATTTTCATTTTTCTGAAGATTGGAGCCCTGAGTAATTTTTATCATTTCCATCCTGTCTGCAACAACCAAAGCAAACACTTGCACATCTTTTAGCATCGTCATATCTATACAGAGAACATCACGTAACTGTTCCACAAATCAGAAGATCAGCGGTTCAATCCCCGGATGGCTGACAGATGGTCGATAGTTGAGCAGGCATCGTGATTGTAAGACCCCAACCTCTGGCAAAAAAACCCTAATTTTTCCACACAATACCTCTGTGTAAAAGCAGGTTTTAATCAACAAAAATGTTATTTAAATATGCTTTGCACCTTCCTCGGAATTCTCTTCTCCCCACACACAGACACACAAGAGGCCTACACCTCAGGTAAACACCTGTGACACCAAAGTGTGTGACCTATGCACGTAACACATGCACAGACATCGTCCGATGGAAATTTTGTTGACATCTCCCAACCCTTACCCCTGGCTTCCCAGCCGGACATATGGAAAAGTCGCGTTGAAGAAAAAAAATAAAAAATAAAAGAGGGCTATAGGTTATATTAGAGGTCACCCTGCTCAGTCATGAAGATGTGGACTCTAATCTGAAATTAGATGGACTTTCTTCTCCTGGGTCACTGAAAGAAGGCATTTATGATCTGGACCCTCTTAAGGCTCGTGCAGACTACACAATTTTCAGCATCGGTCGATGGCCGTGCTGTTCACACTACACAACTTGCCGTCTTGTGACGGGAGTCTTGAAGTCGTTGTGGCATTCACACTACGTGACTGATCGGTGACAGGGGGGTCACACACTACACGAGCTGACAGCAGCTCTGTCACCCGACGCTGATCTCCAAACCACGTTTTGTCAAGAAAACATGTGAAATGATTAGTACATGCAGGTAGCAGGGATTGTCTGAGCTACAGAGACAAAGAGCTAAAAATCGTGTAGTGTGAACTAGGCTTTACCTGCAGCGATGCCAACAATTAAATCAGTGCTGGGTGCTGACTGCTTTCCCTTCAGCCAGCTAGCCTTGAGGCTGTGGAAGAAGTAGAAGTAGACAAAGTTGGAGCAGCACAGGCTGCAGATGACCGGGAACCAACCTCTGTAGGGAGATAGTCTGCAGGGGGGACAGCAAACCAAGGAACACATCTTAGAGCACTTCTACACTGTAGTGGACATCTCTTGTCTTTGCACCTTTTTCAGTGTGTGTTTTCGGGAGGTCAGGATTCTAAAAACAGTATGATCCTGAAATGTCTCAAAAGACTGCAATAACCAACACCACTTTGGGGTAAAACATTAAAGCCACTATGAAAAAGATTTGAGAACTTTAACTATTGCTTCAATTTGAGGTATTCAAAATGACTATGGGTACAGTGTGACAGCAATGCATATACAATACTGTACATATGTAAACATATGCTCTGTTTTTACATATATGAACTGACAAAGCTAAGACAACTGCAACTAAATCTAAGTCAGTCTAATGCAAAAAAGCACTTACAGTCCTTCCTCTCTGACAATTTCTGCCAGAATGGCTGGAGTTGATTTGGCCTTTCTATTTTCATCCACTGAACACAAACGAAAGACATGTTTTGAATAAACACGTTAACGTTACACTGATAACTATAATTACTGCAAATAAGACTGCATCACTACCTGCTTGCGTTTCTTACCTTGAAGCCTCAGTCTGGCAGTATCAAGAGGGAAGAACACTGTCATGGCAGTCACACTTCCCTAAAACCAGGTAAGAGTCACACGGAGATTTGTAATGCCTTTTGGTTCAATATGGAATATTACACCAAACTCCATTGGAAAAAATTTAAAACGACACGTAAGATACTGAATTTATTGAATGGTCATAAAACACTATTCTTAGTGTAGGTAGGTTTGGCAGGTTGCCGAATGAAAAGGTTGATCAAAACATTTCAAAATGCACAAATCATGGTCTATTCACTGTAGTTTGTAGCGCTATCGTGTCGAAAACGTCAGGGGACGTTTCATATGTAATGGAGTTTTGTGCCGCAATTTTACAGCGTTAAAGGGCACCAACTACACAGCTAACATTACAGCAATTATACATTCAGCTACAGATATGAATAGGGAAAGTAAAGCTAACTTACCACTGCTCCTGAGACAGCGTGAACCAAGCTCTCATACGAGAAAACGGGGGAGCTCATTTTAAACGAGATTATTGAAGTTTTATGCTTCCACTATTTGAATAAAATAAACCCAATGATTAATTTCTTAAAACCCCCATTTAAAAAAAAAAAAAAAAAGACAGTAGTTATAACCTCACTCTGCTGCTGTCTGTTTTTGAAGCCTCGCTTCCTCGTAGCGGACTTGTAGACGTTTTTCTCGAGAACTGGGGCATTATGGGTAATGTCGTTCCCGTCCCGCTACACTGGACTTTCTTCCCTCGTTTAGGCCTGTGGTTTTAACTTTATTTTAAATTAAACAAAGCACGTCAGTTCAACATATAAATTCCTTTTTATTTTACCTTTTAGGAATATTTGCAGGACCAACCATGGGCATTCAGGGACAACATCCTAGTAGAAGTTGCATTATAAGCTCTGCTAGATCTTTCTGCATTTAACCAGTAGGATTTGTATTCATGATGATGCTGTTCAAGCTACTGAGCATAGTGGAAAATAACTTTCACCCTCCACAAACCCATTTGGATGAACAGGAGCACCTTCGTCAGTAGTGTTTGTAGAACAGATGCACATTCCTGTACATTTTTATTTGATTCTAACTTAGTCCCCAAGAAAAGCCTTCCCATTCATTTATAGCACTTCACAAAATTAGAGATCCTGTCTCTGGTCAAGTAGTAGCACGTGTCATTTACAAAGGCTACATCATTACATGTGCATACAATCCGCTTAAGAGACATTGAAAAGGGGCCAATTATGGTCAGTTTAATGACAGGCATCTCAAAGCTACCCTTCATGCATTTGCAGCAGTCTAAGAAAGATCAACTGTGGGTAATCAATGACTGGGGGGGGGGGGGGAAATGGTTTTATCTACACCACCATGGTGGTCTCAGGGTGCAGCAACAGAACATGAGAACAACCTGTATGGAAGGATTAAAACTGGACAGGTGTGCCACATGGATTCATGATATGCATAATGGAGACCAGGGGTTCCATTACCTGAAATAGGTAACCGAGTATCTATGTGGGGATTAATGATAAAGCCATAGGCATTCTTATTTTGATTATTTAAGTTGTGAAATATTTGAGAACTTTCTTTGCCGTGAGTAGTTCCAGAGGAGGTTGAGGAAGCACAGGGGGGGGGGGGGGGGGA
>NC_060151.1:10658683-10663642 GCF_021292245.1 Micropterus dolomieu
GGGGGGGGGGGGTCTGGCCATCCTGCCTGTGTGACAAGAAACCTTAATCATTAATAGTCAAGGTTCACAACATAGTATTAAGTGATTCTACTCTAATCCAGTTAGATATCAAATTAGCTCACACAGCTAACGCAAACAATGCTAGTACTTACCTCTTCCTGGTTGTCTCCTCAGCAGGGGGGCAGAAGAGTATTGTAGGCCCAAGCACCTTAAGAGCTGCAGGAACAAACCATGAAGCTGAGGTTAAGGGGAGTAAAGACATCAACAATGTTGATTTATGTGATTATTTTCAGTGTATGTGTTTTTGATTTATTGATAGAAATTTGTATTTATGTCAATATTCATTCTTTGTGCTATATTTTTCTACGGTGTTGGGTTTTAGGTAAATATTAATTATTCTAAATGATTGTGGTCCCACCCAAGTAGTTTTACCCACGTAATTACCTGCAGGAGGGAGTGTACATAAGGCAGCTAGTTGCTTTCAGTATACGTTTGTTGCTGATTTGGTGTCTCATCATGTCTGTATGGAAGCTAATAAATACCATGTTTGTGCTTTGAATTTTACCTATGTCTCTCTCTCTCTCTCTGGCGAAAACTTAAAGCCACCGCCGGGCATTCGGACAATATGAATTGCATAGTTCTGTTGCCTTATACTTTGTGCAGCAACAGGTAGCAGGAGCTGTGAATAAAATGTTTCTGGTGATGTTTATTCAAGTTGAAAATTCCATCATTGCCGCCATGGACCTCTTGGTGTCCTCTTTTCATAGAGCCCTCCTCACCGACTCTGTTTTTGAGTACATGCTGCTCAAGCCAAATTAACACCTGTGCCTTACTCTTTACATTTTATATTAACGTTACTGTACTCCCAAAGATATTGAGTGCCCTGGAAATGTCCCTCCATCCTTCCCCTGATTGCTATCTTTTCAGTACACTACTACATATTTGTTTGGTGTATTCCTTGGTGGTGGTGGTGGGGTTTTTTGCCAGGACATGGACAAACAAGCTTTTGGGCCCTTCCAGTTGCAGATGCATTTAACCTACAATTTCTTGACAACTAGCTGCAACAGTGATGATTTAGTTAGTTCAACCATTTATTCAGCTTTTTATGTTATTATTGAACGAAGATACATTTTTACATTGACAAAAGCTTTTTCGTTAAACAGTGAGATTCAACATTGTAAAACAATCAGACATAAAAAAAACAAGGAAGGGGGTTGAATACAGTGACTGTATGTCAAAATGCAAAGAAACATACAGGCTATATGATCTTACATAGGATTCCATGTATGTTACAGCCACGCAGCATATGTGACAACACACTTGGACTTAACCAGCATTTCCTGGACAAATTCAGAACAACTGCTCCTTTTCAGGCCCCCCTACCAGGTTTATTTCATCTGACAATATCTGGCATAAACTTGTGACAAAAATCCCCAATTAAATAGTTACTCTTATTACGGTGGATATGTATTAAAATAATGAATGGCATGAATCCCTCACTTATGAACATGAACTTGAGCAAGGCACTTATTTCTCAGCTACTGCAGTAAAAGTCGCTCAGCGGCTCATTGTAAAGGACTGGTTATAGCGAGCAGCTATGAATTGTTTACGAGAGCAGTAATTTACATACTCACACACACTTCTTTTGTAACGTAACTGGCATGTAACTGGCTTGTGAAGGAACTAAGGTTCATGTCTGTGTATACCCTTTTAATACAAGGCAGGTGGTCAATGAGATAGAGCATGCATGCTCAACATGGTCTTCATAAGTAAACAGCTAAAATAAATTAAAATAAATAATTATACAAAAAAACTCCATCAGTCTCCAGCCCATTCACTCAGCCACTCTTGACACTCCCTCCTCTGCTCCTCACTCTCCTCCTGAGTGCTCTGTTCCCTGCTTCCTTTCCTCCTCTCCTCCTTCTTTCTCGCCCTCTCTCTCTCCTCCTCTCTGATCTTCCGGCCCTTCTCCACCTCGTGCTCCAGGAGGGCCTCCACAGTGGCTGTCAGTGGTCTTAAGGAGCGCTGCGGGAGCCACTTGGGATCCTCCGTGGGGACAAAGGGGTCTCCAGCAGAGACGAGCAGGGGCTGAGGTTCCAGGGGAATATGGAGGAGGTGAGCATGCAGCATCATGCGGTAGGGGGCATCATCCACTCCCGAGCTGTACGTGAAGTCCCCAACGATGGGGTGGCCTATTGCGCTGCAGTGCACCCTTAACTGGTGGGTTCGTCCTGGGGGGAGAAAGGTGGTGGCGAGGAGCCAGAAAAGGAGAATGATTTTTCACAGCTGTGCCAGTGTAAGGTATCTCAAGGTCAACATAATCATCTCTATAATCCTTTCTCCCAAGTATAAATCTAGCAGTATAGTGAGAAAGATGCAGTGGTGTTAGATATATACCAATCATTCACAGTGAGATAATACAGTATGCTTAATTAATCAGAGATGGGTTATTTATATTTTACATCCATGTCAATCTACTTTTATTTAGGTTAATTTGGCATGTAAATATAAGATGAAGGCGTTGTATCTCAGGTGAGCTGTCCCCAACACCAACGACCACGATGAAACGGCCAGGCAAGATTAAAAGAAACGATATAAATATTAATTATAAATATATTGTCTTCATTTATCTTATTTTAATATAAATTTCCTCTAGACTTGTCCAGATAAGATTTATTTCTAAATAAGGTTAAAAAAAAAAGAAGGAGGAAGAAATCAGTTCTCTTACAGTCCCCTCCAAAAGTATTGGAACGGTAAGGCAAATTCCTTTGTTTTTGTTGTTCACTGAAGACATTTGGGTTTAAGATCAAAAGATGAGTATGAAACCTACCACCCTTTGCTTGAACCCACCCATTTTTCAAGTGAGCAAAACTATTGGAACATGTGACTGACAGATGTTTCTTGTTGCCCAGCTGTTGCCTTTTAGGTTGATTGTCCAAACATTAAATAGCTCTGCATGACTAGTCTAAGTTTTCATCCTATAAAGACTGCATTTCCTGTTAAAGAGGATAAACCAACATGAAGACCAGAGAGCTGTCTGTGGGAGAAAAGCAAGTCATTGTCAAGCTCAGAAAAGAAGGAAAATCGACCAGAGCCATTGGACAAACATTGGGCATAGCAAGCACAACAATTTGGAAAGTCCCGAAAAAGAAAGAAACTACTGGTGTACTGAGCAACAGACGTCGAACAGGTCGGCCAAGGAAAACAACAGTAGTTGATGACAGAAAATCACAGCTCTCACCTACGACCTCCACAGTGCAGGGATGAAGGTATCACAATACACTGTTGGAAGAAGACTCAGAGAGCAGAAACATAGAGGTCACACCACAAGATGCAAACCACTCATCAGCAGGAAGAATCAGAAGGTCAGATTGAAATTTGCAAAGAAGAACAGAGATGAGCCGCAAAAGTTCTGCAACACAATCTTATGGACTGATGAGACCAAGATTAATCTCTACCAAAGAGATGGAAAGGCCAAAGTGTGGAGAAAGAAAGGAACTGCTTATGATCCGAAGCATACAAGCTCATCTGTGAAGCATGGTGGAGGTAATGTCATGGCTTGGGCGAGCATGGCTGCTTCTGGAACAGGCTCATTAATATTTATTGATAATGTAACTGATGATGGTAGCAGCAGAATGAATTCAGAAGTGTACAGAAACATTTTGTCTGCCAATTTATGGAGAAACCCATTGAAACTAATCGGGAGGAAGTTTATCATGCAGCAGGACAATGAGCCAAAGCACACTGCCAACAAAACAAAGGACTTCTGAACTCATACTCATCTTTTGATCTTAAACCCAAATGTCTTCAGTGAACAACAAAAACAAAGAAATTTGCCTTATGAGAACAAGGGTACTTCCATGAAAAGAAGCAAATGAGTGTTTTACCAGTGAGTGGCTTCAGTAGCACCTTGGTGACAGGGTCTCTATCATACAACCCATACTCCAACACCGTCAGCTCAGTTTGGCAAGGCTTGGGGTTCTCACAACCTGACGAGAGAAGAATGGGGGAAGATCAGCAGGAAAAATTAATACTCAGTAGTTATCTTTAAAAAAAAAGTTCAATCATGCCAAGCCTGCATCATCAAGTATTCAACAATAAATGTACATCACTACTAATAATTTTAAACTAAGTTTATCAAAGACAAATTTCCATTGCCTTGTGCTGACAACGTAACATTTTTGATTCTGATCTTTCCCATTGTGAAAAAACAGACAAGCAAACAAAACTTACTGAACAAAATTTTTTAACATTTTTGAACATCACAAAACACCCACACAGGCAAGCCGGGTTCATGTACCTTCTGTTCCCTCAATACACATCATGTGTGTTTTTCCCTCTGAGGAGTTCTTGCCGATGGAGAAGTCCAAAGTTTGTGTCTCTTCTTCTACCCAGCCACGTACCTGGGAAAGAAAACATTTTCAATTAGTTGTATTTCCTTACAGGTCTTTCTAATCACACATCAAATTATTCATTATGCAGCGTCACATACTAAAAGATATACAATAATGACTCTGCTGTGTGCACGTGTGTCACTGTATTTCACACCAGGGCGAGGTAGGCCTTGGTCACGGTACGGTCCTTGAAGCAGCGGTAAGCCCGGCCGGCAGCAGCCTTATTGAGGGCAACACAAAGAGCCCCACTTGTGGAGAAATCCAACTGATGACAGAACCTGTTGGTGGGGGGGTGGAGGATGATGAGACTATTACTCTTTGTGAACATGATGTGGGTGAGGTGATGCAGTTAGCATCAATGAGACTCTGACCTAAATCCATAGTAGGTGCTAGGGTCTGCCAGCTGAGGGAAGCGGTGCCGGAGCTGCGCCTGCACTGTGTGTTTCTCATACCACATCTTGCTGTCAATGCGGATGTCCCAGTGCTTGTCCACCACGATGTAGTCATCGCTCTGGTACAGCACACACAGGGTCTCCAGGCTGGCAGGCTCTGCGGTCGTCATGTG
>NC_060151.1:10663742-10667211 GCF_021292245.1 Micropterus dolomieu
AACAAAAACAAAGAAATTTGCCTTATGAGAACAAGGGTACTTCCATGAAAAGAAGCAAATGAGTGTTTTACCAGTGAGTGGCTTCAGTAGCACCTTGGTGACAGGGTCTCTATCATACAACCCATACTCCAACACCGTCAGCTCAGTTTGGCAAGGCTTGGGGTTCTCACAACCTGACGAGAGAAGAATGGGGGAAGATCAGCAGGAAAAATTAATACTCAGTAGTTATCTTTAAAAAAAAAGTTCAATCATGCCAAGCCTGCATCATCAAGTATTCAACAATAAATGTACATCACTACTAATAATTTTAAACTAAGTTTATCAAAGACAAATTTCCATTGCCTTGTGCTGACAACGTAACATTTTTGATTCTGATCTTTCCCATTGTGAAAAAACAGACAAGCAAACAAAACTTACTGAACAAAATTTTTTAACATTTTTGAACATCACAAAACACCCACACAGGCAAGCCGGGTTCATGTACCTTCTGTTCCCTCAATACACATCATGTGTGTTTTTCCCTCTGAGGAGTTCTTGCCGATGGAGAAGTCCAAAGTTTGTGTCTCTTCTTCTACCCAGCCACGTACCTGGGAAAGAAAACATTTTCAATTAGTTGTATTTCCTTACAGGTCTTTCTAATCACACATCAAATTATTCATTATGCAGCGTCACATACTAAAAGATATACAATAATGACTCTGCTGTGTGCACGTGTGTCACTGTATTTCACACCAGGGCGAGGTAGGCCTTGGTCACGGTACGGTCCTTGAAGCAGCGGTAAGCCCGGCCGGCAGCAGCCTTATTGAGGGCAACACAAAGAGCCCCACTTGTGGAGAAATCCAACTGATGACAGAACCTGTTGGTGGGGGGGTGGAGGATGATGAGACTATTACTCTTTGTGAACATGATGTGGGTGAGGTGATGCAGTTAGCATCAATGAGACTCTGACCTAAATCCATAGTAGGTGCTAGGGTCTGCCAGCTGAGGGAAGCGGTGCCGGAGCTGCGCCTGCACTGTGTGTTTCTCATACCACATCTTGCTGTCAATGCGGATGTCCCAGTGCTTGTCCACCACGATGTAGTCATCGCTCTGGTACAGCACACACAGGGTCTCCAGGCTGGCAGGCTCTGCGGTCGTCATGTGAAGCATTTAACTGACACAACTCGTACCTGCAGAGACAACAGGGTTATCTTGATATTGCACTGTGCAGCTTTTATTATGACTGAATCAGGCAGTGGCGCAATAAGTGTTCAGAGCTGTAAAAGTGTAAATACTACAATGTATTAATATTCTATGAAATGTATTAATATTATCAGCAGGTGTAAATACATTTATAATGGAGAATGTCCCGTTAATGATGCCTTGATATGTAGGCAGGAGTCCCCAATTTGAGCTACACTTTTGGGTTGAGTTTAATCTGTTACAATGTGTCATTTATTCTAAATTAACAATATGTTTTGTTTGTTACATTTCTATATGCAGAGTAAGGTCCAAACAAATGTAGAGTAGGGTTAGGGTTGGCTAGTAAGTATAAAGAAGCATAAAATCGAACCACTTCAATAAGTAACAAGTAAATACTAGTATAGTACTTGACTAATGTACTTATTTTCAACAGCCAGGCAGTGGGTCTGGTTCAGAATTAAAACACTGGCATCAACTCATAAAATGAACTAACACTGACAAACAAAGTTGTAAACCAGCTTCAGCAACATTAATGTCTAAACCACAGAGCTTCAACACTGACACTGTTTAGGACTGTGAGAGGAACAGGTAGCTGGTAGAAGCATCTCTTGTGCCGGACATAATTTTCTCGTCGTCTCTAATAAGCAAGTGACTTCTTCCTTATTCTCATAGGACACACATGTCCCGTAGTGTCACCACCACAGCTGCTGTTGCTTCTAATAGGAAAAGTATCCACAGGTTAGCATGTTAGCACATCTGGTTAGCTAGCTACTGCAGCTACACTGTAAGATAACTTAATAATATATAACATAATACTGCGACAGTTTAACTACTACTAAGTAGCCAAGACTAATATGTGGAATATTGTTTTATCTACATACCGAAAGTAAGCGTGCTTCGATGTGGAAACAGATGTAAACAAAACAAAGTGCTGCCGTGACTGCGCAGCCGCTCCTTCTCCTTCTCCTTCTCCTTCTCCTTCTTCTTCTTCTCCTTCTCCTGCTTCTTCTTCTTCTTCGTTTGTTACGGCAGATAAAATGACTACTTGAAAGGTTTACAGCGCCATCTACTGCACTGCAATGTGGAACAGAATTCAATTCAGTTAAATTGTATTTATATAGCGCCAATTCATAACAAAACTTATCTCATTGCACTTTTCATATAGAGCAGGTCTAGGTCTCTCTGTATTATTATTTACAGAGAACCCAAAATTCCCCTGGCCTTCATGCAATCATGGCCTCGTGTCCTAGCTGGGGTTTCTTTCAGGAAGTGGGATTACGGAATTATATGACTAACTTTCCTGAGTTTTGAGGGGGTCTGGGTTTCACTCAAGAAAGCTGATAAACAACCAGTACATATGAAGCTTGGTAATAAAAAGATGCAAAATAAAGCTCTCCAATAGTCCCCAGCTCTGTCTTTTCACAATCTCGGTGTGTGTTATGTGGATAATTTTTATATTTTCTGGCAAAGAATGTCTCGTTTTAAGACAGACGGACTTCACCCAAACAAACGGGGCTCAGAAATGTTAGCTGCGCACATACAGCATGTGGTGCGGTCCACACATGACTTTTCATATAGAGCAGGTCTAGGTCTCTCTGTATTATGCAGCACACCTGGACACACCACCGGTCACTGAACAGATCTCTGCCTCACTGCCACTAACAACTGTCTCCACCTGCTGGCATGTAAAGCCGTCTGCTACCAGTGCTGTTCCAAAGACTTCTATTCCTGTCATCATCACGCATAGACCAGTAAACCGAAATGTGCACATCCCACACAGAAATAATAGTAATCTCTTAAGGATTAGGACAACTGCACCAACTCCAGCACCCAGAACAAACTCAATTAAAATGGCTCTCTTCAATCTGAGATCACTTTCAAGTAAGACTTTTATCTTAAATGATTTTATCTTGTCTGCAAATCTAGATTTTATGTTTTTAACTGAATCCTGGTTGCAAATGAATGACTATAGCCAGCTAGCTGAACTGTGTCCACCTCAATATGATTGTTTTAGTCAACCGAGGGTCAGTGGTCGTGGTGGTGGGCTAGTGAGCGTGTATAGGAAAAATTTAAAATGTCATCAAGTACGCTGTGATGAATTTAACTCCTTTGAAGTTCTCACTCTTAAAGTTGGAGGGCTGCAACCTATCATATTTGTTATAATTTATCGCCCCCCAAAACCGCCTGGAGGATTTTTATCAGAACTTCCTGAATTTTTATCTACTCTGGTTTTAAATTATGACAGAATTGTTCTTTGTGGCGATTTTAATATTCATGTTGATGACCC
>NC_060151.1:10667311-10668069 GCF_021292245.1 Micropterus dolomieu
TTGGTGGGAACTGTTGGGCTTCTGTAAATAGCATCATAGAGTATGGTCTAGACCTGCTCTTTTATGAAAAGCGCTGTGAGATAACTGTTGTTGTGATTTGGCGCTATATAAATAAAATTGAATTGAATTGAATTGAATTGAAAAGTATCACAAATGAGAGTGTCCTCCAGCCCACTTGATGTAATACCTACAAAGTTTTTACTGAAAGTAATGGATTCTGTTGGGCCCCATTTGATCTCTGTTTTTAACAGCTCTCTATCTACTGGTTGTGTCCCTGATTATTTTAAAACGGCTTGCGTGAACCCACTTTTAAAGAAACCTGGTTTAGATCCCTCCCTCCCACATAATTTTAGACCAATTTCAAAACTGCCTTTTATTGCAAAGATTCTAGATAAATTGTGTCCAAACAGCTGCTCACTGTACTGGAAAATAACAAATTATTTGAAAAGTTCAGTCTGGTTTCAGGGAAGTACCACAGCACTGAGACTGCCCTGCTTAAAGTCACCAATGACCTTTTAATGTCTGCTGATGAAGGTATGTGCTCAGTCCTGGTACTCCTGGACCTTAGCGCTGCTTTTGACACCATTGATCACAACATCATGTTAGACAGACTGGGTGGGGATCTCTGGTACTGCCTTAGAATGGTTTTCATCCTACCTGTCAAATAGGAAGTTTTGTGTGTCTGTAAACAACTATGTCTCCTCGTTCTGTCCAGTTAAATATGGTGTGCCTCAGGGGTCGGTCTTAGGACCCATTTT
>NC_060151.1:10668089-10720017 GCF_021292245.1 Micropterus dolomieu
ATCCTACCTGTCAAATAGGAAGTTTTGTGTGTCTGTAAACAACTATGTCTCCTCGTTCTGTCCAGTTAAATATGGTGTGCCTCAGGGGTCGGTCTTAGGACCCATTTTGTTTTCCTTGTATCTGCTTCCCCTTGGACATATTATCCATAAACATGGCATTTCTTTTCATATTTATGCTGATGACACACAAATGTACTTGCCAGACAGATCCATAGACCCTGGAATGCTGAGTTCACTTAACAACTGCCTTTGTGAAGTTAAAAAATGGATGTCAAATAATTTCCTTCAGCTGAACTCAGACAAAACAGAAATCCTAGTCATTGGGTCCCAGCAGATGGCAAACCAAATACTGCCATCTGCTGGTTCCCTAGTAAATCACATTAAGCCTGTTGCAAAGAACCTTGGTGTTTGGTTTGATAGTTATTTAAATTTCGACACACACAAAGCTTGTTCAGTCATGTTTTTATCAACTTAGAAATATAACAAAAATTTGATCTATGTTAACTTTTAAGGACACAGAGACCATTTTACACACCTTCATCTCATCACGCCTGGATTATTGCAACAGCCTTTTCACTTGTTTAACCCAAAAATCTACTGATAGACTCCGGACTGTCCAGAACTCAGCTGCCAGGCTTTTAATCAGAACAAAGAAATATGACCACATTACTCCTATTTTAGCTTCATTACACTGGCTCCCAGTATGTTTTAGAATTGACTTTAAAATTCTATGGATCACTTTTAAAGCTCTTCATGGCCTCTCGCCTTGTTATATTTCTGACCTTTTAGTCCCATACACACCAGCACGCACCTTGAGATCCTCGGGCAGAGGTCTGCTATCTGTTCCAGAGTCTTGACTGAAGACTAAAGGGGACAGAGCGTTTGCTGTCAGGGCCCCGAGGCTCTGGAACAGCCTGCCTGAGGAAATCAAGTCCCTTCTTAAAACATACTTTTATAGGAGAGTCTTTCCCGATGTTATTTGACTTTATTTTATCCCTTTTATTTTATTCTATTTTACTTATTTTATATTTATCTTAAACGTGTATTTTAGTCTTTTCAATGTTTTCTTGCTTTTATCTTGTATTGTTTTTGTATTATTGTTTTTTGGGTATTATTGTCTTTACACTTGTTAAAGCATTTTGTAACTTGTTTTTGAAAAGTGCTCTACAAATAAAGATTATTATTATTATTATATTATTATTATCTCAAGGTCCAAATAGGGCCTTTCTGTGGTCAGTTTGTGGCTGTGACTTTCCTCTAGTTTAGCTGTTATCTACCTTTTTACCTCATGACCCATTAAATGAAGCAATGTATACTTAAGCTATGATTTGTGTAAGTGAACTTTACATTTTCTTCTTTCTTATACTTAAAACAAACCCTTGTGCTGGCTCAGATTTATCTTGTGACCCATTAGGAGGTCACGATCGACAGGTAGATGTTTCCTCTCATCGTCCAAAGACATACAGGTTAGGTGAAGTGGACCTTTTATAAAAGCAGTAACCTTTTGACATTATTGTAGCAAAAACATGTTGTTACTTCAACATTGCAGTTGCAGGGCTTTAGCTCAGTGGACAGAGCAATCATTAATGTAATCAGTTTCATCAGTTAATATCCTGCTATGACAAGCTCCAGTGTGTGCTGTTAGAAAAACCCACTGACTGTAACTGTGAATGTGTTTATTTGTAGCAGATTTCCTAAACTCTCCTGAACAGTTTACTAAAATCAATTAATGATGGTCACGTTATGGAGTGGGGCAATGCTATTGAACATAAAATGTAGGAGTCCATTCTCTTGACACAGGGGATTATGTCTATTGCATTTGTTTCATCTGTTTTCTGCCCTGTCATTAGGTACTGATCCAGGTTACTCACCCATTTTTTGTGACGTCCATAATCCCTCACCTTAACCTCACCTCGACACTTTTATCTGCCAGGGGTCAGCCGCTCTGACGACATGGTAGATCCGGTATTATAAGCATGTGGTATTTGAGATGACGAAATGCTCTTGGGTTTTTCAACTTATTTCATTCATGGTGCACAGGTTCATTTGTTTGTCATTTTACAACCCGGATGTGCCCAATGACATGTATGTTGTACATAAATTAACAAAAATTTTTTTGAATAGAATACAATTAAATTTAACTATATATACAGTTTCTTACATACATAGATGTATATATACATTCAAGGTATATTTATACTTTCTGTTACACTACAATTTTGAGGGACAGCGGGGATGCAGTTTTCTTTCACTGTGGCTTTAGTTGGCTCACACACACATACACGGATCAATCCTTACCTCAACTTTGTTCCCTGTAGGGAGGGAAATAATCTCTTTGCAGCCACCTGACCAGCATGCACCGCAGACACAAACACACACACACATGAACTTACAGCCACCTCACTCCCCTTCCTTTTTATTGATATGATTTCATGCCAGAATAAATAAAGTTGTGTATTTGGTCTTTCTTCCTCTTAATGAACAATTCAACCACTAATGATGTGCATTTTATTATTGCCCAGAGGCAAAAATGAGTTTAACATATTTTTCTTGTGTACTCCAGACATGCAGAGTTTGCTGGAAACAGATTTGCCACAAGGGACTTTTCTCTGTAACCGTTTAAATGTCTGTAGATCCATATTTTCATCTTGTTCCAATTATTTCTCCATCACACTACGACCTCCTCATAGCTCAAAGCTAACAAATTATTAGCTTATTTGTTTTGGACGTACTGTGCCGAAACACGTTGGTTGAATGAAGTGCAGGCTCTTCCAGCGAGTAATCCCTGAACAGAGCCAGGTATGAATTTGTTTTCAGCTAAGAAGATCAAAAATTATTATATAATTGGCATTTCATAACCCAATCTGCTTGCCACTGTGTGTGTGTGTGTGTGTGTGTGTGTGTGTGTGTGTGTGTGTGTAAATTAGACAGGTGTTACTACAGAATGGGATTCAAACGTGGCGTTGTGTCTCTATTGTTGAGTTTCTGGTTATTGTTGCATAACATTTCAGAGCAAATCATCTCAGAGAGCTGAATGGCAGATTAGCATCTTTACCTGGGCATGGACTATGACAAGAAAGCATCTCTCACACACACACACACACACACACACACACACACACACATACACACATAAAGAGATGCACGTGGCCCTACGCAGTTTCAGTGAAAATCACAAACGTGTCAGTCAGATGACAGAGAAGACAAAGAGGAGAGAGGATTAGCTGACAGACATTCATGATTATCCCTTTCACTAACGAGGATCTATTACTTTTCCTTGATCGAAAACTGGATATTCTTTAGCTCTCTTAACTGTAAAATCTTGACCATTGGCTGGAAACATTGACAAATGTTAGATTACCACTTGAGAGGAGACTAGAGGAACAGGGTGTTTCATCTTTTGTTTTGGGCTCGGTGAATGAAAACCCACCTGGATGTTGTATTTCTCTGGATTTAGCTGACTGTGTTGGCCAAGGTGACCTTCTCCAGCTTGGATTCATCTTTTGAGCTTGTTGGATCTTTTGATGAGTTTAAAAGCTGGAACCAGTCCGATAAACGTGCCTACAACATCAGCACCAGTGTCTCAGGTCTTTTCTCAAACTAGTGTGGTCTGTGTTCCTCCACAGGTGTGAATATACAGGCTGGAGAGTTTTTTGAGGCACCACAAGTTGATCATTGAAAGCGTAGGTTTGACTTTACAAACTGTGGCTCTCTTGCATGTATTTCTGTGTTTTGTTACATTCTGAGACTTTTCTCTTTCACCTTGCCACTCCACTCATGTTGTGATCTGTCACCATGCCGAAGTCATTTCTGCAAGCTCGCTGCGATGAGCCTATAATGACATCTGACTGGGGCATCCCTCTGCTGCTGGCTCTGCTGCTGCTGGCGCTGCTCTATGCCTTTCTTTACCTGCCAGCTACCGCCCAGCGAGCCCTGCTGGAGCAGGCGCTCAGCAGCAACAACACAACCACCGCAGTGACCACACCTGGCGGGGAGGACTGGCTCACAGATGAATAGGACAGATGGAAACACTGACAAGTGGATGAAGAGCTTTATCAGTGGACAAGTAGACATGTGACAGCAGAGAGATCACAGACGCTGCCCTTGAGTTGATGGTGTGGATTACCCTGCTGTCAAGTACAGTTTTTACTGTCCTGTAGGACAAAATGACAATATGATGCATATTGGTTGAATTGTCGATTCAATGAGTACTTTGGATTTTCTGTACTCCCAAAAGCATTTTTAATGCAAGTGACTGAATGTCATCAAAGGTCAATAAAATGTCATAAACATTAAATTAGATGACAGACTTAACTATCCTAACTTTTTGACGAGAGAAGTGTGATTTTCTCAGTAGTTTTAACTGCTATTGATTACCAGTAGAGGTGGAGAGAGATAAAAAATTACTTGATATCCCTCTTAACGGGGTATGAGCCCATCTCCTGTCTCATTGTCTAATGTCATTTCAAATGTAAAAACAGCACTGGAACATGCATAAACAAATACGCTCAGAAAAAGTAACAAAATCATACAGACACTAAAGAGTGCCGTGTGCATCTATATGAAAGGCAGAATGGCAATTAAAAGCACCATTGGTATTTGATAACCTGTATGATACAGATAATGAGTCACAGTACTATCACAGTATTTCAATATGAGCCAAATTTTGTCTTCTGAAACATGTTGATCTGCTAAATGGGCAGAGGGGGTTAATGGGTTTGGATTTGAATGAGCTCAGTGAGTTCAGCTACCGTGAGCTTCCTTTATACTGTCTTTCATTAACTACCAGGATTTGCTTCTTGTTTTTTCTTGTAGAAGTTATTTTTGAGCATGGTAACAGATACTGGAGGAAGTGGGGTTTTTTTACCATTTTAATTTACCATATTTTTATTATTTTTACTCTCTTTATCACCTACAATTACAGAAACTCCCTTATCTTCAATTAAAAACGGGGTGAGAATATGTATGTTGTACAACTCTGATGATATGATGTTAATACCTTTTGTGTTATTTCAGACTGTAGCATAAGGTGGCACAGGTAATTTAACAGGCACCAACACCGCAGTGTCTCAGACTATGAGAAAATAGTGTCCAAGCATTATTATTTCTTTAGTTCAAAGTTTGTTACTTTTTATATGCATTGGCAAAGGATTTACAAAACCATCTCTCTGAGTTACGTGCATGAAATTATATGAAGGATGTTAAAACAGTCACCAAGAACATTTCTGTGTGTAATATTTTACTTATACCTGTATAGTGTAGTTGAAAATAGCATTAATGTGTTCATATTACAAACCAACTGAATCATGTCATATAATAAAACATCTGTTCATAAATTACCTATTTTACCTCATTACCTCTAATTTCTTTTATGTTACTTCCAACAAAAAAAAAGTTGTAACTGAGTGAAAGCTGTCTCATTTAGCATGTGTCTGTCCTCTACAAAGCACTTAGATGTTAAGTTGAACTGTTATCATGATGAGCTGCCAGCAGATGGTTAGCTTAGCTTAGCTTAGTGCAAAGACTAGAAACACGGGCAAACAGCTAGCCTGGCTGTGTCCAAAGGTAACAAACTCTGCCTACTAGCACCTCTCACAACTCACAAACGAATACGCTATGTCTTGTTTGTGAAGTCTGTACAAAAATCAACGTGTAAAAAACAACAATTTGCAAGACACTGATGAGCAGGTTGGCACCTTGCATGGCAGCCTCTGCCATCACTGTATGAATGTGTGTGAATGGGTGGATGTTGGCATGTGTTGTGAGGCGGTCAGTGGGATAGAAAAGGTCTATATACAGCACTGTAAAGTAAGAATGCTTTCAGATATAGACACGTTAATAGATAGATCATAGAATCATTTTCAAGTCACTCAAGTAAAAGTCATCCAGTCATCCAGTGTAAATCTACTCAAGTAAAAGTAAAAAAATACTTAAGTAATCAAAAGTAAAAGTACTACACATCAAAATTTATTGATCTTACAATACACAATGTATCTTTTTAAATTCACTCAAGGTTTGAATACAGCATTATAAGTAATAGTGAATCATAATAAGGAAAATTGAGTCACAAGAGGACAAGTGGATTTTTCCTATACTGTGGGGAGGATAAGTCTGCGGTATTGCTCTGCTGTTGTGGTAGTATCCCCTTCAGACCATCAGACAGACACAGAGCCTCGTTTGGGACTTTGGATATGTTAAGATCAGACAAAGAGGCGGAAACCAAACCTAACTGAAACACTTCTCAATTCAAAATCTCACCAAAAATCCACACGTTAACTTCAGCACCTCTCATAAAGTGCAGCTCACAGTCCCAAACAGAGCAAAGTTGGCTTCAGATTTCAGATGTTTATATTGCAAAACTCTACCAGGTATACGTTACCACTCGGTCACAAACTGGCTGCAACTCACAGTGCAAAAACAGAGCTGCTGCACAGTCACACCTGACACCACAATGCTCTCACTACAATCCTCCCTCTGTAAGAAGCCTGAATAGAAACCTGTTCTAGAAAAACCCAGTGCTGGTTTGAATGGACCTCTGCACACTAACTCAGACCTCATGAAGCCTGATGGGGGGCAATCTGCTGGGTCATTTGGTGGAGCAGCAACTGTTCCATTAGGGTCTGAGCTGCTTCTGATGCTGGCTGTACATCTCTGGCTGAGGCTGGATATGTTTCACCTGGGTCTGTGGGACCTGCAAAAATATTCTGGACTGGGTCTGTGCTGGTACTGGCTGATGATAAAGTATCTACTCTACTGACAAACTTAAGCAAACCACTATAAATTATAGATATTTTCTATATATTAATGTTATCAGCTGCATCAGGCCCATTCAAACTGGCTCCTCCAATTTCCTTCAATGCATTTTCAAATATAAAATACTGTTTATAAAATGACTGGGCTGAATATGTGATGCTTATTATTTACTGAGATGTGCATCCAACAGTTTTACATTAGTTTTTCAGTGCTGCTCCACTCAGATGAGCTGCATAGGCTACTAATAACAATGCAACGAGGTCTGGTGCAGAATGTAACGGAGTAAAAAGTCCATGTTTGGCATAGAAATGAAAACAACTGAAAATACTCAAGTAAAGCACAGATCCCGAAAAAAAACTACTTCCACCACTGCCTGGTTGTAGCTACTGTACATATTTATTGTACAAACAGGAGAGTGGAATCAATTTTCTCACCTAACTAGCAGCAAGAAAGCTTTATGTGCCGGCAGGAAAAATATTTCAAGAGACATCTTGGTCACTGTTTGAATTGCCTTTATTAAAAGATACAGGATACTAGATTTGACACCAATATTTCAGGATGCAGCACTTGATCGTTACAGGCTGGGGGCTTTAGAGACAGACAAATGTTTCCAGCTATCTGTGCCTTTAAAAATATCCCTGTAAATACTGTTTTGCACTGCAGTATGTGGCAACCATTGACATCTGGGTATTGCGTCACTATCTTTTTTTAAATCACATTAAATTTTACAATAAAGTCGTAAAAAAAGGAAGAGAGAGAATCTTGCTAAACCATGCAACACCCAACAAGCCAACATTTACAGTTAGTCTTAAATCACAAAGATTTCAAATGGTATTTCAATGTTCAATATGCTCAGCAACAATGACAATATCATATCCAAAGACTTAACACAATAATGATAGTTCTTATTTTTTAAGGGGAATTAATCTATCCCTTGATATACCTCCGAGACAGTACTCCATCTTTCAGCTACCATCTTAAAATGTTTCCTTAAGGAAGAATTTTATTCACATCTTGTGTCCTTGGTCTACGAGAGAGGTTTAGAAAGGGCTAATTTTGTTCATTTTTACTGAGTGAATAGTATCAAATCCTAAAGGACATGCATGCATCTCTTTCTACAATATACACAGCTCAGTTACAGTCTCTTATTGGTTTTGGACTTTCAAAAAGCTCCACAAAGACTTGAGAAAACTAAAATACACCATGTCTAACATAATTCCTTCTAATAACATTGTTGAACCTCTTCCCTTATTTATTAATCAACCAATCAATATGCCTACCCTATTACATAGGATAAAAAGAAATACTATGAGAAAAATATGAGAGCTACCTGACAGTTACATTTCTGACTCCTGACAAACTGTGAAGAAAGACATGAAGCAAATAAAATATCAATGTATCCAGTTGCATCTTCTTATTTGTCAATCAGACACAACTGGATTTTTGTCACTTGTTGTTATTCTTTGTCTTTCTTCTATTATGATAATCGCGCAACACGTTGTGGAACTGCAGTGTAAACATATGCCAAATTAGTTATGATACAGTTCCTGTTTGCAGTGTGCACATGGATATACAGATAACTATCACTGGATTACTTTGATACTAAAGAAACCATAAAAACATGATGATTCTCTGGTAAGTTCTGAAGTTATAAGGAGCGTCTTCTTTTGCTGATTTCTAAGAGGATTTATGGATGTTTATTCTGATGGACGATATGTGTATCATGTCTGTGTGTTTGACTGCATTATAGACTAAGAGAAGGAGTATGAATTTTAGCACAGAATTTGGCAATCAGACTCTCACACAGCCTCGTGTCACTCCCTCTGCCCCCCAACTCTTTTTTAGATGTTCTGTTGTGTGAATCCAGAATTCCTACTGAGCATCCAAATGCACCCAGTATTTACATATTTCATCTCTTCTCTTTGGGGGAATCTGTTTGACAGATATTGAATGTAATTATGCACTGTATATATTTTATTTCCCTTTTCGCCTCAAATGGACTTCTTTTAATGACCTGCTTTACAGACCCTCCACTGCTGCTTTATGAAGACAGGGATACATGACAGGATGAGAAGGAAGGGTGGGAGAAATGGAACTGAAAAAAAGGAAAGGGAGACTTGTCATCCCAAAAGCTTCATCATGTTTACAACTCCGGATGGATGAGATATAGATGAAGAAGAATCTGGAAGATGAATGTAAATGCAGGGACAGAAGGCAGAGAGAGGGCGGATTCTCTTCTCTGAAGGTCCCTCTCAGCACACCTGACATTAAACAGACAAGAAAGAAAAGGTAGAAGAGGAGAATAAGGAGTAAGAGGGGGAGAAAGAGAGCCTCCTGTCTCACGCCATTGCAAGGCTGCTCTCACAGGTTGATGTGGTGGAGGGTGAAAGAGGGGAAGGAAACGAGGGAGATGAAGAATAGGAGTTAAAGAAAGGAAGAGTAGCATCATCTCTTTCACTCTCTCTCTCTCTTTATTCATTCCAGTCCTTCTTGATGTCGAAGTTCCACTCCCAGTCCAAGTAGACGTTCTTGTCATCATCAGTGAATTGGGACTTGACCTGATAGTGGCCGCGGGACATCATGCCTTTGGGTGCCTCATCAACCGGGCATAGAAAGTCATGCTCCTCTGCCTTTGGGCCGTAACTTCCCACCATGTACGACACCTTGTCCACTGCAGGAAGACACAAAATAGAAACTTACTGAAACACGGCTTACTGCTAAAGGGGACAATTTGGGCTTTTGGACCGATTTCACAAATCAAACTCTTTGGTCGTGTTGCATTGTGGGTAATGCAGGTGCCAGGTTTAGACAAAGAAGAAGTATGGGTGGAATAATTGAGAGTTGGACAATGTTATTGGAGAGCTAAATGCTAAATCAGTGGACAACCTTTTTAAGCAAAAGATCTCTCACTACTACTATGAAACTTGAAATAAAAGTTTTTTATCAAGCGGTGTCAAATTGAGTTGATCATGGATGGCTGTAGTACAGAAAAAAAGGTGAGAACACATATTGGTAACATCCACATTCCTATTATTTCATCCCTAAACGCACTAAACATTTGTTAATTTCACATAGTCATTTCTATTTAGAGCTATTAAAGATTTAATACAAATAAAATAATATTTTTTAAAAACCGCAACTAAATAGTAAAGATCTTTGAACAATGGGGCAGATGTAAGGTAAGTCCTCTGATTGGCTATCCTTCTCTGAGCATACATGTGAACCATCATGTGATCACTTGAGGGCTGCTTATAAACATTCCTCCTACATCTAGCTGTAAGTAGGATTTGCTTGATAATCTATGTGTCTTAATTTTCACTTTTCTTGACAGTGCCTCTAAAGTGTGAATCTAAAGTTTGATAATTAAAGGCCCAGATTTTATAGGATAGGTTTAGGTATGTGTACATACTTGTATGTACTTTCATTCATGGACACTTTCTGGTCACTTTAGGATCAGCATCAGTGAGAAAACTAGATGGGTAGTCTTGTATATGTATGTGTACAGTATATGTACACTTACCTCTTATTCCTTTTCTGTGGGTCACATGATGGTACCTCAAGCCAGCAACAATTTCTCTGTTCACCTGCAGACACACACAGTTTTAATAAAATCATCAAATCTTGTCATTGACTTTTCTGTCAGTCAAAAACAAAACTGGCTTCACAACGTTAGTACAAGCCACACAGTAAGAAGACCCTGACCAATTACCAAGAAAAATGTAGTTTCTCTGCACATTTTAACAATAAATTTGAAGGGGTACTCCAAGGATTTAGTATTACACACCGATAAAGCTGGAGGACTTGCATGAGACAGATTTGAAAAAGAATGCTCAAAACTGAAGCAGCGGAGGCCGAGATTTCCAGACTTTCAGTCCTTACTAGTATGGGGTCAAGCGCCAGAAACACTGGATACTTAATTTCCCATAATGCAACTTAACAGCTTCTTTAGACCCCTGCTTCTAAATGCTCACTTCATCAACAGTTTGTAAAGCAAGCTTTCTGCGAAAAATTTTAATCTCAAACCCAAACTGAGATAACCCTGATGACATCACTATGACAACATCAGGGATTTATTTCCCTCTTTTTTGTTTGCTTCTAACTTTGGAGACATCATGGAGCTGTTTTCACACGCTGCTGCATAGGACTGCTTGTGACAAGTAACTGAACTTTACATGTAAAACTAGTGGCTTGTCCATTTAATAACTTTGTGAGAAATGAATACATTTTTCACTTGCATGTAACAGTCTATCCAGACCCAAATAACCTTCTAGGTTGAAACACTGCATGTTTATAATGTCCATGCTTTCAAGAACACGTCAGGCAAAACACACTAATGAGCTTTTGGGGTGAAACTGCATTAACAGATTGCAGAGGAGCCATCTGTCCAGCAGGTGTCCTCACAGCAGAGCCCAGTCAGTCACTCTGAGCTGTTTGGCCATTCTCAGCACATCTCCCTTTCCCTTTGGGTCCAAGTTCCCCATCTACTGCCTCTAGTCTACACACACACTCACACACACACACACACACACACACACACACACACACACACACACACAGTGACCTCTTTTCTTTCTATAGCCATGCAGTTTCTTCATTTGAACAAGACCTCAATGTCTACATTTCTATTTATGCCAAATAAAATTCTCATCATCTCATCTTTTGTCTGAGCAGCACTCACACAGATATTAGTGTCTTATCCAGCACAGGAGTATTTCCCACAACCTGAATGACTTTCAGACCATGAGGCGGTAGATGATCTCATATTAGGTTTCTGAGTGTTTTGCAGCAACTCCACTGAATTTTACCGATATGATCCAAGAACAACTACTACTAACTCCAGTGTAGTTCCTGTAGTTCCTTCAATACTGTTTGTTGTTGCATTGTTCTTATTCTTGTGGCTAACTGGGCAAATGTACAAATATTTAATTCCTTTAATTCCTAATGTTATCATTGTTCCATAAACATCCTCTCTAGCCTCTGCGTACACTCCCTCTCTCATGTATATCTGCTCTGCATTTCCTTTCAAAAATATTCCATCGTCCCCATTCTTGTATTTATTTATAGTGGACATGCAGCTTGGGAAATAGCTGCTGTGTGTTTACATGAGTGTTGAGTGGTTTATTTGTAACAGAGCAGGGACAGAAAGGCAAGAGGGTGGAGGTGTGAGAAAGTGAATGGGGTAACAAGTGATGACGGGGCATGGAGAGAAAAAGAAGAGAAAGGAGAGATGAAGCAAGACAAAGACAAAAAAAGTGTGATGCTAAAAGATGGAGAGAGGGAACGAGCAGCCGTAATTGATGGGTCTTCTGTGTGTGAATGACATCACGGATTTCTTCTTTTTGCTATCACACCAGAAAATAGCAGTTGTGCTAATGCATTAAAGGTGAACTGGGAGGCATGTGGGGCTGTTATCTACGACAAAATGTTATGTTTTTAATCAGCTGAGAAATTTCACTTTGGTGAGTAATTTGGGCAAAAATTAAGCAATCAGAGCAGCAAACAGGAGTAGGAGTTGATACACAACCTCACTACTGTTGTGCAAGCTGCTGTGCTGGAGTTTTATTCTTTTCTACCTTTGTTATTGTTGGAACTAACTAAACAAAATGTCGAAATTTCATGGCAATCCATTAGCCATTTCACTGAAAAACACAAACATGAACCTCATGGTGGCACTAGAGGAAAAGTTAGGAGATCACCAACGGCATTAAGATTCATCTCCGTCAGCTACAAATGTCTGTACAAGAAGAAACACAACATCCTGTAGATGTTGATATATTTAACAGGATAGCCTAAGTGAAAACTTTGACCCGCTGGTGGCTCTATAGGAAAAGTCAGGGGATCACTAAAGTCAGCAAGCTCCATCCTTTGGGAACCATAAATGTACAAATTAAATTTCATGTCACTCTGTCCAGTAGTTGTCCAGTATATTTCAGTCTGGACCAAAATAGTGGGCGGACTGACCGACCGACAGACATTGCTATACAGAGAGCTACGCTGCTAGCATGGCTAAAAGATATTTTAAAGTAATGACTTTATAATTTTAGAAATCTAAAAAATAATCAAGTGTCAGACTTGCTGATATTAAAAGACAAGTTGCGTCTCCAGCATTAATCCTTACTGGCACTATAAAATGAAACAGCACTGAAAAGGCTCATTAAGTATGATAATGGACTTGTTTGATAGGGTGGTTTGATGGAATAGTACATGATGGCTTACTCAGCAGGGTCTATGTCTTTCCCACTTACAGTAAATACCTGATCATCCACACACACATACACACAGTAATCCGTCCGTGTTGTAATGTACAGTAAACCTTTCCACCCTAAACATACCTCTGTGACTGACTCTATGCATCTTACCTTGAAGTCTATCTTTAGTCTGTATGTCGCTCCTTCCTTTAAGGAGAAGGTCTTCTCCCTCAGAGCGGACAGATCTCCTGCACAACAACACAACATCACTCAAGGTCAACACGACACGTATCTCAAAATGACTCACTATGTGATCACACTGATGCTCAACCCCAAAAGTGTATTTGAAAAATTGTCTTTTATAGTAATTAATCTTTTTCCAAACCTTTATTTACTGAATTTCCAAACATGTGGTAGAAAAAAGAGGTATGTTGAGCTTCAATAAAGATTTTAAATGATATAAAACAGAACATATAAAAGAATAATGGAAAGTTAATTGCCAAAAAGAAATACATTCACAAGAAAGGGATTTAGTCACCAATCAGGAATAAAAAGCTGCAATTCAAATACAGAATATAGATAAAAATTTGTCAATCTTAAAAGCCTGGAAATATGCATGCATGTTTGCTTATTGGTGTACTATGTGATAAATGTGCATTTTCTTCATGTTTTCAGCTAAATAGGAAGAATTGCTTAAAGCTGTGATGTATTCTGCATTCATACCCGAGTACAACTCTGACATATTGGTTATGTGGTGTTACTTCTTCTTTGTACAATAAAATGATCTTCATCGTGCTGTGGGGTCGAATGGGTTCATACTACAGGCGGTAGCTATTGTAAAAGCACATAGCAATCAGAAATGCATCCACTGCCTAATCACTTTATATCTCAATTTAAACCCAACCATCAGTCCTGAGTGCTTCCTAATGGACAGAGAGAAACAGAGGAAGGAGGAGAGGGGAGGAAATGGAGGACAGATAGAGGACTGGGGTGAATAAAAACAGACAGCAGCGATGTGTTGAGGAAGACAGGCAGAAGACAGACAGGCAAAGAAAGGAAGTGACCTACCGATAACACGCACGCAAACAGAGCACATAGTAAGTCGCTCCCTAAACAAGGTTAGGGGTTTGATTTCCCACTGGTGTCACCCATATTAAAAATATATTCACTTTGTGGCACATTTTGACACTTGAAGTAAAAGCCTTAAAAACACCATATCAGTCTTGCCGACGAAAATCTCCCAGCTCTGCCTATGTTGACTGTCACTCTTTTCTCTTTAATGTCCCCCTGTGGTTCAGAGTGTTATACCACTACATGAAACACTTTAAACAAAAATGTATTGCATCGAGCAAGTAAAGCTGTTATTTGTGGCTGATATTTTACACATTGTTCATTGCTCCATCTCTATCTCAGTCTCATTTCATACAATCTATGTCCTTCTGTAAACTGTGTGTAGCTCTCCTCTCCCTCTTCTCCTCCTTCTGTTCCCCACCCCCCTCCTCTTTTCTCTCGTCTCAGGAGACGAAGAGAGAGAAAAGAGAAAAGATGCTGGCCTCCCCTGGGAGCGTCTGACTGAGAAAATAGGTCAGTGTGGAGAGCTGTCTACCTGTTCTCCACACGCACATGCACACACACAATATGCACACGCAAGGATGCGCAGGCAAATACTGAAGCTCAAACAAATATTGCACTGATACCAGAGAAGCCCAAAATATTAGGGAGTAAATTAATTTAAAAATGTCTGTTACACCATGTATGTTTACTTTGTGACCTATTTGACAATATATGCCCATTTCATTTTATTTAATTTTTTTTGTTATGTAAAATCTAATGTTTTGTAGCTTCTGCATCAGGTAGCAGTAGACATGCATTTTAAAAAACATACAGCTCCAGAAAAGATTTAGAACAAGATAATAGGAATAACAGGTATAATGGTATTTTTGGGTTAGATAAGGTTTATTTTATAAAAACAACAAAGGGATATC
The DNA here is from genome assembly GCF_021292245.1 of Micropterus dolomieu. Classification (NCBI taxonomy): domain Eukaryota; kingdom Metazoa; phylum Chordata; class Actinopteri; order Centrarchiformes; family Centrarchidae; genus Micropterus; species Micropterus dolomieu. The sequence continues at coordinate 10,683,016 of NC_060151.1, forward strand.
AGATCAGTATTATACTACAGTTTCTTGTATCTAACAATTTAACACTCTAAGCCCATTCTGCATACAGCACTTCTTCAACCAGTGTTCATGACCGCATCAAACACAGCAGTAAGATGATAAATCCGATTTGATGTCAGCCGGGAAGCTGTTAGGAATCTTGATTGCTGCAGTTTCAGTGGAGTGATTAACCCATTAAGTTCAGAGAGAGGCCTGTAGTCAGAACATTCATCCTCTCCCTCCTCTGCTCCTCTGAGTGTTTTATTATAATACTGCTCCAATAGAAGGGTGACGGAGCAAATTCAGGCTAGCATCCACTTCTTTTGAACTAATTTCCACATTTTCTTTTCACGCCCTGAAAAATTCCTCCCATTATTATATGAAATTCACAAACAAAATCACATATTACTGACATTATAGCACACAACAACAACAGTAATAATAATAATAATAATAACTTGATAAATAAATATAGCGCCTTACAAAAACAAAGTTACAAACTGCTTTACAATAAAAACATATAATAAAAGCAAATAAGATCCAGAACTTAAGATATAAACATGATCAAATAATTAAGCAGCATGAATTGGTGTAATGTGGTTGCTTCTCTTAGTATGTGTTAAAAATAAAAAAGCGAAGCGATTTGTATCGACAGCAGTCCTTGGATGTTTTGCCTGCTGATACCAGAATAAAGTGCATTTCAATAAAGTCTGGAAGAGACAAAAGCATGGATGACCTTTTCCAAGTCTGCAGGAGAAAAGAATGACCTGATCTTGGTTAGCTGTCCGAGTTGAGCAAAGCAGGATTGCACCATTTTAGTCACCTGAGCATCACAGGACCATTCTGAATAGAAAATAACTCCTAGGTTGCTAGGTTGAATATTATTAGATAGGGCACCCAGACACAGAGGAGAGATTGTTAATGCTGCTAGTACTGGGCCATAGGAGGTAGTTATAATTATCTCTGATTTGGAGTCATTCAACTGTGTGACATTTTTGGACCTCCGATTTTTTATTTCAGGTAAACTGTGAGGTAAAGATTAGTGGCTGCTTGCTTGGCATGAGTGTGTGTGACTAGGTGTAGCAGCATGCATGCTCAGCAAAACAACCCTGAACTCCGGGTACATGAAAGTTTAACAAAGCCAGTGCTTACATTCAGGGCACCAAAGCACTGAGACGTCATAGTCAAGGAAATTAGTTTTTGCAGTGCGGCCTGGCAGCATGCCACACAGTAGCCTACAGTACACACCATATATCATAGACTAAAGTGTTGCATTAATTCTTATGCCTCGGAAATATGGTTGTGCAATGGTAGCTACATATGGGTTGATATCTAAAGCAAAAACAGAGCGATTGCTTCAACAGGAGGAAGCGTCATGTGAGACTGAAAATGAACTGAGGCAAGGACAATATGTGCAGTCAGACAATCAGACATGTTGTAAACAAGCCAACAGTTTAGCCAGATTATCTAAACCACTTTATTTGGAAGTAGAACTGAAAGTAAGCGCTCTCCTATAATGTCATTAATAATCCCTCAGAGAACAGGAAAACTGTGTGGGTGCACAACAGCAGCAGTACAGTTGGTCAGTGGTGAACTGTTGGACAAAACTACAAAAAGAAGTCCTTAATAACCAGAATTATATAATATGGTTTTGGGATAGATTATAGTATTAGTTAATCTGAACAAAACTACACAGTCCGTTATGGGAGGTCTTGAATGACTGTTTTTCTGTAACCTAATTAAGAAAACAATACTTGTAAACGCTTCAGGTGACAGAAAAAAACAATATACATTATATTATAAATTGTTGGGGGTCCACACAGCAAACGCTCTGAGCATCACCTGTCCTGTTGTCGTCTGTGTTGACAGAGACTCAGAGGTTCCATGTACTCACAGAGTTCACACCTTCCGAGGGTGCAAGAGGGACCGGTTATGAAGTGAGAAGTTAAGGTCTCTGATGGGACAACCAGTCATGCGTGCAGTAACAGCGAGTGTCTTCTTTCTCTTCTACACATACACTTTCAAAGTGTAGAGCAATCATCTCTGCTATGGTGCAATGTATCTGACTCTGTGTTGTGCCACCCCTTCCTCTCTCTCTCTCTCATTAACACACACACACACACACACACACACACACACACACACACACACACACAGTAGTAAATGGCCATCATCACTTAAAGCACCATGCTGCATTGGTAACAGTCTATAGTGTATAATGAGGTTTCTAATGCATTCAGCCAGTGATGGAAAGTCCATTCCACATCCAGTCAGGTGCCGGCTCGGCTATCTCACTGCAACATAATACGCCAGCCGGACTGATTATTACAGTGCTGCTTACTTTTACTCTATCCTACTTTATAGATTAACGATTAAAGATCATTTTCTCTCACACAGTGTTCAGCAATTTCTCTTTTACTCTTTAGCTCTACGACACTAACACACACATTCATCCAAATTAAAACCAAATTTAAATAATAAATAGTTATTCAGATTTTTCAAGGTTCACTAGATAGATAAACAACACTGCATATACAGTATGCATTTCCTGTATTGGACTGAAGGCCTTTTCTTTCTCCGTTAGGACGAAGGGCAAGCATTGTGATGTAGGAAGCAGATATTTGTGAGTCCTACATGGCTCTCACAAGCTCATGCATGCATGGTCGCAAGTATGCCATTTGTTTAATGCAAGCAGAAATTATCATATTCAAATTAGCTTTATTGGCATGAATGTACAGCAACAATATTGCCAAAGCTACATATAAAGTAGGACAATTAATTTCATACATTTCATTAGATAAGGAAATAAAATAGCAAAAGTTGTGTTTTTGTGTGTTAATATACAATAAAGAAGAGAATATTGTGTACATAGGCTATTTTATTTTTCATAGTTTAGGACATTTTATTGTACTCTTTTTAGGGTCAGATAACATTGTAATTTACTTTGTGTTTTTGGTTTTGTTTCTTTCCAGTATTCAGTATATTTTTTGTTCTGCTTGCTGATAATTTGGTGTCCTGAGGCTGTTGGGGACTTGTTACTGCTGAGAGCCTCAGGACCAGCTGGCTGGTTTCAGCTCCTGGTATGTTAGGGCTTTGTGATGGTATGTCTGGGGGTTAACTGATTTCTAGTGATTGTAAAATTGAATTGATCTTTTCTGTATTTTTAGTAAGAGGGGGTATTGGCCGAGCTCTGCTCTGCACAGGTTATTTGGTGTTTTTCTCTGCACCTGCAGGATGCTCTTACAGAACTTATTTAGTTTCGGCCCCCAAATTTCGCTACCATATTGAATTATTGGTTCTTGTACAAATTGGAAAATTTTAAGCCAGATTTCGGAATATTGGAATATACATTTTAATGTTTCTTTTTATTGCATAGAAAGCTCTCCTTGCTTTGTCCCTCAGATCTTTCACGACCATGTTGAAGTTCCCTGTGTATGTAATGTTGAGGCCAAGGTAAGTGTAGTTTTTTGTATGTTGTAATTTAGTGGTGTCTAAATAGAAATTGTGTGTAACCTGATTTCTGTATTGTTTCTGAAAGATCATTATCTTAGTCTTTGCTGTGTTTACTGTCAGGGCCCAGGTCTGACAGAATCTCTGCAGAAGGTTAAGGTGCTGCTGCAAACCTTCTTTAGTAGGTGAGAGCAACACTAAGTCATCTGCATACAGCAGACCTCTGATCTCTGTGTCCTTCAGGAGGAGGCCAGGTGCTGTGATCTGATGTTGCAAATTTAGTGAAACAGGCCCCAGATTAACTGTGTTACAGTACCTCTATAAAATCAAAGTGTCATAGTTTTGGGGGTTTATTTTGTATTTCCTGTTTTATTTTGCAGTTGTTAATCCTTGTTCTACTTTATTTCCTGTCTCTGTCTTCCCTGATGTGTCTCACCTGTGTCAGTATTTGCAGTCCGTGTTTCTTTCCTGGTTTCGCTGGATCATCTGCATATCACGTTGAATGTGTTCTTGCCTTTCTTTTTGGATTACTCTGGATTTAGTTTGTACTCTGTTATTTCTGTTTGGATATTGCCTTTCTGGTGGATTTTGAATTTGATTCCTGCCTGCCTCTTTCTATGGATATGTTTTGTCTTGAGTTTTAGACTGGACTGTTTTGTTCTTTGCCTGCTTGCAACCCATCTGTGTAAGTTTATTCACCTTGTTTTGGTTTTTAATAAGTTACAATATTATAATATATATACAATAATAATATTATATTTGCTATCGTTAATACGTTTGAAATATAGGGTAATTCCACTCAGATGACATATTATATCAACAGAAGGAGAAAACATTAATATTGAACGTATTTGTGATCAGCTTCCTGCCAAAGTAAAATGTTCAATTTAAATTTATCTGCAAAAAGGTCACTGCCAACGAAATGTATCTATTTTTTCCCTACCATATTTGCTCCTGGCAACTAATGCATAACTTATTTGTGGTTAACGCTGCACAGCTCAAAGCACTTGGTTAAGTTTAAGGAACTTCAACCAACGCACCCCAACCTCCTCCCTAAAACTTATCTGTGGTATAAGAACTTAATCCTTTCTGGATTGAACAAAACATTGGCAGTTAATGTATAGAATCAGTCACAATGTCCGTTTAGAATAACTTTGGGTAGAAAACTCCTGCGTCACGTATATACAATTAAATGGCAGCAACATGTTGAATGTTTTCTTTTTTTCACGATAGTTTTGTATTGTATTGTATTATAGTAGATGTTAGTGTATACATCTCATTCATCTAAAATGCATGTTTTATTCTTTCATATCTTATAAATAACAATGCTTTCAATAGCTAGCTTTCACTAGATGGGATGGAAACCTGATTTACCTGCTGGGCAAAAGAAAATGAGATTACCCAAAAGTAGTTTGGTTTATCAAAGGTGCTAGCAAAGCAACGCCGTACATAAAATAAGCACTGCAGAAACGTCAGATAGATTGGACCACCAAGTTTAGCTATATACTGTATCTCTAAATGTTAACGTTAAGCTGAAAATGACAGAAATAAACAAATTGGCCGATTTTGCAAATCTCCACAATTCAAATCAACTGAAGTTGTCTACCCAGGTGTGTGATACGTTGGGGTGATTCAGTATATAACCCAGAAGGAATTTCTTTCCCTTTGAAACATATTTGGTAAAGCAAATTAGTATACAGTCAATGTAACTTGTATAATATTAATAATCCCCAGAGGATGATTCTAAATTATTTGGTGAATTTAGATCCTCCCTGTCAGATAAAAACAAAAAGAATGGTCAAAATTTGATGCAGTAGAGGCCAAGATATCCTGGCTTAGTGGGTCAAGCTCAAAAACACTGCATCCTCCATTTCCCACATTGCAGACCAAAGCAATAATGCAATATCAGACAGCTTCTTTCATTAGATCCCCCCGCCTGGTAAACACCCACTTCTTTTAAACACCTGCAGATTATAATGCAGGCTCCCTATTAAAGTCTTAAACCCCATCAGGATTATTTTTTCAGACTAGAGGAAGCTCCTCCAGAGCCAAAGAATACATGATACAGCTGTTTCCATAGGCTGATTAGTCCTCTTCATGGCGAACAAACTGAATTTCATGTGTAAAAACGTTAGAGTGCCCCTTTAAACTCTAGGCACCCCGTGTTTGTAATGTAGTCTTTCTGTTAAACTCTGTAGCACCACATCCACCCCGAGATTACTCAATTGATTTTCCTCCCGCCTTTCACTTCTTCCATCATCCATGATTGAGACCAGATCAGAAAGCATTAGATCTGTCTGGTGTGGAGGGACAGTGTGCCCTCCCTATTTGGTGCAATTCAGGAGATCGTCCATTACAGACGAAACATTCACATAAAAGGATGCTAGATACTTTCTATCTCTGTGTTTGAATCAGAGGAAACTGCATAGTACAAAGTCAGCATTGCCTAGCAACCAGGTGACCTTTGCTATTAGCAGTCTGTGTATGTATGTGTAATTGTGTATGTGACAGGCGTGGAAATGCTAGGACAAGGAGAAAATGTTAGCAAATCCTGCATGCAGTGAAATCAGGAATACACACACACACATACACACACACACACAGAGACACACCCTGACACACAAGTCAACAAGAGGTGAACCTACACATGCACGCACGCACACACACAGATGAATCCTTCCCTCAACTTTGTTCCCTGTAGGGAGGGACATAATCTCTTTGCAGCCACCTGACCAGCATGCACCACAGATTCAAACACACACACACGACCTTACAGCCACCTCACTCCCCTTCCCTTGCATGTCACTTTCGCCTGCACCCAGGGGAAGATGTCAATACTGCTCACTAAGCAAACATTTAGCTGTCTCTCCTCTCTCAAACATGGACACACCCACTGCAGTCTTTCTGCACGTGAAATGCAGCATAGTGGAGTGAGATGCCTTGCTCCAGGGCACATCTGTGATTGGTTTCACCATCTTGGAAGCGAGGTAATATCGAGTTTAGGGAGAAAAGTGATGCTGGATAGAGAAGAATGAAACAGAAAAGCAAAAGAGTCATGAAAGGGAAGCGCTGTGTACCTGTCAAGTCCATGGTGATTGGTCCAGGAGCCTCATCACACAGCAGGGTCAGCCTGGTCACCTGGACATTAGGCCCAGAGATGCCTGGAGAAGAAAAGTAGTCTGGTTACTACAGTTTTCTTCAGTCACTCATTTGTTTGTTTGCTCACTTTTTTAAAGAAATTGTTCACTTTGGAAAATTCCTTTATTCCTTTTTCTTGCAGTTAGATGAGAAGATCGACATCATGTTCATACCTGTCCTTTATGGAGCCAGGGGATGATTAGCTTAGCTTAGCTTAGCTTAGCTTAGCTTAGCGTAAAGACTGGAAACAGCTAGCTGCATTATAAAACATGTTACATGTGTTGTTTGTTTATTCCATACATAAAGGGAAATGTAAAAATGAGAAGTTGTGGTTTTATGGGAGGTTTCATTATAGAACTATTTATTAATTTAAACAATTTAAAACTTGTGAAGACTGTGTTCAGAGATCTGGGGGTGAATGGAGTCATGCTAGTGGATTTGTGCTTATGCACAGTAGTGCTGCTTTACTGTGTTAGCATGCGAACATTTGCAAATCAGCAGTAAACACAAACTGCAGCCGGGGCTGATGGGAATGTCATTTGTTTTGCAGGTATTTGGTCATGAATCAAAGTATTGGACAAACTGAAAAGTTGACCTGATGAACAGTCAGAGGATCACCAAGGTTATTGGGATTCATCATCAGGGGAACCTTGAATGAAAAATATTTCATAGCAATTCATCTAGTTGTTGACCAAAATGGTGGAACAACGTACAGAACTGCAATGCCATTCCTGGAGCCACACCGCTAGAATGGCTAAAATGCTAATGCTGAAAATACAAAACAAGTTGCAGTTTTAGCTTTTACATGTTAAAATATTTCAGTCTATAAACATCCAAATGTCCAAAACCAGTATTGTGGGCTGACATCAGGATACAGCATGGACAGATTAAAAGATTAATTACCTCTGTTTGGCTATAAAGTATTCCCCTCTATTCCCCTCTCTGTTCTCTTTTTCCATTGCCTCGTTACGGCCTTTCCTACTGCATTCAGTGTTACTAAGATGTAGATGAGATGGTGTTGAGTTACAGCAGTGGGGGATACTGAGCTATTCTACTGATATCAGCTGCTGGATTAGAGATGCTGAGGCAAGCAGGTCTCTTCGAGTGTGTGTGTGTGTGTGTGTGTGTGTGTGTGTGTGTGTGTGTTTCATTAGAAGTTGATGACTGCAAGGAAATATGCACCAAGTCATTATACTGAGTGAATGGTATTATGAAAGGTGCAGTAACGCTGGGTATCAGGGTGAATCAGCTTTTCTATCACCTCAGGTAAACAGTAAACACACACCTGCTGTCACTGGTCCCGGCCCTAGCAGGGTCTGCTTGTACTTGACCAGACTCTCATCATCTTTATCCAGTTCCTGAATCTCCTGCAAAGACTTCTGGGCCGGAGGATTGTAGTTTAGGTTTCTCTCATCCTCTTCCTCCTCAATAGGCAAATTTTTCTTGTCAGCCATTAGACCTTCCAGAAAAAAAGAAGACCATTAAAAGGATATTTTCACTAGCTAGCTAGCTGTTTCAACCTTTTGCCCGTGACTTTTAACTATTTGGCCTGTTTATTCATTACTTTTAGCCAACCATTTAAATGACGGTAGGCTAAACATTCCCTCTGTATAATGCAATACCATTACAACAGCACCACAAACTACATCCTCCAAAATTATAGCAGGATTTTGTATTAGACTGTTTTAACATTAGTTTTAGGTAGGGCTGGACGACATGGCCAAAAATATAGATAAGATAAAGAGTTTCATATCTTTTGATATCAATAATTATCACAATAATATCACAATAAATTACCACAATAATTGTGGTTTAAACTCTTAATTATGGTCAATCGATGATGCCAAACAGTGGATCCCTTCACGAGTCTGAGGTATAGCATAGCGTAAATTCAGGCAGGCAACGAAGTCAAGCTCCGCTCATTCCAGTATATCAGCGATAGCCATCTTCAGCAGGACATGAGTTGACAGCTCAGCTGATTCCTCTCTTAGCATTCATTGGCAAATTCCAGCTCCACCTTTCATGCTGTATCTGATAGGGATGCACAATAATTATCGTTCCGCACGTGCTCTCCCTACCTTATGGCTTTCCCACGTGGGCGCGTGGATGGGCAGGGAGATCCCAGAACAAAGCCATACCGCCTAATATAACTTGCAATATCAGTCTTTGATGAAAGTTGTCCTGACTGAATTATGATAAAACCTTTGCCAACAAATAGAATAGAGTACAATTACGTAAAAGCTTTTTTCAGTCTTTTTTCCTCAACATAATACACATCTTAATTAAAAAATTAAGTCCTAATTCGTGCATGATTTTAGTGAATAAAGTCAAACATTTGTTGAATGTTTATTGAACATATGTTATATTGTTATTGAAAAAAAATTATATTGCGATAATTATTATTGTTTTATTATCCAGCTCTAGATTTAGGTAAATCTAAATAGGTTTAGGTAATAATCACAATCCACAATCTTTCCCACAACCTTCTGGCAATAGAAGTACCCGCTAGTTAGGAATCACTGAACTAGAGATGGATGGTTTTGTAAGCTGAGAGAAATTTCTGTAACAGGAATAATATGTTAAAGGAATGTTGTCATTGTATTTATTGCTCTACCTTCTGTTTGACAAAACGTGCTTTATATTGATAGAGTTAGTGTTATTTAATTTCAATTAGTTTGTTATACTGTATATTGTTCATCTAAGTTTAACACTGTTTTTTCACAGAAAGAAGATGATAAGTGCCTATACCTTGCTGCAACGCTAAAAACTAAAATGGGAAAATGCACAAAAGGAAAAGGTAAATTACATTTGCAGTAGAGCTCATCTGCAGTAAATATTTCTGTTATATTTCAGAGACTGAAAAATCAACCAGGCAAGATTGCTTTACTGTCTGAGATAAGATGCATATTACTATGTAGGCCAGCTCCAGCCAACCGGGGTTTGATTTCATCAGGGATTTTGATTCAATATTAAATTTTACAGACTTTCGATAATGTGCTCTGCAAGCTGAAATTTCATTTTAGCATCTCCACCTCATCTGCACCTCCAGAGAGTGAATATTAGCCGACTGTAATAGTTACTACAACTGGAAGGATTTGACCAGTCAAAACCATAGTTGACCAAAACACAGCAGTTTATGTAAATTGGTTGACAAAAGACACATTTCTGCAACAACACCAGTAAATTAACAAAACAATAATAATTTTGAACCTTTATCACAATAAAAGCTGAGAATATTATACCTGAAAGACAAAGTACAACACAGGCTCTTATATACCAAGACCAATGGCAGGAATATGAGTCCAATCTGACAAAGGTGATGTGTGATCGGATATTTTTATGTGGCATGAATTGCTTTATAGTTAATCCATCAGACTGGACATCATGTCAGTATTTATTTTTGTCAAAGTGAGTTACGCATTGACATCATGATTAAAAGCTTAACTTTGTAACTTTGACCATAGTAAAAGCAGACATAACGTTTATACATTTTCTCAATACTGATCAAAGTCGAGTCTTTACAGTCATGCTTCTTGCCCATCTTTGTGACTTGTGTGTTGCACTGGTGATTGTAGAATAAAATGATAAATTACATATTTTACCATGCTATGGTTGAGAGGAGAGGCATATGTTCCTCTCTCATCTGCTTAAAAAGAGAGCACACACACACACACACACACACACACACACACACAGACGCACAAAGACAGACAGATCATTTCCTACAGTAAAACATTACATGGTTGCCATCACAAAAGCACAATGCATACTAGACTCCAATTATCTGGAGAACAGGATACACAGACACAATCTGTGCTATGGATGTCTATTTACTGTGCTGTAACAGCCTTGTGTAATAGCCACTGGTTCTGTTTTAACTATTCATAATGAGATGGCTCAGTGTACATTAGCTCGGAGCTGTGTGTAGAGGTAATTGGATGACAAAGAGTACACAAAAGCACACACACATACGCACACACACACAAACCTTAGTCACAAACATACCCATCAAACGCATATAAATGCACACATACAGTGTTACAGATTCTGTAAACATTAGTTGAAATCAAATGTGTTAAACAGAGACATAAAGACAAGTGTCAACACACACAGATGTACACTTGTACCTGTGCACTCGTGCCTTTGTAGCAGCACCCCACCCAGTCAGGGCCAAACACAGCAGCCTTCGCCCATCACCATGGAAACCCCTTCAACTCCCCTTGCAGTGACATCACCTTTGCTGTGGATCTGTTTTATGTGACTAAATATACACAGTGGAGCGTTTATTTTCATTTGCAGCAAGGGGGATCCATGGCATATGAGTTTTAATACACCCTGCACATCTCCATAAATCTATATTTGACAGGATGGTTTCCTTGGATGGTTGTAACCCCCTGGTTGTAGTTTTTCTTACATCAATATTTAGTCAAAGTGCATTTCTAGATGACTAGATGATTCAAGATGGTCTTTGTGAAATAGACTTTTTGATATGTTAAAGTTTTCTTGTTTTTCTAAATAAGGTCTACCATCACTTGAAGCACTAGCTGGGGTCAACACATGGAGGATTTGGGCATCTGCACTCTGCTGTCATCACTTAAGTGATAAGTGATGATGTTTTTTGTTTAAAATCTAAATAAACTAGTAGTAGTAATACTTTTACAACAGACATTTCTATCCTGAATTTACAAGGATTAGGCCTTGAAAGGTTAATTTCATCCACCACATACTCCTCTATCTGGCAGATTAATTATCCTTATTCACTCACAAGTGTTTTATGGTTGATTCAGCAGATGGACAGACATTTCTTTCACATTTTTCCTGCTGTCTTTAAAAACTACATATTTTAAATGTCCTTTAGAACAATAAATGTTTTTCCTATAATCTTGATGCTGATATTAAATATTCATAAAATGTAAAATAGCATAAATTAGCCAAACCTTTTTAATCTGCATATTTTATATTTTACAGACAATAGTTTTAAGATATCATGTGTTGGTCCTACTTCTGGATACAGTTCATTTATGGAAGAAGCTAAAAGGAAGTATGGCACCACCACTGAAAAGGAAAAAAAACACATAGATCTACTGTAGATTTCTTCCTTCTACACACACAAACACACACATCAAACTCTATAGTATGTCAGATTCGGATGGTACACGACTTCATAAATGATTCACCCTGCTGTATTTACATATCATGCTCTGCAGCTCGCTCCCCACACCACATGAGCGTGTATGTGTTTCTGAGTTGCTATTAAAACCAGTTTCCTCTCTGACTTCTGAGAGCTCTTCTTTGATCTCCAGACTGCTGACCTGTCACAGTAAATGTCTCCATTAAAATTTATTTGAAAAGGCAGGGTTTTGGTTCCCAGAGATACAGTCTCTTGTACAACTGAGTGTTTTAATATGGATTTCTTTTAAATCTCTAGTATATGGTAGTAGCTTAGAAGTAGTGAGTTTTTATAGAAGTCTATGGTTTTAACCTGGTAAATATAGTTTTAACATTAGTTACACTGAGTCTGTACCAATAAATCTGATCTAAAGACTAATTATGCCAGATACAAACTTTTCCAACATGAAAGTTGTCCTTATGTGAAAATCTGAAATAATAATAATCATCATCATCATCATCATAATCATCATAATAAAAGATTATCTGTCTCATGTACTACTGTCAGGATAAAGTTTTATAAATACAGTTGCAGCAAATAGGACAAAAAGTTATTTTTAAAAGAATTCCCTATTCCTTCTTTAAGATGTCACACTCATTTAAAACAGACTGATTTCTTAGACAGTTTTCTAAAATCTATGACATTTCTTCTTTACTTTGAACTATTCAGTTTTATCACTTACAAAAGGTAGGAAACTAAATCTTTTCATTGCCCTGATTTCAGAAAAGCAGCTGAATTAAGCAACTAAAGCCATCAATATGTAAATCTGGTGGTCAAAACAAGCTAGTGAAAAGCCAGCAGTGTGTGTGTGTGTATGTTCTTGTACATGCATGGATGTGTGTGTGTGTGTGTGTGTGTGTGTGTGTGTGTGTTCCTCCAACTGTTTCAGCCCCCATCTGTGATGTGATATTAACTGGTGGATTTTCTTTGATGCCCATAAAACTGCCTCATTACCCTCCGTAGCTTCAGAAACTATCTTCAGCATCATTACACGTGCCTGCTGTAAAATATGCAGTACAAGTGTAAATCAACACTCTCTGTTGTTGCAGAAAAGCTTAAAGTCATGGATGGTGATTATAAACTTTTTTTTTTACAGAGAAAGAAAAGTGAAACGGAGCAGGTGTCTAAACATAGATGCTACTGGAGAGCCTAACATACAAACCAAAAAACCCTTCATTACTGTGCCCTTGAGTGAGTATTTATTATTTATGTGCATTTGTAGGCCCCTCTGGGTGCTGCGTGAGTACCAACACCTAATCATCAAATATCTTGGGATTCTGGGGATTATTTATCTTCATTTTTTTTACTTCAGTAAATGCAAAATGATTTAGCTATATGTGTCCACAGAGCTGTTCTGAACCACATCACACGTTTCACCTGTCGCCAAATTCAACAGCATTTGCTTACATTTTTGTTTACAGGTTTTACACTAAGACAAAAGGATTCATTCCAGTATGTACAACCACAAGACACAGATTCAGTATTCATCTGTTGATATTTACTGCTAAACCAACGTATTTAGTGAAAATCAACACAGCAATCTGTTTGGCACGGGAGAGGTGGCTTCAGGGGAAGAAGGATTCAAGAAGGACTGCTCACATGAGACCTCAAACACACACTAGTTGGCCAGAAAGTAATGTCAATTAAAAACAATGTTTCTGGAAAAAGACTTATATTGTATTTGGGTGATGATAAATATCTGTAAATCTGGGCTCACATTTTTTAGCGATTTCCCAGTTTACAGTCTTTGTTAAGCTAAGCTAACCATCTGCTAGCTGTATCTTCATATTTAACAGACAGGTATTAGAGTGGTATCGATCTTTTCATTTAACTCTTTTATAATAAGCGTAATTTTCAAAGTGTCAAACTATTCCTTTAAGAACAAGAGGATTGTGAGAGATATTGTGTTCATCTGCACGATGGAGGCTCCAAGATGATAATGGAATAAAAATAAAAAAAAACTTGTTTTGACATTAACTGAAAATCCTATATCATAAACAGGTCATTATCTCACAAGCTGAAAAGTAAATTTCATCCAAAGTAATGGAAGTTAAACTGGTTTCCTTTTGCCTCAACAGCCTTCCTCTTTTTTAATAATTGCATCCTGTCTGCCTCCTTCTTCCTTAACCCAGATAACTGTTCACTGTGTCAGGAAAACAGTTCTTTCTCACTATGTGTGTGTGTGTAGATTTTTTTTTATACTCCTTTAAGGCCTGCTGTCACTGCTCTGTTCTAATACTATAACAAGACCACCGGGGCACTGAACCACACACATACACAAAAGGACACACGCACAGCGGAAGATAAAAAGGGAATCTTTCAGGCCTCAGCAAAGCCAATAACAGCTTTTACAATGAAGGAAAAGGCAGTAAAGGAAGAACGATCATCATAACAGCATTACAGCAGGCCATGCGAACAGGGTTTGCTTCCATCTCCAAGGCTGCTGGCAGCGCGTGGCCTTTTCCGCTACAACACAACACACAAGAATCGATGTGTCACCTGCAAGATTTCCATGTAAGGCTACAGACACCCTGTCAACACTAGAAACACTCGTAACACTTCATCATGCTAACCAGCAAATCGTTAAAATCTCATTTCCCATGTTTCCTTCCTTGTTGATGAAAGTGTAAGATGACAAACAAAATGACACCGGCTGCTGAGACTGGTGATATCAGTACGCTGAGGACGTCTCATGGCTGACACTGCTGCTTGGCTTTTAATGTTACAGTTGTCAATAGTGATAAGGGTATGATGCAACTTTTAGAAACTGCATTATCTATATGCTGTCCCAGTGTTTAACATCATGAATGTCTTCATCTTCAAAACTAAAATGTAGGCTATTCGGTGCATCTCTCCAGGATAACAAGGCCAACATAGCTGCATTGCAATCCTGTTGTACTTGTCTAAACTAGATCCAAATGATACTGATTCTTTGTATTGAAATAGCTTAGAATCTTTAGATCCCTTTTCTCAACTCTAGGATACATTTCCAAGTCAAATCAAAAATGAATTATAGTTCAAGCAGGAAAATGTCAGTAAGAAACCTCCATCATATAAGCACTTTTCAGACCACATAACTGCCTGACATCTGGCGTAATCAAAGACCAACACTGGTGTGATACTTTGAGCCGGATCAATATGAATATCTGAGAGTTGGAAAAAACTCTAATGAGATGATATTTTTTTAATGCGACCTGCTGAAACATTTTTGATAACCAATCTCTTAAATGTGATTATTAAATAATTGAGAGATTTCCACTCAGCAGCACATTTACAGTTGAAAAATTAACTTGTCAGTGGTCTCTGGTGTCACCGTTTATAAATTAGCTTAAACATGTCAAAGGAATTTATCAACTGCAATTTCTTACTTCTCAGCCAACACTGATGCTGATATCTTTGACAAGCCGATATATCTGTCAGGTTCAGTACATCCACAAGGCTCTTTGTGGCAGTGTAGAGACTGAGGTTCGATTCCCATGTGAAAGAAAGTCAAACTTGACATGTTTTAAGTTACATAATGTTTTGTAGACAACTTCCGTCATGTGACTTACATTACTTACGTTCTTGAATTACATTATGTACTTATTTTAATCCACACCACAATCTTTTCTTAAATCTAACCAAACTAACACTGTTTCACAACATTTACCAAACAACCAAAGCCCACTCAAACGTGTTTGCTGAATAGGCTACTACTCGGACTACAAACAGAAATCAAAAGGCTTCCAATACCAAAATCTCATCCCTTTCCAACATATTTCTGCATACATATGTAGATATCTTTCTAGAGATTAATGTTAGCCAAAATTTTTTGTTCGTGTGAATGTGTCATAGTGTAGTGCAGTCTTTTTCTTTGACATTTGTAACACTAATAACTAACTAAAAACCCAGCCTTGAAATATAAATGAACTCACCCCACTTGTCTGGATATGGTTGGCAGTTTTTTAAAATTATTTAAAATTATTGTTAATTCATTGTAATATTTATGTTTTTAAACTGCTTTTAACAAACACCATTTCCCATAAGCCCTAGATCGTTGCGGGCTAAACAACACAGAAGAGGCGAATCCTGGGTGAGTTGAGGAGTTGCGGTTTTCTCAGACACATCTGTAGTAACAGCCAGTCAAAGAAGACGGAGCGCCATACAAGTTTTAGATGCATGTATTAAAGCTACAGGAGAGGGTTGGTGAATTTTACGGATGTGGACAAAATCAAGTTACAATGACTCAAGTACCAGCGCTGCCCCACTTGTAAATTTTCATTGGGGTGTGTGTTTTTTTTTTTTTTTGTGCCCACAAAGTAATTGTAAAAGACTTTGATTTCTACTAGCACAATAGATACTAATTTGTCTTAGAATATGGAAAATAAACCCTAGGAATAAACTTAATCTTTTCAGAAAGAGAGATAAGAGAAATGCTGAATGAGAGATTGCAGAAGTCAGTAGGACAGAGGCTTGTCCAAATGGGACGTCTAGACTTCGGCTCTCTATAGACAGAAAGCAAAATGAACGTTTATGCCGTACATCCACTCCTTTAATCAGCCTCCTCTCATGTGAATGTTTCTCACACACACACACAGTAATATGTCCTCAGCTGCTCCATCAGCCTTGTTGAGACAGCAGGTTGTCTAATTGACTGACTTGATTAGTCTCGTATGTGTCTGCTCACCCGCACAACCTCATTTATCACTACTGGGACGGAGAAAAAGGAGGAGGGGTGATGTGAGGAGCAGATACAGTACAAACAAACCTGACAAGCTGACAGTGTGTGTGTGTGTGTGTGTGTGCGTGTGTGTGTCTGTAGATATGAACAATAGAAGTAAAGACAGAAGAGAGGGAATAAGATGAGCTCAGTGTAGGGAGTGAAGAAAGGAGAGGATTAGAGAGTGAAGTATGGAGGTTGGGTTATTTGATCTAACAGTGGGAGCCAGAAAGAGAAAAAGAAGGGACGGGGAGAAGACAAAAGGAGAGAAGACAGAAAGAAGGACGAGTCCTATTCATATTCAACCTCAAAAAAACAAAAGACTGAGGGAGAGATTAGAGTGGACGAAGAAGTGATGGGGATCCCTGTGCGAGTTAGAAAATGAAGATAGACAGACAGAAAAAAAGAAAGAGAGAAAAGATTTTCAATTAGCCTGTTTGAGCGCTAGCTGCTCGCTGCTCGCTGCCTGTGTCTACTGATTGACAGCTCATGAAGAGCGTTTTGCCACATGGGCCTCACCCACTCACCCACTCTCACTTGCTCTACCACACACACACACACACACACACACACACACACATACACACACACTTTGTAAAATATCCTGCGCTGCTCTCCCTTCTTTCCTGGAAACAGCTGCTGACAGAAGATGTCGATCTTGCCCACCAACATTTCCCTTTGTTTTCTTTCTTTTGTTTACCCCTTCTCCCACTCCTCCTTTCCTCCTTCCTCTTCTCTTTTTTATCTCCCACCTACTCTTTTCTTCATGCTTCTCTTCCTCGCCCACCATTTCCACTTCTCCTCATCTCACTCTTCCTTCTCCTCTCCTTGTAACTTCACCTCCTCATTTGCTTCTCTCCCTCTCCAGCCTCATTCACTCCCTCTCCGAAACCTCTTTAACCTCTACGTTTCTCGCCCTCTTTCCTCCTCGCCTCGCCATTTTGCTCCCTATTCTTGCCATTTATTTTCCACTCAGTAACCTCCTACGCTCCTATGAGAATCTCCTCCTCATTTTTCAAAATTCAATCTCAGCCAAGTGTTTTTGACAAGATGTGTCATATACAAAAGAACATGCACAGACGCAGATTCCCTGTGGGCAGTTTGTACTCGCTGCAATGAATATTTTTTGCATTGACATACGTATATGGAGTGATCAACTAATGGATGATTCAGGGTTTTAAAAGTGGCTCTCTGAAATGTTTGGGAAATAATGGTTGAAGTAGTGAATCTGCAGCAGAAACGGACTGAAAGCTGTGAAAGGAAGATCTACTTTAGGCAACTTGTTGGAAACTGAATGGAGCAGAGCAATCAATTCAAAATGATGTTTGAAATTCATAGTTGATGTAATTGATTTTTCATGGCTGCCTCAGCTCTTAAATCACTTCTAAGACCTTCACTTGAAGATCTTTTATGTTCTTCGGTTTCTTCTGTCGTCATTGTCACTATGGGTTTTCTCTTTTATTCTCTTCTCTCTTTTTTCAAATGACTTCACTCACTTTCTCTTTTGGGATTCATCTCCCTCCGTCTTTATCTCACAAAACACACGCTTATATACACATACATGTGTGAGGGGAAACCCCAGGAATGTTCCACCATCTGTTACTGCTCAGCACTGCTGCAGTGTAGTGAACACACACACACACACACACACACACACACCCACAGAGAGAGAGAGAAAGAGAGCTGCTTTGCAAATGTATTGTTGCAGATACAAAAGCAAAGAATACTGCTAGAAGTAACAGCAGACAGTGGTAATATCATTTGACTGCTACATATGCTGTGTCATCACACACACACACACACACACACACACACACACACACACACACACAGCAGCTGCCTCCTCTGCCAACATTTCTCATGGACGCACAACCTTTTGCACGAGTGTGTGTGTATATATGT
Source organism: Micropterus dolomieu (assembly GCF_021292245.1). NCBI lineage: Eukaryota > Metazoa > Chordata > Actinopteri > Centrarchiformes > Centrarchidae > Micropterus > Micropterus dolomieu. Next base: position 10,701,372 of record NC_060151.1, read on the forward strand.
GAGCAGAAACATAATTACAAAAGCTGGCAGCACACATGCACAGACGAACACACACGGGACATAGTGTAGGATGTGATCAATAGCTATTGATCTGCCACCTTTGGCTTGTCTTGGCAGCGCTTCATGTTAGACATAAAAATGTCCACACCCGCCAGGATAAAGACATAGGGCACACACACACACACACACACACACACACACACTTGAGCACATACACAGATGAACATCCTTTAAAACAAACACACACACGCTAATGATATTAATTTTATTTCTATATTTGGCTTTAAAACTGATAATTCATGCGCAGTATAATAACTTGGATCAGGCAAGTTAAACTGTTTCACCGGAGCATGCACACGCACACGCACACTCCTCCATCGTCTCACCTCTGTAGCACATAGTTAGCCACAGCAGCTCCAGCACCTGACCCCCGAACTCACACACGTCCAATCCCAGCATGGTGCCTCTCTGCGGGGCTGCACTCTGTGCGTCGGCTGGCAGAAGAAGAACCAGAGAACCGGGAGAACCTCCACAGGTAGCAACAACAGCACAAAGTAGCAGAGTAGGGACGGATTAAAGCATCCACAAAAGTCTTGGACTGGAAAGAAAAGGGGTGTCAGACAAGCATCTCCTCCCCAGAGGAAATAATTCTCTTTTTTTTTTTTGTACAATGTAGTTGAAGGGGTTGAAGGGGAAGAGGAAAAGCGCTGGAGTGGGAGAGGCAGAGGCAGGGAGGGTATTCTTGGGTGTGGGTGTGATGGGGATGTATGTGAGCGAGAGAGAGAGAGAGAGAGAGAGAGAGAGAGAGAGAGAGAATTGATGGATGGAGGAAGGGAGGGTGGGGGAGAAGCAGCAGACACAAGGAGCAGCCGGCTTTTTGCTCTTCTTCTTCTTCTCTTTCGTGAACTACAGCAAGAGAGAAAGAAACCTGAAGCCTAAAATGCTAATTGTCAGCTGTTTTTTCCCCCTCTTGCAGCAGCGAGGATGCTGGAAGCTAACGGTGGCAGGCAGACGCTGGTTCAGCCGGCAGAGCTGTCTGCAGCAGCAGCAGCATGGGTGTGTGTGTGTGTGTGTGTGTGTGGTACTCAGACGCTGGCTATCGATTCGTAGACGAGCAGCGAACCCCTCCCCTCCTCCATTCCCCCACCCCGCCCCCTCCTCGTGTCATCAGCCCAGAGACTGCAATGAGCTCATCTTTTACCACCCTCCCTCTTTCTCTCTTCCCCACCCTCGTCCACTCTCCCTCCGCACTCCTCCTCTCTTTTTCCACACCTCATTCCTTCTCACGAACCCCCGTCAACTCTTTCAGGCTTTTATTTTCCTCTTCATTTCTCATCACTTTAATGGATTCTCATGTGGTGTCCACTCTCTCCCTCCACCTATTCATCACTGTGTCACGCCATCTCTCTCTGGTGTCTCTATTTATCTTACCCCCACCCCCCCACCACCACCACCTATTCGACTTCATCTTCTTCTTTATCTCCCTCTGTCTTTTAGTGACCACACCCTGTCAGCTCCCTCTGATCTTTTTTTCCACTCAGTCTTTTTCTCCATCATCGTTTTGTCTTGTTATTTATCCTTTTCTCTTTTTCTCTCCTCTGTTTTTGTATTCTTCTCCTCTCTTCTGACTTCCCTGGAGCAATGAGGGAGGCTGTGGTGCCGTAGAATACAAAAAGGAGCTGCTTTTCCTACTTGACAATCAGACACACTCCCGCTCGCACACATCTGCACACACGCACGCATGTACCACTATGCCCATGAGGACATCTCATTGACATAATGCATTCCCTAGACTTTTACTCTAACCTTGACCATCACAACTACATGCCTAACCTTAACCCATTTGTAACCTGAACCCTAAAACCAAATCTCTGCAAAAGCACCTGACATGAGTCAGTCACGATCAGTTTGTGTGCATTCAAGTTAAAGTCCCCACCGGGATATAAAAACATGAAACACACACACACCTTGTTAATCTGTCATTCAGAGGTTGTCCAGATGTCATGTAGCATGTTATGTGAAACAACTTCTCTCTTTCTCTGTCTCTCACGCTCTCAGACTCAGGCAAGCATGATGTTATTTTACATCCATAAATATAAATCTACTTTTCTAACTACAAAATGTGCAGACATCAAAATATTGTTTGGTGGTAGTCAATTCAGTAGGCTATTTAGTCAAAAATTCAGTGACAAATTCCACATATCAACTGTGAGCTGACCTGGCCCTGTTCATCACATTACAATTAATGTTTAAACTCAACAAACGGACTAGCAAAGTGTGGGTTTTCCTAGGTGAAATTGGCCAGTTTGATAAATGAGCAGCGTCGGTTTGTGTGCTTCTAATGAACATTAGTGAGGAAGTGAGAGCCAGAGCAGATTAAACACAAAAACACTGAGGCGGAGGAGAGACAGAGCTGAAGCTGTGTCTTGATCCAAACTCAATTTGGCGATAGTTTGTCTTTGCTTTTGTGTCAGTGGAAAGCAGTGAGTTCATATTGGAACAGAAAGAGGATGTAAGGATTGGTTTGAGTCAGAGCTAGAACAATATATTTGGGTCAATATTGGTCTTCTTATTGAATAATAGATATCAGTCAAGTTTCACCGCTGATCATATAAATATTTTAGATTCTGCTCTATGCGTCAAACACAGCAGCTTAGTTAATGGCCGTATGTTTCAAACTATGGTTTGGTAGATACCCCTCTAATGACATTTCTGCGCATGCCAATCTAGAATAAATAGCCAGCAGTGGTGCTGATAAAGCGGATTGCAAGCTATATCTTCCCTGACCACACTAACCTCCCTCCTGTCCTGCCTGCTACTGCTCCTCTCGGGAGCTGCTCTTAGCTGCCGGAGTGTCTCTGGGCCAGGCGGGGCGACCTGCCTCTCCACATACAACAAGCACTTCACCTCTTTCTCCAGCAGACTGGACCCGAACTCGCTGTATTAGCACCGCCACTGACTGTTTGTTTCACAAAAACCAACAACACAACCAGAGCACCATGTATGGCTGTTAACTAGAATTAACTCAACACTTGGATAAACAGTGATTGCATCAGTTTCAGTGCCCCTTGTTGCTATTTTCCAAATAGATGAGATCAATTGTGAGTTGTGTTGCATTGTAATTTTAGATTTCTTGAGAAAACAATCTCATGTAATTTACGTGTAAAATCAGTGACAGCATTTCATTTCTTTCAAAAACAAATTATGAATATTGGCTAATACTATCAGCTTTCCTAATAGCTTGCATCTTTCGACATGATGTTTTCCTTTTTAGGAATAAATTGCAACACGCTTGTCATCCTTTTTGACCCTGGTGGCGTCATGTCAGGCATCTAACTGGGTGTAATGTGGGGACAGGAAAATGTTTCATTTGCACACGTCCGGTATGTGAGCTTGAAAAAATAACATCCTATCACATTTTGCACAAACTAGGACATTCCCCGCTGACTACAATAATAATCTGGGTTTACTTCTTCATTATGTTTTTTGGCTAAAACACAACAAACATTGAACATACAGTCAGTAATAAGTGTCTAAAATAGAAACATAATGAGAATAATCTGCACAGACACAAACTGAATCTATTTGTGGGCCGAAAGGGTAAACGAGACCCGAGGCTGACCTGGTATGACCTGCCCAGGTTCAGTTCTTAATGTGAAGCAAAGCTGGAAGCCAGTATAGTGAGGTCACTGTGCCCTCAAAATACAATAAAATGATGACTAACCGAGATTATTCTAAAGAGATATCAGAGATAATTTTATAAAAATTTGAAGCTTGTTATACAAAAGCCTCATTGTACAAATCCATCATTTTAAAATGGCTAACGACAGTAAAAACTGATTTAATATCAGTGCCTTGCCCTACCAATCACCCCTGCCAGTGTCAGCAGTGGGTCTTTCTCCTGTCCTAAAGCAAGCAGTGCTATAAGCCCATTATGTTCTTATTGCTTTATGGAAATATAAATCAGCAGCAGCAGTGGTCCCTGGTGGACTGAGTGGCATGTATAAAATGTGCGCTTGAACAAGGTAGTCATGGATGGTGTCATAAAGAGTGTCTCAGCGTATGGAGCCCCCTTAGGTTTAGGAAAAACCTGATGAAATGCTCAGCAGACACCGGCTGAGGACCTGCTGTGACACAAAGACTAAACACATGACATTTTGGGAAATCTGCGTATTTGCTGTCTTCACGATAGTAAGATTACAAGATTGATAACGTTCCCAAGTCTGCATGGTAAATATGAAGCTACAGCTAGCAGACGGTTAGCTTAGCTTAACATAAAGACTGGGAAAAGGGGGGGAAAGCTGGCATGGCTCTGTCCAAAAGTAAGAAAATCCACCTACCAGCACCTCTAAAGCTCACTGATTAACATGTTGTATATTGTTTGTGAAACTTGTACAAAGTGTAAAACTTTGTAGTTGTAGTTCTACAGTGTTATGAAGTTATAAAATCTAGCTGTTTAAAGTTCACTTAAAGCTCCTGTTATCTGACCACTAGGGTTTGTGATGCTCCCTCCTGGGTACTGAGAGAAGAAATTTTCTTAGTTTTCTCTCTCTTGCTGTTATTTGGGGGGGAAAAGTGTCTACTATCGTCTCGATAAGGTGCACGGACTGATGACCAGGGAAAAACAATTATCATACAGTAACACATCTCAAATTGAATTCACGGACTGATATCACATGGATTTGCAAGTGTAATCTGCATTGATTTGGAAAGTTATTCCATTAAGCCGTGGGTACATGAGCTCTGGTAATTGCTTTCTCTCTCTCTCACACACACACACACACACACACACAGATACAGCATGTAAGCTATGCACTTGGGGTGCGTGTATAAGTAGTGTCTAAATGGTTTTCCGACAGCATATTGGGTGGGCAGCATTTATCTCTGCTTAGTGTGCAAAGAATAACCCCACTCATTTGGAGCCCATTCAACCACAACTGCCTGATTTAGTCAGACTGAGAATGACTGAATAACCCGACATTTATTCTCTGAGGGAATGAATAATAATTTGATGTGGTAAAGTTAGACGCTGGGCAACAATGATTGAATAAATATAAAGGTGTTTGTCAAGCATTGATTGAAGTACAGAGGTAATCAGGGGTGGTAATCAAGCCTGTCAGGGGATGACGGACCGAGTAAGTTTTGTTGTTATTCCTGGGAAACTCCCTTAATTTGCATGGCCCTCAAATGTGATTATGAATAATAGTCTATATGAAACACAGTCTACATACAATTTCAACCCATCTGTCACCGCAACTCGATCCAAGTGTGTACGCTGCTCTCTGCAGAGGCAGACGGGCCAGCTAACTTTACTGTCAAAATATCAGGGCAGGACGGCATCCATCTCAAACATCTACATATACCTGCACATTTAAGCAGAGTTGGAGTGAACAGTTTGAACTAACACCTATTTTAAGTAAGCTGCTAGCCTAGTATGTGCATGTTTGCTATCAGTTGTATTTTGTATCTACTCACAAGTTGGCATGAACAAAAATACAGAGGCATACAGTAGATTTTACAAGATCAATCACAGACAGATACAGGTCCTGGATTAGGGCTGCAACCATCAATTATTTTCAGTATTGGTAATTGATTTGTTTTTTGATTAATTAATGAGCTGTTTAGTGTATATAGTGTCAGAAAATGCTCATCACAATGTCCCAAAGCTCCAGGTGAGATCTTCAAGTTGCTGGTTTGGTCAAAAAGCAATCCAACTTTAAATAGAACATGGGTTCTATTTAACCTCAGAGAAAAGCAGAAAAACATTTGAGAACCTTGAGCAAATTACTATAAATCGTCAAAACTGTTCATTTTCTGTCAGTCATTGGATTAAACAACTAATTACTTCAGCAAAGATCTGATCTTTATGAAGCAGATGCTCAAGTGATCTTTTAAAGTTATATAGTATTCCTTAAAGTATATATAGTAATAATAGTTCATCTGCTGCTGGGTACTCCCTTTACAAAAACACCAGTACAGTGAGCACCAAACAAAATTATATCCTCATCTTTTATAACACAAAACTACCAGTCATGATTCTTTTTCACTGCATATTTTATGTTCTTTGGTTATCTATTTGTATTTCAAATTAATTTTACCTTTTCAGAGGAGGGTGAGAAACTCTTTCCTGAAGTTGCGCTGCCAGCAGAGGTCTTGTCTTGCAGTTTATTTGTCACACTGACAGATGACTTTCATACCCTGATAGTCAGCGGCAGGCCCACCCCTCTCCAGCGTCAGATCACCCCTCCACTTTGTCGTCTTTGCTGCAAAAACATGCTGGGAAAGATTTTTTCATTGGGTCATTTCGTTCAAAGTCACAGTGAAGCCCACCTCTGTTTATAAACTCAGGTTTGAGATTATAGCAGTCAGAGGAAGTTAATCTGACCTCACTGATAAAAATATGCTGGACAAAATATTATAAAACACATCTCAGTACAATTCAATGAAATCTGACAGCACTGCAAACTTCAGCCTCTAAAAGATCCATAAAGTTGAATTAACACCTCTTTAAAAAAAACGAACAAGTGACATGTTCATAAAACATTACTTTATTAATACATAAAGAGGTGTTCTTGGGAAGGCCTTACCGTGTTCTCATCATTCACTACCACCAGGTGAGATGTTTCCTGCAGAAGACAAAAACAGAACATTAAAATCTGGATTTTTTGCAAGGCTGTTGAATATGACTACTTTTAGTAAGTTTACCTAATAAACTGTCAACTGAGTGTATACCTAAAGGCATATCTGATGTTTGTATACACACATATACAGTATACACAGATGCCCACATCATGTTAGCATGTTTTAATTTTGACTTGTATTTTCTTTCAACATTAAATATTTTCTTTTCCTTTTTTGGAATAAATCTGTGTCACCCGTGGCCTTGGTGCTATCATGTCAAGTATCTATTTGTGTACTTGGTCCTAATTGGACACCACCCTCCAGGAAGCCAATAATTGGAAGTCAGGTGACGTAGTATAAAGAGCGACAAAGTCCACAGCAGGAGGAGGTTGTGGCAGATGATTTCACCCAGCAGCAACTACGTGGTTAACGTTGTAAAATAGTAAAACTATGATCTTTTCCTACATCTAATCTAAGTAGTTTTGGTGCTGAAAATAATAAGTCAACTACATCTAAAAATAATAAGTTAAAATAGGCCTAACACAGGACACAAACCTTGGTCTTCCGAGGGAAAGCCCTGTGTTTGACCCATTCAACCACCATGTCCTCCTCCCCTCAGACTTTGTCGCTTTTTATACTACATCACCTGATTTCCTTTAGCTTTTCTGGCAGAACGGTCTGAAGACTGACTTGCGTACACTGTCGATTAGATAGGGTGCAATGTCCAATTTGGGTGGTGTGCAATTTTGGTGGGATTTGGAATGAAATGGCTCTCCATACATATCAGCCTTTCTACTTTTAGAGGTACAAGTCCAATTTGGTTTGTGTTTTTGGTATGGTCTTTTGGCTTTGGTTTTGTAAAGACAAAAGTGTTTATCAATCTCCAGAACACACTAATAAGGACTTTTATGGACACTGTGCTCTCAGCCACAATACAATAAAATTATGACCAATAGGGATTATTCTAAAGAAGAGATCATTTTATATAAAATAGAAGTGTGATACACAATAGTTTGTATCATTTGGTTCTGAGAATAGCACTAACGTGTTTCTCTCCATAAGAAAATCCCATTGTACAAATCCATCATTTTAAAATGGCTAACAACAGTAAAAACTGATTTAAAATTGTTTCCTTGCCCTACCAATCACCCCTGCCAGTGTCAGCAGTGGGTCTTTCTCCTGTCCTAAAGCAAGCAGTGCTATAAACCCATTATATTCACATTGCTTTATTGAAATATAAATCAGCAGCAGTAATGGTCCCCAGTGGATTGAGTGGCATCTATAAAATGTGTGCTTGAACAAGGTAGTCATGGATGGTGTCATAAAGAGTGTCTCAGTGTAAGGAGCCCCCTAAGGTTAAACCATTTTTACTCAAACGGGAAAAACCTGATAAAATGCTCAGCTGGTGCCAGCCAAGGAGCTGCTGTGCTGAGGTATTATCTTCATAACAGGAAGTCAGTAGCTCAACCCTCAACTGAACACAGGTTGTCACAGCAGTATAAACTCTAAACAAAATTCTATCCAATAATCCACACAAGGGCATTTTTCAGAATTATGAGTACTTTTGGTCCTTGAATGATATTGAATGATATTGAATTCCATTTAGCTGCTTCAGTTTCTGAGTCCTGGTATTGTGAATGCTGGTTCACTGTTACTGTAACACTTGAACAGAACAGAGCCATTGTTAACGTTATTAGTAACACCGACCTGTTACCTCTGCTTGAACAGAGAGCTGTCCAAGGGTTTTCCTATATATAACTATAGTGAATGATAAAATTGTTATTGTTGAGGGGGAAATTTATACCTTAAACTATTCCGCATGTCTTCAGCAAAGTTGTAAACGCATAACAAAGCTACCTCACTTCACCTTGCTGGTTATACCATAACAGTCCATTATCTAGCATTTTAACAGTGGTAGTAGATGGATTAGTATACTTTCTGCTGTCTATAATACCATATGGAGGGTCATTCCTCTGTCCTTTGCATAGATTTTCTAGTTCTGGTATCTACTGCAATTGTATCTACAGCAGTCAGCCAGTAAGCTTAACTTAGTTTAGCACAGACACTGGAAACATGGGAGAAATGGTTGGCATTGCTGTGTCCAATAGTAACAAAATCTGCCTGCCAGCACTTCTAAAGTTTCAGCTTTGTACTAATTAAACAACCAAGATACAACACGTTATTTAATGAGCTTTAAAGGTGCTGGGGATATCTTTAGACAGAACCAGGCTAACCATTTCCCGTTTCAAGTCTTTATGTTAAACTAAGCTACATGGTTGTGGTTTTATATTTACAGTACAGACATGAGACAGTGGTATTATTTTTTTAATATAACTCTCCAACAGTTATGAATGAAATAATACTATTACAGCAAGATGAAGCTCAGAGACAAGATAGAAGCATGGCCCTACTTTTTTAATTGGACTCTTCAGCTGCAGTTTTTAATTTGTCATGATTGCATTATGAAAATTATATTTGCAAATACATGCTGAGAAACTATTGTTATCCAGTGTGACATTGCTGACATGGAAATAAACTTTCCATGTGAGGATTACCTTCGACATGCACTGCCTCATATACACATATTATATATGTATTTTATGAAAAATGGCCCAGTCGCCATCTTTTTCTTCCCAAACCCTTGACACCAAATTTGACAAAATGTATGCCCTTAAACCAAAATAACAGTGTTTCAAATCACTACACCATTGTTAATATATTCCACACATTTCCCTGAACTTTTAATACAAACCAACTTACTCAATTTGTGTTTTTCAAACAGGCCATCAAATATTCTTCTTCTTCTTCTGTTGAGTTCTCCAACAAGGTCTGTTTTTTTTTACCTGCAACCAATGTACATGTTAATTCAAAATGTTTTTTTCAGTAATTTAGCTGCATTTAAGTCAAACATCTGCCACTGCCACAAATAACCAATATTAGCTCAAATTCATGCATAATTCATGATGGCAATAAAATTATTTGGAAGCTGTGGACAAGTAATTTTTTCTGGCCTTCTTCTGACATCTAGTGGAGACTGAGAGCAGTGATATAAGGGACGTGGAGGTGCATATGTGCCTCTGAAATTATTTATTGTGCTCTTACATTTCTTTTGTTTTAATGCTGCACAAGTGATCGGATTCATTCGTGGCAGCAAACCTTTGACATTAAACCAGCTTCAGCTGCTTGAAAAGATTCGTAACATTGTTCCTCCTCTGGGAATAACAGTATCTATTGCAGCCAGGTGTGAAAGCTTTTATTTGTCATACTTAATTGTCATGAACTTATTTGTATTATCAGTATAACATACTACAAATGATTCATCTCCGCTGTGGGCTGCCAGTGCTTGTAAGATTACATTTCGTTATTGCATCTGCTGCATTAGTTTACAGCTCCCAGAATACGATCTACTGAGAAATATCTTTTGATAGTAAATGTGTTGAATGAAACAGTGTCCAGTAACTGAAAGGCCACAGATTCGATTCTGGCAAAAAAAAAATCCTTTAATGGAAGATAGGTCAGCTCTCTGAGGAGAGTTCTTCCTTGAAGTTCTAATGCTGCCCAGAGTTTTATGACTTTTTTGTTCACTCTGAAGGATGACCCATGTAAATATGAGTGTTTATCGATACCACATCACAGGAAACCTTTACATACTGTGTTATTCTTTTGCAAAAGTTTATATGTCTTCCGATCAAACAGACAAATAACATAATAGATAAATTTCAACTTTATTAATTCCCAAAAGGCTTATCAAGTGGTTATAAAATAGAGCATTATCTATAATTTAACATCTAGAACTGTACAACAAAACAAAGACCACAAAGGAGCCAAATCAAAGAGTAAAACCAATATAGTGTACAAAGAACGAACACTGATATTTGAAGAAATGTTAGATTTACATATTGGCAAAATAAAATAATTTGAGAATCTGTGTTTTGTGTGGTACCCCACGCAGGAATAAATTGATTAGTTTAAACTGAACGTACATGGTAAACATCGGTTTACATTCATATAGAGCTTCAGGAGGGACACTTGCGGGTATTTCTCAACAAAAGGAGACTTTTTCTCAGTAGTAGGTCAAAGTGCAAACATTTGGTGTTCGTACAATTGGGTGTAAGTCCATATATTACAGACAGAAGTACAAATATATGCTCAGTAAAGCTGACAGTAATAACAGATGTCTCTTGCTAAAATGGCCTCATGCCTCTTACAGCCAAGAAAGACAAGATATAAAACAATCAGGCGGCCCATTAAGGCTCCTCTCCTTTCTTCAAAATCCACTTCTTCACACGGTCTTAAATTACGGGATTTGTGAAACCCAAACCACACACTTAAAATTAAAACAAGTGTTCAACAATAAATAACTGCATTTGCTCAGTGCATAAATACACAATACTGGAAAATACCTAAGAAGACCTTAAATAGTCAGTGAAGTCGTTAAAACTACAGACAGACTTTTGAACATGAACACTCACTCAAAAAAGCTTTTCAAAGCAAACCACTTTAAATGTCGCCTTTAGGTCAAAAAGACAAAAGCATCCATCCGAATTATTTAAAAACATAATAAATCAATGTTATAACTGATTAATAATGTATCACTGCATTACCACAACATTATTTCATAAGGGAAGTAACATTTGTTCTAGTAACAGTTTGAGGAGGCAGAATAATAAGAACAGAGAGACCTGCATGGATGTTTCTATGAACAAAACAAAGCAGAGGGTTTTCCCATTTAACACGCATCAAACCGATTCTTTTCACCTGGCTTTCCTCTTTCCCAACTCACAAAGTGGCTGTTTTATTTTGAAAAGATCCTGACATTTTGACTTTATTTGACCCCATTCAGAAAATATCTTGAGTTGGGTCTGTAAAACACAGAAACATGTTTTCTTTTCCTTCTTTTTTGTCCATTATTTTAGTATTTGCAGACAATGAAAAGAAAAAAACTAAGGAAACAGAGCAAATCCCTGTGCTACAATATTTGATGCCCCAGGAAAGCAGCTGTAAAACAAAAGCTTAAGTCTAAAACTTTTACTGATTATTTAGTGAATTTGTGCATTAGGGGTCATTTACTCAAATGTTCTTTGTTAATGACCCAGGCCTGTATGTGGGGGTTCCTTATGTTGTTGTTGGCACCAAAAAATATCAGCGACCTCTTGGCCCTGGATGGCGTCCTGCACAGGGCTGCATAGCTGCTGGTAAACAGCTTCCGAGGCATCGGGTGGTCATAGTTTATGGATGTGTGTGTGTGTGTACACTATGTCTGAGCCAGCTGAAGTTCCTCCAGTCCGTGTTTACCCAGGTGATACCTGGCCAAGTCTTTCCTGGTCACCAGTCCAACCACCTGCAGAGGGTCACAAACCAAGAATGGGACATCAGAAGAATCATTGTCATCCTGGCATTCAGCTACAAGAGCACGCTCATAAAACATTACTTTATTAATAAGAGGTGTTCTTGGGAAGGCCTTACCTTGTTCTCATCATTCACTACCACCAGGTGTCTGAGACCCAGCGCTCTGAACAGCTTAAACACACGAGGCAGAGAGGTTTCCTGCAAAAGACAAAAGCCTCATATAAGTTCAACTTCGTTCATTTTTACAAAACTTTTTTTTTTTTTTTCACAAACCTCTCAAAAGGCTTTTACACAGAGAAATAGAGAGTCCTCTCTTTATAGAGAACACAAAGAACATTAAAACAAAAAAAAGTGTGTGTGTGTGTGTGTGTGTGTGTGCGTGCGTGCGTGCGTGTGCGTGCGTGTGTGTGTGTTAGTTACCTGTGGTACAGTGTAAGGCGTTGCGTTCATGAATTCAGTGAGGTCCATCATACACTCCCTCTCGTCCTGTGAGACGTGGATGCTCTGGATCGGGGGGAAGCGGGGATAGGCGTCCCTGAAGTCCTTCAGCTGGAGCTTCCTCTGGGTCAGCCGGGACCGGGCCAACTCCATAAACACCTGCCAGGACAGAGCAGGGACAAACAGTGACTGACTCCACTTAAACTGAGTCACAATAATGAAATGAAATAATAATAATAATAATAATAATAAATGATGTTCTTTTTCCTGCCGCTGATGTTACCTTGTGCTTGAGAAGAACAATGAGCTGAGAGCGAAGGATGAGGCCGCAGAGCTTCGCTGGCTGAATGAGAGAAGAACAGACCAAATTCCTATATTGTTCAGCGCCAGGTGTTGTCAGCTACAAAAATGTCATTTTTGGAGAGACACCAAAACTACATTTGCTGCTGCTGTCAAACTCCACAGCACCAGCACTAGAAATATATCAACCTGACCATACACTGTCAGAAAATGAGAAATATCAGTGTTAAAGTGTTTTACATTGTAACCCCAATGACTAGTTTTCAATCCACCATCAGGTAGATATGTACGAACCATGGGTGGATTACTATTAAAATATGATAATTTTCTTTATGATTAGTCAGTTTATTTCTCAAAACAAGTAGAACTTAAGCCATCATACAGCACCTCGTCACTACCAGCAACCTGCGCGACAACTGGGAAGCCGTTGTGATTTGTAGATGTGTTGCTAAGGACGTCCACGATGGTTCCCACCTTCTCTATCTGGTTCAAACAAGTGACTGGAGAACTCATCACCTCTCTGCATGTGGGGATAGGAGGGGTAAGTAGGGAGAGGGACAGAGGGACAGTGAGGATGACAATGGTGAAACAAACAGAGGTGACAAGGAGGGAAAATAGCAGGAAAGACAAAATCATAGTTCTTTACAAGAAGGAATATATGTTTCAAAAGAACATTGAACGCAGAGTAAACACTACACCAACAGTCTCAGCTACTTGAATCTATCAACAAACAGAAGCACGTCAGCGGCAAACAGAAAGGACCTTACCTGGCGGTCAGCCAGTGGGAGGTAGCAGGAGCCTCCCAGTGCAGGAAGGGAACGCTCTGCAGCTTAATGTGGATATCATACAGACCCTGAAGCAGGAAGAGACAGGTTACAGTCTGTGTCCAGAATGCACTATGTACTTATCTTGTACAAGAAATCAACATTCTTCACCGTTTTGTACTAACAAGAAATTCAACTATATGTGCTCCATCAGTCACACTGTGACTTTATGACACTGATGATTAAACTTTACACAAAAGAGAAATGATAAGGTATTTCAAACTATTCAATACTTTATTCCTTTTTTTGTTTTTAATCTCTCAAAAGCTGTTACACCACCACTTATTATATGATTTTGTAGCTGTAAGTAGCTCCTCTTTTTCCTCTGTGGACTGTATTGTGTCGGTTATCAACAGCACACTCAAAAATCAAGCTTTTATGTATGAATACTGACATTTTTGAGTAGTCTGAATGTACATCGTGAAAACCTGCTGAGTTAGTATGAATTTGGGACACAACTACACTGTTTGTATCTCCATACCGTCTTCTGCTTATGAAAAGCTGTGGGACTTTGAGTTTGTTGGCTTCTTTCTGTACTGAATTCTGTGGTGAGTGATACTAAATCAGGGGTTTCTGTTAACTATTGCACACAGAAGGAGGCAGGAACACAGTGTGTACCTCTTAACTCACCTCTACAAAGTAGTCTCCCACTATCTTGGCGGTCATGAGGACAAGCATGATGGGAAGGCCGTATGTGACATTTCCTGTAGCTTCCACCATGATGACAGTCAAACTGAGAGTCATCCTCACAATGCCCCCTGTGGAGAACAGTGCCTTTTACTGGTAGTATAACTTTTATCTTAATTTACCAGAACAGATACTGTATATAAATATGGATTATCTAAAAAAAAAAAGAAAAAAAAAAAAAAAAAGAGATTAAGTCTGTTAGAATTGAAAAGACAATTTGTGATTATTGATATCTCTCAAGAGGTTGTGCACAAGTCACTGTGCTCATTACAATATGGTCCATTTCTTGTTTCCTATTAAGCACTAAAAATTAAAAAAAAAAAAAGTTACTCACCTAACTGAGCTGCAGCTCCAATTAGGGCATATTTACCAGGGTTGGCCCAGGTCTAACAAAACACACAAAGCAAAGTCAAACTAATCTGTAATATTAGTTGAATTTAAGAGGAAGTCATCTACTCAACACTTCAAAAATCCACTTCTTCATCCTTTATTTTTTTTATTTCCAGGCAGGGAAAACAGTTACAGTCGTCACGTTCAGCTGTGTTGAGGATTGGGAAGAGTTGCCCTTAAAACTGTGTGTGTATTGGTTATGTTGGTAACTGTGTGTGTGGTGTTACTGCAGAGCCATGTTGGTTTACTAAAGCTGGAGTTTGTAAAGGCGACATTCAGCTGTGACGATAAGTGTGGATGCAAGCTGAAACAGTGAACTGAAGTAAGTGAATGGTCAGAACAAGACAGCATGCACAGTTTCTCACAATATGTAAAACACTTCACACACTCGCACAAAGTGAGCCTTGGAGCTGAGCAGAAGAGACGTTAAGGGAGGTTAAGTTTAGTGAACCTACCACCATCAAGTTTATCAAGGTCAGTCAGGCCAGAGTGCTGCATGTATTTTTATCTAGTATTTAGATGTTAATAAATCAATCTCACTCATGTTGAGAAGGTGGTAAAATCATCTGTATTGAAGGGAAACCAGCAGAATGTTATATGTTGTTTTCACAACATATAACAGCAAGAGGCAACCGCTATTTCAGAACAAGGAGTTATTGTCCTATAGATAGTGGGGGATGGTCAGGTGAAAAAACTACCATTTTCAACGTGTTTCACTTCTTCAGGAAACCCGAAAAGAAATGCACACAAAGCAACATCAGTCTCAAACACCAATGGTATTAGGAGTTATGGAAATTGTGGTCTTAAGTTTGAGAAACCACACTGGCATCAGAGCGAAACTACCAACTGTTTTAAACATGGCCTCATTAATTAAAGCCAAGTCAAATTCGACCATAATATGGTTTGCAACACAGGAACTCAAAGGTCTCGTCTTGTCCACATCCTACAGAGCGAAGCAGAATGCACGCACACTAACCGAGTCATTGCCGGTGATGGATGCCAGCAGTATTCCACACAATCTTCCCCAGGCGGCACCTATTAGCAGAGATGGGATGAAGACTCCGGCAGACACCGCCAGGCCGTAGGTCCAACACGCCAGGAAGAAATAAGTGAGAGTGAACACACCCAGGGTCAAGGGATTGTATGTCCCTTAAAGAAATAGAGGGGTGAGAGGTAAAGTAAGAAAAGGATAAGTGAGCACAATGATGTTTTTTATTCTTTATTACCCCTTTTCCTTTACTTGGGCCAATTTACAGACTAAAGGAAGAAGAAATGGCTGGTGCACATGTTTTTACATAATTATCTTAGCAAGACTGACTCAAGAACAGCTTTTACCTGGCTGGTTGTGGAAGAGACTACGGACACTTTTCTCAGGAGTGTTGAAGAAGGCCGTTGCCATTGAGTTATACTCCCCATCTGCACAGAACAACTTAAGAGAGGCAAAGAGAGAAGAGAAAATGATAAGAGTGGCACATCAACAGAAAGAAGATGAGCCACAAAGACCCTTCCTTCCTGTTTTTGTGTCCTTACTGAAGCTTTTACATGTTTTTACATACCAGCTAACTTATAATTCTAAAAGGAAGGGCATTAAGACAGATGGAGAATTGCCACATTCATGCATCACTCCCATCTCAAATCTGTCTAATAAAAGGTGATCTTTAAATACTAGCAAACCAAGATATGTTAATATTTAAATCTAGCATTACCTCTATTATTACCAAGTTTCATGGTAAGCCACCCAGCTGTTGAGATGCTCAAAACCACAAACATCAACCTCAGTGATGGCAGGGGATCCCCAAACAGATGGTTTTCAGACTGCTGACAAAGGTCACGTATGTCGGAGGAGTGTGTGTACCTGCAGTGGGTACTCCTCATTGTGATCTGGCCCCAGAGGCTGACAGTCATTGGAGAAGTAGATCATGGTGAATGACACTGTCGCAGTCACTGCAGCAACCAACATGGCCTCCATCACTTGCAAACAAGGGCGATGGACATACCTGTAAACACACACACGGGAATTTTCAAATCCTACACATAATGGCTTTAATCACTCGGAAACCTCCAAAATGCTGATGTATTGTCAGCCTCAGTAAGGACTTTCCCAAGTGACAAGGCAACTCTGGGTGCAATAAAATCAGCTGAGTGGAAAACAAAGCTTCTCGACCATTTTGTGTCTTCAGGCTATGTGGCTCTATAAATGTCAAATGGAGTGCAATTATTGTTACAAAATGCAGCACAAATACAGACTTTATCCTTACTCACTGTCAGATGACAGAGGAGTTATTTTAGAAGCAGGACGGCCTTGACAGGTACTGAATATAATATACTGAGCAAATATCACATATCGTTTTATTTAACAACAGTTTTGCTAAACTGAAGTTATCACTATATTGATGATTCATTGTTGAACTGATTAATAAGGGATTATCATAGATGCATCGTCTAAACAGGTACACATGGACTTGATTACTATGTAAAGATGGATTCTACAGATTATAGCTACACAAAATGTGGTGCTTTTGTTTCCTCCTGGATTTTAGATGAGAAGCTTCTCTATAAGGCCTCTCCGTGTAGGTTAAACTCAGCTCACTCACTAGATCATGATTAGGTAGGCACACTCCAATACGCTGTTTGCAGTCACTAGACTGGACAAGATGGAGGAAAGCCCGTACGGTGGTAGTTACTGGTTACTTATTGTGTCGTCCCAGTCAACATGTGACGTCAGGAATCACCCAATTCATTCTTAAATTATGGCTAAAAACAGATTATTTTGACCTTTGAGTCAAAAGTGTCACCTGTTCAGCATCTGACCAACTGTGTAATCCGATCCCAACCTGCCCTTCTGGTCCTGAGTTAGTGTTGAATAGAAGAATACTTTCCCCCCCCCCCAAGACATTGATTATGTAATTATTAATTATGTCACAGTGAAGTTGATCTTTGACCTTTTGGGTAAAAACATTTTCATCACTTCATTGTTATATAGCCCATTAAACATCTGTGTCAGAAGTGTCATAATAAGTGATAAGTGTCACCAATTTGTTGCCCAACCAACTGTGAATATGGTCGTAATTCTTGAGTTATGGCCAAAGCAGTGTTTTGTGAGTTCACAGTGACCTTAACCTTTGACCAACAAATAATAAATCAGTTCATCCTTGAGTGCAAGTGGACGTTTGTGCCACATTTAAAGAAATTCCTTAGATATTGCGAGAATGGTACGGACAGACAATATCGCAAAGCATCTAATGCTGTTTTGAATTTGATTTGAATTGTTTAAATAGCTTGCTGTACCATTATCATGAAATATGCACATCTGCCATATAGCAACCAGACAAGGAAGCAGGAAGCATGCATATCTCAGCAGAAGTCTCCTCCCAGATCAGTCAGTCTCCCAGTGATCGTACCTGTTTGTACTGTAAAATTATTTTTAAACACATCAATCACAAGGTGCTGACATTCTGAGAAACTGTTTTAAGTGCTCATCTGAAAACTTCCCCGTCTTGCACCCCACCCTGTCTTTGACAGGCAGCCGCAAAACCTTCATGTTTCCATGGGTTGTTTTTCTCAGCACACACATAAAGCAGTTCTCATGTCACCTGACCCTTTGTCGACACTATTTGTTTTGTTCTCATAAAGATTTGATCCCTTTGTATAAATTACCTGATCCTGAAGATGGTCAGCCAGTAGTTGAGAACGTTGAACAGAGCTCCCAGCAATCCACCTGCACATTGTCAAGTAAATATTTTCAAACATGAAAAACTGACTGGTGTGGGAAAACCTAAATTCTCATTAACTTGGCACTTCCTGTGCTCTTCTTCTTCTATCCCCTACAATTTCTTTGTATTGATTGCACTTTTTGTTACCTCTAACTTCTTTCACCTAGGTATTTACCCCATTGATGCGATGTGTGCCATTAGCGCTTACTAGCATTTATTGCTGCTTTTATTAATATGTATTGTCAGTTGTAGATCTTGTGCTGTATTTTATGCTCTGTTAATGACTGTATGTTGTTCCTCAAATGTAAGTCGCTTTGGATAAAA
>NC_060151.1:10723621-10733135 GCF_021292245.1 Micropterus dolomieu
GACAACAGTTTGGAGCAAAAGGTTCAGTGACGTGTGAAGTTGGAAAGTGATGGTCTACCTTTTGGTTTCGCTGACTTTATGCAGCCTCAACATTAAACGTGCCACATGGACAATGTAATGTTAAAGTTAGATTAGTTACTGTAACGAGTGACTGTGTTCAGGGAGAGAAAAGACATGCCGATAGCATCACACGGTACGTGGCTGCAACTGGACCGAGGGATGAAGGTGTTTATGCGGGAGCTGCGCTCGGTGCACTATTTGCACAACACCAGGGGTGGACTGTTGTGCAGAGTTCTCCCTGTCTGCCGAGCATCGCCTGTACCTCCAAGTACTGTTTAAATACGATATAATATTCTTGGTGGGGTTCATCAGTGGTGATAAATGATTAGAAGTATATATTTTAGGAACATTTAAATCCATCAGTATTTCATTACAGTTGCGATAACTGCATTTGATCAGTGTGCACAGCAAAGTGTCTGAAAAGGACCTGGATCCATAATTCGGCAGAACAAATGTTGTAGGCTACCTGCCTAGATTTGCATCAACCTTTTTATCAGCATATATGAGTGTTATCTCCACCGAGGTGCATGCAATGCAATTCTAGGCAGGCATGCATAGGGCCTAAATCAGCACAACATCGGTAGCTGGGCCGTAATTAGGGCGATGTTCCTGAGCTGGGTAAAGTAAGTTGCAAGAAATTAGGTGTGTGACAGCCGCTTATCAGTTTGTAGGCCATACAGTTGCATGTACTTTTAACCTTTGATGGCCCCTGCTAAGATTCAAGCACCACTAGATTCCTTGTAAATTATATATGATGGTAATGTTAGCGGGCGGCATGGTGATGGTGGTTAGCACTGTTGCCTCACAGCAAGAAGGTCGTGGGTTCAAACCCCGGTTGCACCAGCCTTTCTGTGTGGAGTTTGCATGTTCTCCCCGTGTCTGCATGGGTTCTCTCCGGGTGCTCCGGCTTTCTCCCACTGTCCAAAAACATGCAGGCTAGGTTAATTGGTTACCCTAAATTGTCCTTAGGTGTGAGCGTGAGTGGCTGTTTGTCTATGTGTGGCCCTGCGATGGACTGGCGACCTAAGTGGACAGTTTGATTTCACAGGAGTGTGACTGACTTGGAGTTACACTGTGTTGTTTAAGTGTTCCCTTTATTTTTTTGAGCAGTGTATATACTTCTAATCATTTATCACCACTGATGAACCCCACCAAGAATATTATATCGTATTTAAACAGTACTTGGAGGTACAGGCGATGCTCGGCAGACAGGGAGAACTCTGCACAACAGTCCACCCCTGGTGTTGTGCAAATAGTGCACCGAGCGCAGCTCCCGCATAAACACCTTCATCCCTCGGTCCAGTTGCAGCCACGTACTGTGTGATGCTATCGGCATGTCTTTTCTCTCCCTGAACACAGTCACTCGTTACAGTAACTAATCTAACTTTAACATTACATTGTCCATGTGGCACGTTTAATGTTGAGGCTGCATAAAGTCAGCGAAACCAAAAGGTAGACCATCACTTTCCAACTTCACACGTCACTGAACCTTTTGCTCCAAACTGTTGTCACCGCAAAATTAACTTCTCTAACAGGTTTGGACTTCTGTGCATGACTCACTAAAAACTAACGTTAGTCAGCATAACTTACCCTCCCGTTCAGTTAGCAATTGTAAGCACAGCTTGAAGCTGTGCTAATTATCTTAACGAGCTAAGCTAACATGCTATTTACGCCGACAACGATACCTGCGAATTATTGCTAACACATAAATGAAATACTACAACTTCACTCACCGAAACAACTGGCCAGTGTCTTCCTGGGCGGTCTGTTGTACAACAGCAGAGCACGGCATAATCTTCCTCCGGTCAGCTGGGCTCGCTCCAGTGACGTACTCAGAGGATGACGAGTTCAGTTGCAGTTTGTATGATGCTTTAGCAGTATTGTTGTTATACATTCATGCCAATAAAGCTAATTTGAATTTGTCGAGTTGAGAGCCAAAACCTCGATCAGTTCGTCAGGGGGTGTGGTTTGTGACTGACAGTTTCAGCAGGTAGTAACAAAAATGACATGCGGTGAACGATGAATGGTAAATTAAGTTTATCACATCAGTTGACAATTTATTACTTTAGATTTCAATTCACCTTAAATTTAACCACTCTGTATTTCAATTCACATGCATTTTCATCACCTCCATTTTACTATTTAACCCTTGAGGCTACCTGCTTTAAATGATGAATGCCAATTTTGCGTTGTGAATGATGATTGATAAATAAAAAATGGTTATTTTTTCATGCTATCACTACTGTTTTAATCAAATCAACTTAAAATTAATCAAATCACTTGAATATTTATCACTATTTTTAATTTCACATCCATTTGAACCCCTTTTATTTTTCCATTGACATCCATTTTCATCACCTCCTTTTTTTTTATCAATTAATATTTATTTCCACCCCTCATATCCCACCTCATAATTGGAGAATTTTAACAGTAACATTTCCTTATGTAATAATGCCATGATAGGTACAGGCTACCCGTAAACCTATCGTGATTCATGGCAAACTGTTTATAATTTTACACTTCTATGTTTTACATGTTGATGTGCATTCTCTTGATTTTGTTTTTGTTTATATTTTGTGTTTGTATGGCTTCTACAAGCACAGCTGAAGTGGTCAGTTAAGGATCAGTGATGAGTTTATACTACTAAATGTCCAGAGTGTTTCCTCAGCTCACTAATAAGCATGTTAGACAACACATGAGGAGTCAACTAAAAGGTTAAAGGTGTCAGACTGCCTAAGAAAAAGTGGATAATGTATCATACCAGTGTGCAATGGCCACAGCCAGAAGATGCAAATATTTCTAGCTCTTTTCTTTAAAAATGTGTTAAACATTATGAAGATAGCATATTGGCGACACAGAAACGACAGGAGGTGGCAGGACCCTGATTGTTCTAATGTAGAAACTGAAGACTTTTAGTTAAAGTAACGTCTTTTAGCCAACTTAGTTTGCCAGCAGGACTGCCTTATCGGCAGAGGCTTAAGCCTTGGAAAGCTAACAACTCTGCTAAATCACCCTTCTGTTGTCGCTCTGCCATCAGCTGCTCATCATGTGCTAAAAAGTAGGCTAAGTGAGATGTGGATTAAAACTCTTGTGGTGAGTAACCAAGTGATGAGTTGTCCTATTAAACAGAAGTTAAATCCTTTCAAATAAAGTTCTGATTATTTGAAATCATTTGCGCATTTTTCGTTATGGGCAGCTAAAAACAGAAAGACTTTAAGACGTGTTTTTCATACTTACGTTCCTGCGGATCCTCTTGCTCGGGACCAGGCATGCTGTCAGGGATCATGTTGGCAGAAGCAGATTGTGTTATCGCCACAGTCAACTTGTCTGAATAATGTCGGTGAAGTTTATCTGCTAACAAGTCACGTCTGACTGGTCTTGGTGAAGTTTATTCTTTGTTCAGATCGGTCCTCTCCGTATTTCCTGCTGCCGTGTCAAATGAAACCGAAAGTATGAGGAAATGTACACTGGCCCAATATTGGAAGTTACACAAGTTTACAGGTTCAAAGGTGATCATGATGGTGACGCATGATATGACATGCATGTTTTCTTATAATAATTCTGCCCACACGTGTGTAATAAACCAAATCAAGGCCTCTCACTATAACATGATAAAAATAAATGACCTCACATGTCAACACAGAAACACAGAGACTATAGCCTACAGGCAACTTTTCTGTAGGTAGGCCTATACTCTATAGTACAGAATAAGAGGGTAAGGATGCCAATCCCCCAAATTGTGTGTAAAAGGCCTTATAATTTGGTGAAATTAGCCTATTCCAATAACCTTCTAACAGTGATGAACAATAAAGCTAATGTTTATGTGTATGTTTAGTGTGGTAGTGCCAGAACAAATAGGTTAATTAAGTCAAATTAAACAGCAGTGTTGGTGCATGCAGGTGTAGTCTAGCCTTGCTCACTTTGTTTAATCAATTGTTTTATTCTTATCCACGATGAATGCAAGGTCTGTTGTGGAATAGAGTAGCACCCAAGGAACAGAATAAAAAACAAAATAGATATTTAAAAAAAAAAGTTGTCTTAAGACAACAGAAAACAGCTTGTCACTGCGTCCATTTTGGGTGCTACCACGTTATCAGTTTCTGAGGTGAAACCTTACATGCAATAGGCTAATTGCATGTAAGAAAGAAAATTATTCCCCACTCAACCTACCCTTGTATGAAATGAGGTTAAGAAATAATCTTGAAAAATGTAGCTTGTAGCCTATACATACCACAGTTTTTCTGTTTAAAACGCCACATTTGTGTTTAGAAAGACATTCTTATAAACTGAGACCGGATGAAAACACACATATGGTCTGTTGTTATGGTCTGTGCCTCCTGGATAGGAATGAGAACCTGTAGAGGATGTAGAGCACAAAAACCATCAGATTAGGCAATGTGAGGTTTTTTTGTGTGTGTGTCCTTTGATTTGATTTTTTGGGGCATTTACTAAACTCTGAAATCCTGTATAATTGTTAGATTGTATTGTGTGATAAACACAAAATTTGTTTTATTTGAAAAATAAGAAGTGAGAACAGCAAACAGTTTTGATAATTTCTGCCCTGGTCCCTGTCATACTGCACTTTCTCTTTCCCTCCGTCTACTGTTTTACTGAATGTGGACATTAAAAATCACCTACAGGCTGTCCAGTTTACTGAAATAACTGAATTGATTTTAAGTTTATCGGATACCAAATCCCAACCATCAAAAGGTCTGGAGAAAGAGGCAAAATGTTCTGAAAAGAAAATTATTGTTGGGATGAAAGTGCAACATCATGTGCAGTAAAAAGTGTATATTTGAAACAGTATTCATTTAAAGTATAAAATACATGCCATCATGGTAAAAAATTAAACTATTCGTTTGTACTAGTTGTTAGTTGGTGGAATCCAAATGAAAGTCACATACAGTATGTGTATCTCTCTGTATCATGATAATAATATATATGGAGATCTCTAACTTGGTGGATCACTTCATACACTGCAGTGAAATTAATTCATTACATATTAATCTGACCCTGGAATAACCTTTAAAAACACAAAGTTCAACAATGTTCATTATGTATTTATGTTATAGTACCCCCTTGAAAATGGGATGCTTCACCTCAAGGGGCTAGCTACCCTTCAATAAATTCAATATTCAAAATTAAAATTCAAAAACATGGGCAATGAAAAACAGGGAAACTTCTAGATGTATGTCATTGCACTACTTTGTAAAACTTCAGCTGACTAACCAATTAGTAGATTAAAGGCGCCCTCTAGTGGCTAATCCAGTTATTGATTTTGAAGAAGAAATATTGGACATTGCATAAAGGAGTTAAATATCACTTCCTGTGTCCACTGTCCATTACACTCCATGAAAACTCAAAACCCTTGCAACATAGCATCATGAAGGTCCCAAAAGGACTCATGTCACTCCAAAACTCATCTCTTCCGAGAACACTTCCCCTTATAACACCTCTAACCCCTAACCTCTAACATGCACTTCTGTGTTCTTCTTCTTCTAACCCCTTACAATTCACTTGTATTGATTGCACCTTTTGTTAACTCTTACTTCTTTCCAAAGGTATTTACCCCATTGATGCCATACGTGCTATTAGCTTTTACTAGTATTATTTATTGCTGCTCTCACTAGTAAATATTGTCAGTTGTAGATCTCGTGCTGTGTTGATGCTTGTATGTTGTTCCTCAAACGTAAGTTGCTTTGGATAAAAGTGCTATGACTGTAACTCAGTATTGGTGTCTTCAGGTCTGGATTTATATCAGATATGCAAAA
This sequence comes from Micropterus dolomieu, assembly GCF_021292245.1. Classification (NCBI taxonomy): domain Eukaryota; kingdom Metazoa; phylum Chordata; class Actinopteri; order Centrarchiformes; family Centrarchidae; genus Micropterus; species Micropterus dolomieu. Next base: position 10,729,453 of record NC_060151.1, read on the forward strand.
TTTGAGGCAGATTGGAGTGTGTTCAAGTTAATCTTGCATAACCTCCTAGTGGTTAAAGTGTGAAGCCTGAAAATATAAATCGCAATCAAGCCACCTTGCCACACCCGAGGCAAAGACCCATATAAGATAAAAAAATTTGCCTGCTGCATATGTTAACTTGTCAAGCATCCCTAGGCCCTAAAAATATGTTTAAATGGTGTAAATAATATGTAATGCAGAGATCGGACCATATTGATGTTATTCCTCCCAGGAAAAGGATGGATCTCAAAATATTCCACGTGTTTGAGAACCTCCTGATCTCCTCTGCAGCCAGTCGTGCTTTAAAGACAGCTGCACGTGTCCTTGAGCGGCGCCTCAAGGCCTCAGGACTCACTGTTCACAGGCAAGCCTACAGAGGTCATCAGAAGTCCTACGCAAGGTCCTTGAGAGATGAACGGTTCTACTTCAACATCATCAACAATAGCCCTGGCAACTCCAAGCAAATTTTCTCTACTATAAATTACATCCTCAAACTGCAAACTCGCTCTCATTCAGAAGCCACAGAGGAGAGGTGCAACAACTTTATCACTTGTTTCAGAAAAAAGTAGACATCATACGCTCCGTCCTAAATGTAAATGCTCTGTATTTGTATATCGCCTTTCTGGTCTTTGAGACAACTCAAATTGCTTTTTACGCTACATCAGATTTACCCATTCACACACATTCATCTCACCAGGAGAACTGAGCATGTTGCCTTGGGAGAGGCTAAATCCCTGACACACAATGTCTCCTGTGGTGTCTGTCAAGGCTCAGTGCTCGGCCCCACCCTGTATATCTTCTACAAGCTTGCCCTTGGCCGTGTCATCAGCTGACATGGAATTTCACTTAACTGTTATGCTGATGACATTCAGCTCTAGCTCAGGACAGACCCAACCCAATCTGCTGCTCTGCCATCATCCACTCTGACCTGCCTGGAGGAGATAGTAGCAGTTTGGTAGTGTTTAGTGTAGTGTTTGTTCAGATTTTCTTGAAGTACACTCTACATAATTGACAGAAAAAGCTCTTACCTCTCTTATCACTGAGCTTGATCCTGTATCAGGATGCATTTGAAGTGGTAAACCCACTGGGATCTGGAAAGAAAAAAACACAAGATACTTGCAGTGTATCTAACTCTTGCAGATTTAATGCCACACAACAGATCCATCACTGATCAAATGCAACTTGTTCTTTTCTGTAAAGAACACGATTTTAAGAATTTTAGTCAAGACTTGGTTATGGGCACCCTCGTCAATGACCTTAAAGATCTTGAGCTTAATGGTGTTACCCTGTCTGATGGAAAGGTCTACAAGGGAACTTTGTGTGCCATTGCAGGCGACAACCTAGGCTCACATAACATAGGAGGCTTTGTGGAGAACTTCAGCAGATATTGTGATATCAGCAGAGAAGCATTCCATGCAGATCCTCTTATCCAGGGCACAAAACGCTCAGTGCAGTCATACAGTGGTCATGTTCAGAGCAGTGAAGGACCATCTACATCTAGGTGTTAAATTTGACTCTGTTTGACTATGTTTGATATGCTCAAATACTTCCATGTATGTCAGCCAAGGTTGCCTCCATGTCTTGGCCACAATCTTTTTGAAGGTATTGTATCATATGATCTGGCACTGTACATTAACCATCTTGTTAAGGTGGATAAAATGTTTAACTATCTTGAGTTGAATCGACTAATAAATCAGTCCAGAAGTTGTGGACCTCAGTTGTGCACCTGCAATTTCAAATGGCCAGATAGCCTACCTAAGAGTTCTGATTGATGAATATTTGCATTGCCGAATACAAAACTTTCCTGACAACCCACTGAAGCCCAAACATCATTATGTCAGTCATTATCCTGAACTCATTTTCCAGTTTGGGCCACTTATTCGCCTATGGACTTTAAGATTCGTGAGCAAACACACATATTTTAAGCAGTGTATGAGAAAATTGCGCAACTTTAAGAATCCATGTTCTACTCTTGCAGAGAGACATCAGCTTCTGCAGGCCTTTCTGAGTGCTGGTACCTTCTTCCCTCCAGGTGTTTCAATGGAGAGGGGCACACAATTTTTCTCAGATGACTGCAATGATGTAATCATAGAAGCAGTTGCACATCACAATTTTGAGTCCACAAACACTCTGATAGCCAATGAAATGACTGTGAAGGGGACAAAATACAGAAAGAACATGCTCATTGTGATTGATCATGATGATGAGGGGCTTGTCACTGGAAAAATCAAAGTTGTGATTGATCATGATGATCAGGGGCTTGTCACTGGAAAAAAGTATCATGCCCTGCGCATTCCTGACATGGGTGTTTACAGCCTCACACTGATGCAGAGAAGCTACTGTTGTATTAGTCAGGAAAATCTGCTAGATTACTATCCCTTGCCTGAATACACTGTCCATGGCACACCACTGATCATTCTTCACCATTCTTTCCCTCTGGTCCAGAATCATGGCGAACATGACCTTGCCAAATCTGTCTGAAGAGACCCAGTGGCAAATAATATCAAAACTTCAGAGCTCCGGCTTGGAGTCAAAAGAAGACTTAAAATATGTACAACAGGAAGACATTGCTGATCTGTTACCTGTTATCCAGCGCAGAAAACTCCTGGATGCATTCAAGTAATGTATGGTTAATTTAGTGTGGCAGTCTCTTGTTATATTCTCTTGTTTATTCAGTTGTGGAATTTCTTTTTTCTAAAACTACATAATGCACCTTTAAACTTTTCAAATATGCCTTATATAAGGAGAGTTAAGTAGACTTTTGGCCAAATGTCTGCAGTGACTCGGATATAGCTTATTAGTTATGTGCCCTAATTCTTTTCTTGTTTGTTTTTTTAGAAACCGAGACAGTTACATTGGATCTTCAAGTCATTCCAACTTTGTCACCACTGACGAGTAGTGATCGGTCGGTGTCTAGGTCTTCATCAGCAACATTATGACCTCCACCTAATTCTAGCTCATCACAGCTATCGGCCATTTCATCATGTTCAAGCCAGGCAAGAAACAACGAGCCAAGCAACAGACCTTCCACATCTCAGATACTGAAAACATGGCCAGAAACATTCTAGGTCCCTTGGGAACAAATGCCACAGGAAATTCGTTCTGCAATTACAGATGGCAAAAGACCTAAACCAGTGGAGCGACATCAGATGGTACAAGTACTCGCGACCCCACTCGCGCACAGTGTCTAACTGTGGTTCAAAATATCATTAGGCAGTATCCAAAGACCTTTGCTGATATTGCACCAGATGGGTCACTTCTGTGTGGAGGTTATACATCACTTTTGATTCAAGTGAAAAACCGCATTGAGAATGTGAACCGTGACGGAAGCTTCTCATGCCACCGATCCTCTACAGGCAAGAGGGGTCCAGCTGACACATACGGATGTACACAATTTCAGCCAGAGCTACCCCCAGAAGAAACTGATGACAGTGTGGAGCAGCACCGCCAGGGACTGGAGGAGATTTACAGACAGGAGGGTGCAGGTGGAGCAGAAAGAGCAGAAGTGTCACACTCTGCCTGTCTGCCATGCGGTGTTTTGCACTTTTGTGTTTAGTTAGCGTTATTTTGGTCTGTTGGGTTTTGGGGGTCTGTCTTGTCTGTCGTCTAGTGTTCGGTAACCCTTGTCATGTCTGTTACCCCATTGATCCCTCTGCATGTCTGTC
>NC_060151.1:10733155-10739149 GCF_021292245.1 Micropterus dolomieu
GGCCATTTCATCATGTTCAAGCCAGGCAAGAAACAACGAGCCAAGCAACAGACCTTCCACATCTCAGATACTGAAAACATGGCCAGAAACATTCTAGGTCCCTTGGGAACAAATGCCACAGGAAATTCGTTCTGCAATTACAGATGGCAAAAGACCTAAACCAGTGGAGCGACATCAGATGGTACAAGTACTCGCGGATGAAATGAGAAGGTATGAAGCTAACCCCACTCGCGCACAGTGTCTAACTGTGGTTCAAAATATCATTAGGCAGTATCCAAAGACTTGGGTCACTTCTGTGTGGAGGTTATACATCACTTTTGATTCAAGTGAAAAACCGCATTGAGAATGTGAACCGTGACGGAAGCTTCTCATGCCACCGATGGACCCATGGTACTGCAGCAAAGTTCCTTGATTATTACGCAGAAATGAGAGTTAGAGAGAGAGTTCCTAGCCATATTGGCCTAGAAAATTGCAATTTTTCATTTTCCGTCGGTCTTAGTACACGATGTAATTACAGTTTTAAACAGGAAAAGTATTGAAACTCTTTGGTCATTTTTTTTGAGAGTGATGCTAACAGTCTAATCAGATTCAATGATCTATGCTAAGCTATGCTAAAAGTGCTACCGCAAGACCTGGAGATCGACTGAATAGATTCTAAAATGGTAAAACTCAACATTTTAACTCTAGGGGAGTTGGGGGGGAAAAAAGTGGAGTGTTCCTTTAATGTTCCTTAAATAGTCTTTAAGTTTATTGCCATAGTGTAAAGCAAACACTACTAGGCTGTTTCTGTTTGCTACTAGAAATCTCTTCTCAGTGTCGTCCAACAGGGTTTATTTTCTTTTTTTCCATTTTTTGTATTCATGTTGACATTGACATTGCTCTTTGAAATAAAGGTATTTGGTTTTTTAGTATTTAGTTTGTATTGCTTATTTTGCACAATATTCACAATAATGCATATCTTAAGCAACTGTCTAGGCTTGAGAATAATGAAGTTCATTTCAATCAATATTTATTGCAATGAAGACTGATTTTAGGAAACTGATAAATTTAGTTAGTGTTTTATCTATTGTGTCTGTCTACAGTAAACTGTGATGGAAATTTGATATTTTACTGTGTTTACTGTTTCACCCTGCATGCTTCATCAGAATAGACCAGTGTTTCACTGTGTGGTATTTGATTATTTTATCATGTTACAGATAGGTGAAGTTTTCCATGGGAAAGATGCTCATTAGAGAGTTTTCTTATCAGACTGTCCTTGATAGGCCTTCATCTCTGGACAGCTGGTCCCTCCTCCCTTCCTCTCCTGGATAGCTGCGTAATACCCTTACAGTATAAAGTCACCTGCTTCTTCACTGGCTCTTTGTCTTACACTCTGCAGACTGTTTGGCACTCTGTATGTTTGTCTGACCCTTTGCAAAGAATAAAACCCTTAAAAGACGTCTGGATTGGAATCTTTATTTCAGAAGACTCACTAAAGGACAAATTTCCAAATAATCACAGAAATATGCTACTTTTTTTTTTTTTACTGTATTACACTGTGGAATCATTTTACAGTGTGACTACAGAAATATACTGTATTTCTAGTTTACAGACTACTACTGTAAAATGACGATATATTGCTGGCGTCTTTGCTGCCAGCTCTTTACTGTAAATTATAGAAATACAGAAAAATACTTTTTTCTGGTTTACAGACTACTACCGTAAAGTCATTTTACGTATGATTACCGAAAAAATAACGGTATACTGCTGGCGTCTCTGCTGCCAGCTCTTTACTGTTATTTTACAGGAAGATTTGTTAGTGATGATTTGTGTGTGTATATACACAAATCAATTGCGTGAGTCCCAGGATTAGGATGAATCTCAAAATATACCACATGTTTGAGAACCTCCTGATCTCCTTCTCTGCAGCCAGTCTTGAGTTGAACTCCTCTTTCCTCCACAGCTCCTTCTTCTTCTCCTCCAGCTCTTCTCCCTGGTGACGCTCCTGCAGCGCTCTCTCCTTGCTGCTGATCTCCTTATCTCTCTCTGCCAGGATGCTCTCCTGTCTCTTCCTAATCTTCTTCTCCTCTTCAGGATACAGGGCTGTGTGGTAATGGCCCCCTCCATTCAGGGCCACCAGGGTCTGGATCTTTGCTATGAAGCTGGTCACCTGGACCTGGTCCTCCGGGTCCTTGTTGTTGAAGACGTGGAACCCGCCGCTGCACTTGCGGATGAAGTTGCGGAGGTTGTCGTCACTGACAGTGACGATGTCGTTTATTGTTTTTCCCTCCAAACGATCCCCGTGGGTGAACAGGACGATGGTGTAGTCCCACACTCTCGGGCCAAACTTTGCTTCAATCACTGCGTTGGTATTTTGATCTTCCTGAGTCATCCTTCCAACAGAGATAACATACACGAAGGCGTGAGGTCCTGGTTCTTGGAGTTTGACACACTTCAGAATCTCTCGCTCAATTTCCCCCTTGTTACGGTCCGTCTCAAAAAAGCCGGGTGTGTCGATCACGGCGACAGGCACATCCTTGACTTTCCCTGTCATATCGACCGGCACATCCTTGACCATCCCAACCTCCTTTTCACAGTGTCTGGTGACTCTAGCCAGCGTCATTTCTGATCTGAACACATGTTGCCCGAAGATGGTGTTTCCACTCGAGCTCTTGCCCACCCCACTCTTTCCAAGAAACATGATCCTCAACGGCTCTGTGAATTAAAAAAAATAAGATATGTTTTGCTACACAATCTTTTTTCTGTTTTGTTGTAAACTTGACCACAATTATTCTCATTTCTCATATTTGCTAAAATGTTACGTATGATAGTCATTTAAAAAAAATAAACACAAAATCTAAAGACACAATCTTAACAGGAATGCCTTAGATTAATTTTTTTCCCCTTGTGACATAGGTACATGACAGTCTTTCACATTTTACAATGTAAAAATCAATGTGTTAGATAAACTATATAAGACACTGTTATAAATGACCTAAAGCCTAGATTGGCATCTCTGTACTGCAATTTCTTGTTACCTATTGGCCGACATACACTGATATATCTGTCCAGCTCTTGTCAAGCGTGTAACTGTCTCAAAGACATGTTTAATTGAAATGTCTATTTTGTATATTTGTATGTGTAAGTTCATGACTATTTGAGTTCATACAGCCATTTCAAAATAGGAAAAACATGTGAAGATGTTAAAAGGGGTAACATTCACAAATATGTCTTTAATTTAAATACTGTTAAAAATGTTGTGCTTTTATGTAAGGTTTATTTCAACGAACAACAGAGAGTAATGCGAAATGGGTCACATGAACAGTTAAGATAAGGGCATAACCATGGCATTAAGAGACAATGTGGAGGCAGATCAGAGCATGCAGAGGAACAAAATAAAGCCACAAAATAACCGTATTCTGCACTTGGTTCAAGAGGCACACACGGTAATTGTCTTTCATTTGTTTACCTTTGTGTATAGTACTTGTTGGTGTACTTTATGTGGACAATATTTATGTTTGGTTATATTGTATGATTTCATTGCATTTCCCTTGTGTTAATGTGTTTGGGCCTGTTTATCAATGGACACTAGCTTGAAAGGCCTTAAAGTGAATGTGAGATAAATGTTTTAAGCTGTATGTCTTTTATTTTCTTGTAGTTTTCAGGGTGTCTGCTGACGAAGGAGAGAGTTGCGATAAAATAAATCTTCAAAAGACATCTGTATGATGCGTGGCCATTATTTCTTGGGACCAGTGTAGCTACAAAGCGTATTATATCTGTCTGGAATTAGCTCAGATAGCTTTTTTCAAGTGTACATACAGTGTTGCACTTACATTGTGTCATTAGATTGACACCAATGCATAACACATGATGTATTTGTTGCTGATGTTACAGTACAGCAAAAAATACATCATGTGTTATGCATTGGTCAATCCCCCACTGTTACCCATCCACCATTGTGTCCCTGACCAAGACTCTTAACCCCTAGTTGCTCCAAAAGTGTGCAACCTCTGACATGTATAGCAATTGTAAGTTGCTTTTGATAAAGGTGTCAGCTAAATGAATAAATATATGTAAATGTGATGTATGGTGGTGTAAAAGACTTAATGAGGTGTATAGGACATGTTAACCCTTAAACACTCCACACCCAAGTACACGGCTTTACATATGACACGTGTAGGTTAATTATTGTTTATTTTATTTCAGAAAAAATGCTTTTACATAGGCTAATGTTAACAGTTATGTTGAAGAGGATCTACTTTTAGCCTACAGTCATATCGATTGTATTGACACGACTAATACCTTATAGCTTAGCTGCTTAGCTTAATGGAAATATGAGGGGTGGAAATAAATATTAATTGATAAAAAAAAGGAGGTGATGAAAATGGATGTCAATGGAAAAATAAAAGGGGTTCAAATGGATGTGAAATTAAAAATAGTGATAAATATTCAAGTGATTTGATTAATTTTAAGTTGATTTGATTAAAACAGTAGTGATAGAATGAAAAAATAACCATTTTTTATTTATCAATCATCATTCACAACGCAAAATTGGCATTCATCATTTAAAGCAGGTAGCCTCAAGGGTTAAATAGTAAAAGGGAGGTGATGAAAACGCATGTGAATTGAAATACAGAGGGTTAAATTTAAGGTAAATTGAAATCTAAAGTAATAAATTGTCAACTGATGTGATAAACTTAATTTACCATTCATCGTTCACCGCATGTAATTTTTGTTACTACCTGCTGAAACTGTCAATCACAAACCACACCCCCTGACGAACTGATCGAGGTTTTGGCTCTCAACTCGTCAAATTCAAATTAGCTTTATTGGCATGAATGTATAACAACAATATTGCCAAAGCATCATACAAACTGCAACTGCTACTGAACTCGTCATCCTCTGAGTACGTCACTGGAGCGAGCCCAGCTGACCGGAGGAAGATTATGCCGTGCTCTGCTGTACAACAGACCGCCCAGGAAGACACTGGCCAGTTGTTTCGGTGAGTGAAATTGTAGTATTTCATTTATGTGTTAGCAATAATTCACAGGTATCGTTGTCGGCGTAAATTACATTTTAGTGTAGCAAGACGAGGGTGTGATTCTATTTAAATACGTAATAACTTAAATAAGTTGCCAACAACGCCACCTAGGGAATTTTGCCCTAGGAAATAATATTGATAGGTCACACAAGTTCGTATGAAATAAGGCCAGGGCAGAGAGTGTTTCACATTTAAACAAATAATTTTATTAACAAAATACTAATTAAAAAATAAATAAAACCCAACCAAACCAAAAGTAAATTAACAAAAAAGAAACCACACCAACTACATATACTAATTAAGAAGGCATGCACTAAGACGTCATGGTTTGAAATCATGCATGGCACGGAAGGTTCCCCTGCTTAAACCAGCACATGTCAAGGCCCGTCTTCAGTTTGCCAATGACCATTTGGATGATCCAGAGGAGTCATGGGAGAAAGTCATGTGGTCAGATGAGACCAAAATAGAACTTTTTGGTCATAATTCCACTAACCGTGTTTGGAGGAAGACGAATGATGAGTACCATCCCAAGAACACCATCCCTACTGTGAAGAATGGGGGTGGTAGCATCATGCTTTGGGGGTGTTTTTCTGCACATGGGACAGGGCAACTGCACTGTATTAAGGAGAGGATGACCGATGACCATGTATTGCAAGATTTTGGGGAACAACCTCCTTCCCTCAGTTAGAGCATTGAAGATGGGTCGAGGCTGGGTCTTCCAGCATGACAATGACCCGAAGCACACAGCCAGGATAACCAAGGAGTGGCTCTGTAAGAAGCATGTCAAGGTTCTGGCGTGGCCTAGCCAGTCTCCAGACCTAAACCCAATAGAGAATCTTTGGAAGGAGCTCAAACTCTGTGTTTCTCAGCGACATTCCAGAAACCTGACTGATCTAGAGAAGATCTGTGTGGAGGAGTGGGCCAAAATCCCTCCTGCAGTGTGTGCAAACCTGGTGAAAAACTACAGGGAACGT
>NC_060151.1:10739249-10755534 GCF_021292245.1 Micropterus dolomieu
TGTGCCATTAGCGCTTACTAGCATTTATTGCTGCTTTTATTAATATGTATTGTCAGTTGTAGATCTTGTGCTGTATTTTATGCTCTGTTAATGACTGTATGTTGTTCCTCAAATGTAAGTCGCTTTGGATAAAAGCATCTGCCAAATGAGTAAATGTAAAACTGCAGTAACACAATCAAACATAATGTTAAATGTCAAGTGGCACCACGCGTGTGTAAATGTAAATGTAAATGCTCCGTACTTGTATAGCGCCTTTCTAGTCTTTTCGACCACTCAAAGCGCTTTTACACTACATCTGCATTCACCAGTCACACACATTCATACACTGAGCTAGACAGAAACTAACATTCACACTCATTCATACACTGGCGGAATAGCCGCCAGGGGCAAATCGGGGTTCAGTATCTTGCCCAAGGACACTTCGACACGCAACCAGGGAGCCAGGGATCGAACAGCCGACCTTCCGATTAACAGCCAACCCGCTCTACCTCCTGAGCCACAGCCGCCCCTAAGTGTGTCATGAATCAGTGAATCAAACATATTTCCAGAGGAGACATAAAATAGTTTTTACCTATGGCTCCCATAGCGATGAACAAGGGAATCTCGTAGAGGTTATAGGCTACACTCTGAAAAAGGACAAAATGACATCATGTCATCTTTTACACTGACTAACAAACAACATAAAGCTGGAAAAATACTTTAAAAGTTTCTCACATCATTCTCAAAGCGTCCAAAGTTGATGAGACCCGGGCTGGAAAGGTCTCCTGGTTTGTTGTGATAGATACTGAGGAAGAAGTTCAGGGTGAAGGTAGAGATCATGGAGGCAAAGAACTGCAAAATGAGAAAAAAACAAATTTAGGACAACATTTGCCATTCTCATATATCAACCAACAGCATGACACAATGAGTTTATGCCAGGTGTGCACACAGGACTACGTGACTCACTATCCTCCATGTCAGCATCTGGTTCCAGAAAGAAGCTCCTTCCTCTAGAGAGAAAAGAACGCCGCCTGTCGACCAGAGACCAAAATCAAAATCAAGTCAAGTCAAGAACCACCGCACATTTTAACCAAATAATCCCTTTATGCCATGAGCGATCCATTCCCTGATGCCAAGTTAGCTGTTACCACCACATGGCATCCTCCACATAGTGTGCTGATTGATTGATTGATTGATTGATTGATTGATTGATTAGTGCGCAGTGGAAGCAGAACACTTGCTGGGTTCAACTGCAAGCACTGTTTTCAAAAGAAGGCAACGCGTAACAGATCGAGACACCATTTGTGAACCATTTCCACACTACAGGTGAACATTTCTGCAGGACAAAAACCCTTTACATGTACAAGCCAGCCTTTCACAACAAGCAGCCATTAACAAGCTAGATCAGGTATGTTGGGTTGATGGCAGGTACCAGCAGTGTTTTTAAGACATTTTTAATACCATGTAGAGCGCTGTTTAAACTGCGCACACAATAAACGGTCAAACTAATCCCGCTTTTGGTTTACAGATGTGTAACGTCTCCTGACAGCCTACAATCAGATCCAAAACATTTTTCACTTGGGGGAAACAAAGTTTATCTCCTTGCTGCAACAACGATTGCCTTGGCTTAACTCGTGTGGCTCTCACACCATCCGTTCAATATCCTCTCATTGTTCCTGTGTTTGTGTCTGTCGCGGCGGTTTCATGCTGTACCATTATGACAATCAGCTAAGAATCCCGCATTCATTGAAGGGGTACTATCTGCAGTGGAAAATGAAATTGTGGAAAGTACATCGTACAATAAGCAGTTCGAGTTGAGCCGAGCCGTACCATGCAGTGGAAATGAGGCTTTTGTGTTTGGGCATGCAGCCATACTGTTTGAATGTTGGCTTCATAGCAGCTAACCTGCCCACACAACTAAGGCAGATTAATAACAAAGACCATGTTTATACTGGGTTCTGGTAAGGTTACTGTGTTTTTTACCGACTGGTGCTCCAAAAGCAGCTGAAACTCCGGCTGCAGCTCCAGCAGACACAAAGTCCCGTTTTTCTGTGTCTCTCCGGAAGTATTCAAAGATCTACAAACACACACACACACACACACACACTTATTATTATTATTATTACTAGTTATAAATCATTCTTACTCACAACCAAACTCTAACCATAGGAAATTAAAAGTAACTCCAATTAAAAAGGAAAAATATGATTGTAATCCAATTTGAAACCTTGCTGCTATTGAGTAGAAACTCACTACACACACTGACCTTGAAGTCTCTCTTTAAAGAGGTGCTCCTGCCCTGGGAGACTCCTGCAGCTACAACAGCACCAGAGTGAATCATGGGCCCTTCCTAAATTATTGTGGGCAAACAAGAGACCGGGTATGAAAGGGAGTTATACAGTAAGTCAGCCCATACGGCATTTAATGGAAATTATTAAAATCAATTGTATATAGTGTTCACTGAAGGTTAAATGTTTACCTTTCCGACAGCAAGACCACCAACCACTGAGCAGATGACACCGCATACTTTCACCAACAGCGTCTGTGGAGGACAAACACAACATGTTAAGTATATTAAAGTCGTTCTTGTTCAAGTACATCTACTGGTGTGTGTGTGTGTGTGTGTGTGTGTGTGTGTGTGTGTGTGTGTGTGTGTGTGTGTTTTATACATCTGTACCTTGAGTCGTACCACCCTGGGAATTTTGACTCCATTTAGGTAACATTTTATCTGGGGAATACCACTTCCTGCTGCTATGGGCTGGATGAGAAAAAGGAGAGGCGTGGGGGTTCAAGACGGGTGGGATAAAGAATGTGAGAAGGAGAGGAGAGTTATATTGAGGGAACACATTGAGGCCGACAATATTTATGATTACATGACGTGATTGGAGAATAGTGTTGGTGCTTACATATTCATAATGAAACAATCTCGTTATCACATGATCTGACATTCAACAGCGGACAGAGCAAGCTTTGTGTGAATAAAAATCCCGACTGAACCACTTCTCGGATCAGTCTGGTCGCAGGAGGGAACTTAATGTCATGTTAAAAACCTCAGCTGCCCACCTACTAAACTGTGGCTAACAAGAATAGAGAAGCACATTCATCTTTTCAAATTTTCAGTATTATGCACAATTGGTAATAATATTGCCCAATTAGTTTTCACTTCCACGTGTTTAATTCAAACATGTAACTGACCGAACAAAACGCTATTACGACGTACTTCCTCTCTATGCAGTCTCTCACACTCGAGGAACACACAAAAGAAGAAAACTACCGACACACAGACAGGAATTGTGTTTCCAAACCAAAGGTCATGAGAATTACCAAATGGTAACATAATTCCTCCTTCAGTCTTACCTCAAAACATGCAACCAGGATGGCTCCCACCATGACAAAGGCAGAGTTGAAGACAGCCCAGAGGATGAGAGAGATGGACAGGCCGCCCACCTCTGTAAACTTCTCTATGTCTGGGAGGGGTCAGAGGTCAAGGAAAGACCTTAAAGCACATGGCTGAAATCAGCCAAACATAGCCACACTGTTTGGTGAGCATGTATAATGTTTCTGTAGCTCTCATATGAACAACAAATTTAAGATGGAGGGTGAAGACATTAACACCATTTAGATGATAGTTATGACTGTAAGGTTGAATAACCATTGTCCACTCTGGCACATATGCTATATGCTTTTTTTAACAACACATCTAGCAAATAACTGAATTTTGTAACTGCCTCAGGACAAAATAGTTTCTGGCCATTCCTGCAAAAAGCCATACAAGTTAAAGAAAATTTTATTATGAACACTGAAGATTCTAGATATATTGCCTGAGAATTACAGTTACATCCTGCAAACTATCAAAAATGCAAAACAGCCTGTGCATCCCGTACAACTCTTCAGGATACTTTCTTTGACCACTTGGTATTTTATCCCAGCCAGTTCCTCCACCACGATGTCTATGAAACAGGCAATGAGCCCAGTAAGAAAGCCGATTAGACCACAGACCACCCAGCGGCTGATCTCCAGACAGCGGAAACCCTAACAACACAAGGTGAGAGAAGGAAGGGAGAAGAGGACAGGAGACAAAGCAGGGAGAGATAACACATGATAATAGCAAAATGACATGAATTTATACACAGCAAAATAGTCTGGTAGGGTAACGTAAATTTGGGTGATTCTCATTCCACTTGCCATGTAACTCATCCTCCTCTCCTCCTCCAGAAACAGCTGGTTCTCAATGTTATCATAGTCCAGACTCTGGGTTAACAAAACAAACACACACACACAATAAATCAGTCAAATAAAGACTATGGCGATGATGTTAACTTCTGTTCTTCGTGATAAACAAAGATCCTGAAAATGTGACAAAGATGTGTGTGTACATATCCTTTTTAAGATCAATGTCAGCAACTTCATAGCAAACAAAAAATGTGTTAAAACAAAGATGATTTTATCAATTGTTTCAAGCCTGCTTAAGAAGATTATTTCCCCTTTTTCTATATTGGTGTTACCGACTCATTTTACAGTTTTATTTACTTTAATTAGCAATACCGGGGGTTTGTCAAATATAATACAAGATTTTCAGAATCATCTAATAATCAAAATTATGTTTGTTTTACCTCAAACTTAAGCGACAGCAGCTTCTCATTATGAGGGATCTCTTTAGGTCTCCCCCTGAGAGAGTCCTTCAGGGAAAAACACAGAAACAACAGAGGTCACCACACTAACACTGACCTCTAACCAATTCCATCACGTGAGGGAGCTGGGAACTAGATTACTGACATCACCAATCCACAAGCATTTGAAACAACATGAGAAAGATATATATATTTTTTTTTATCTAAAAGGTCATTTCAGAAGAAAATTAAAGGATGGGTTTCACAGGTTTGACAGACTTTACCTAACTTATATTCTGAAGCATTAATAATGAGGTGGATGCAAGATGAAGTGACGCACCCGTGTATCCTCCAAAACATTCAGCATTACAATACCCAAAGCTAAGGAGGAGGGATATTGTTGTAGGCATGTTTTTTTTCCCCAACTAGCAGGCTATTTAGTGTTGAAGAGCACACTTGTGCAAAAGAGTGCATTCTGACACACATACAAGCCAGCTATAGGCAATTCGAAAGCAATTTAAGCTATTTACATGAAACAGCGAACATTCACATAAGTAACCTTCTGTTTACAGCACACAACAATCAAGAGAATCACATGCACAAAATCACATTTCCATCGGCCAGAAAAAAATGAAGGTCAAGGAAAACGGATGTGATGTCCTATTAAGCTAATTGTCAGCCTCATGCATCATAGTCCTGTACTGGTTACCACTGACTGTGGCTAAAGCTTTTGATTATTTTCTTGGGTCATTGAGCGCATCTCAAATGCTGAATTTAACTGGCTTATTGTAATTTTTGGGGCCATTTATAAGAATTGTTATTGCCTGGTTGAACTTACTTTAACTGTGCTAAGAGCTATGAAATCACATTTGATTAAACCTGACTCTCAGCTAATTCAAACAACATGCTTTCACATTTACAGCAGGAGGGTTTTGATAAGGTCTTGGCTAAACTGCCTGTTGCTCTGTACTTTCTGGGGTTTTTTTTTTTTTTTTTTTTAAACAGTGACCAGTGTGTGGAATTTATCAGTTACTGAATGGTTGAATGTACAGGGTCAGGCACATTATCAAACACATGGCCTGCATCAATTCATCATTTGCACAGCAACACGGTGGAAAACATCACAGTTTCCGAACATGTGACTTTTATTCAGACGGGATGAATCAACTGTCACTGTGCTGATCTAATAGTGGGTAATTTCTGTGTCAGGTTTCCAACTATAGGCTTATGTTAAATCAAATAAAAATACCAATACGCTTAACTTTATCTCAAGTTGCCTCTTACAAATCAGGCCTTAAGGCTCTGTGTGTACATAAACTGAGCATGAGGCTAAATCAATGTACATGCCGTTTGATACTGTCTGTGTGTGTGTGTGTCTCATTTTAAGACATAACTGATCACTTTTTATTGATGTGATTGAAGATAGGTGTGGTTTTATTATTACATTGGATGAACTACACTTCAGGCTAAATCAATGTCTAAAAGAAATGCCGCTGAAGGTCATGATGAAGTGATCATCAACAGGAGTGACAGACACAGAGAGAAAGAGTGCAACGACGTTTAGAGCTCGGACTTTACCTCATCTGACGTTATCTCCTCCTCCAAATCCACCGTGCTGAGTCTGCCTATCTGAAATATACTGCCTCCTCCAGACAGCTACAGACATCACAGACATCAACAGAAATAAATATGGGCTTTGTGTAGACATTTCCAGGCTGATGTTTTAACACAGATGTTGGTATCCAACAGGGTCCGAGAAGTGTAAGAAACTAACACACCGCACGTGTCAGACGCAACACTCTTCTGACCAGTGAGAACTACACAGTCCTCTTTAACCAGAAATGCTGTAATTTGACTCACGAGAAAGTACACGTACAGGTTTAAACATTTACTTGACTAAAAATTCATCTCCTACTTCAGTATATTGACAGAAGTGCAAATAGTTTACTTCCACCTTTGGTCCTGATGGGGCAGGAAGTAACTGACTAGTCTTGGTGGCTGCATTAGAGGAAAAAGGAAGTTGGATTTTCCAGTGTTTCTATATTAGCTCGACAGACAACTTTATTCAGTCTAAAGACCACAGGTCTAATGTCTCATGACATTATCAGACTTTGATGTTGACTTTTAACATTATTCTGCCCTCTAACATCCATCCATCGTCAACCGCTTATCCTGCATACAGGGTCGCGAGGGGCTGGAGCCAATCCCAGCTGACATCGAGTGAAACGCCCTGGACAGGTCGCCAGTCCGCCATCTAACATACTAAAATCTAAAATTTTAAAGGATTAAAATAGTATCTATTACAAGCACAGATTGTTACCCTATGTATCCTGAAGTTAGATTATCATAATGACCCTTTTATAACTAACATCAGGTGAAGTTGTTTATATTATTGAATGTTACCATAAGGCTGCTAAAATAAGACAAAAAAGTAACAAGTTAGTAAGGAAGTATTAGCGTCTCAAAACTCCCTCTAATCTGATTATTGTTCTACATAACTGAATGTAATTACGTGCATCATGTAAGGTATTTCATTAACATTAATTTAATTAGACACATGCAGTTACATTGCGTCGCAAATAAAGCTCGTTGCATCTAAAAACTGCAAACATAAGTTACCATAACACATGACAACACACCCCAAAATGAAAGCTGCGCAGGCGGCAGTGCATCAAAATCCAACACAAGCGCTCGTGACACATGCAGCATTTCACGTAACCTTATAATGGTTAATAAAACATAGAATCACACAGAATCGTCTTAATGCTGCAGGAGTCCCAGCTGTAACTTAGCCACCATGCTAGCTGTACCTGTCTGGATTGTCTGGGCTGCTCCGAGCCGTTGAGCAGCGGTGTCCCTTCCCCGGCTGGCCCGGACTCCTCGGCTCGGCTGGACCACGAAACTTTCTTCGTGATGTTGGCCATGGTGGCCTCCGGTAGCTCGCCGCCCTAACAGCCCCTGAATTATTTTATGAATTGCAGTTGTTGCTGGCTAACTACTGTTATTCTTTCTCAGCTTCCCATGACCGTTCCTTCCTGTAACTCGTGACGTTTTGTAAGGCTCGCGTGAAAGGCCAAAAATACTCCGTTAGACGCGTTGGATGCTGGGATTTGTAGTTTTACCATTTTGGGGGCGAAAACCGAGTGCAAAGCATAGGTGCAAAGACATCAGTGCCAACCATAGACTGTATGTAAAAATTACCACCAGGTTTGCGTTCTCCAGAGGAGGAGGAGGATGTATTCAGATCCTTTACTTAAGTCATGTAGTACTGCAATATTAAAATAAACTCCATTACAAGTACTATATTCGATTCAATTTAAAAAACTTTATTCTCTATCACATAATGATCTTCTCTGTTAAGTGCTCACATAAAACATACAACATAAAACATGCACCCATGAAAGAGTCACACAAAATTACATTTAAACCAACACAACTAATACCCTAAATAAATAAGAGCAGATGTGCAAAGCTGCATTAAATAGTAGTGTCAGTCTTTTGGCCTTGTTTAAAATGGATATTGCAGTGAGAGAGTTTTTGTGGGTTCTCTTTTTGGCCAGAGGTGCTCTTAAGCTGTGGCCTGACGAGAGAAGCTGAAAGGAGTGGTGAAAGGGTCCTTTGTGATGGAGTCTGTCTTTTGTTTTTTACTGCATACCTGTAAAGGTCTGAAAGCTGGATTTGAGTGGTGCCAGTGATTTTGGTTGCATGTGTGATGATTCTTGTAAGTTTTTGTTGCTTTTCTGGAAGGAAGTTGTACCAGGATGCAATGTTGAATGTGAGAATTTATTTAATGAGTGACCAGTATACTGCTAGTAAAGTGTCCTGGCTGACATTACATTTACATTTATTCATTTAGCTGACACTTTTATTCAAAGTGACTTAGAATTGCTATATATGTCAGAGGTTGCACTCCTCTGAAGCAACTGATTTTCAGGGTGGATGTGTCACAGTGGGGAATTGAACCCAGGTCGTTAATACTAAAGGCGTGTGTCTTATCCACTGTACCATCGCCACCCTAAAACATTAAAATCTTTCAGCCTTCTCAGGAGGAACATGCACTGTTGGGCCTTTTTGTAGACCCCATCTGCATGTTGTGTGAAGGACAAGTGGTGATCAATATCAGTACCCAGATATTTAAAGCTCTCGACCTGTTCCACAACCTGCCCTTTCTGCCTGAGTGGTCATATTGAAAATGATTCTTAAGTTACAGTAAATAAGCAGTATTAGCCAACAGAAATGTATTAATATACCAACAGTGGTGAAGAAGTACTCAGACCTTGTACTTATGTAGAAATATCACAGTGTAGAAATACTCTGTTACAACTAAAGGTTGTGTTACTTCAGTACAAAAGTATTACCTTCAAAATTAACAAAAGTAAAAGTACTCATTATGCAAAATGATAACATACTGCTTGCCATCATATTGACAGAAAATACCATTGTGCCTAGCTCGGGCCTTCATTAGTGAAAGAAAAGGCCTGAGGTAGGCAGAATGGTATATTGGACAAAAACATTTGCGCCCTGCTCCCAGTAAATATGACAGCAAGAAGGATTTTATTTTGTAAAGAGCTTTGGACCTATTCACCCAGGAAAAGAATGAAACAAAATCATGTTGAGATTTACTACATTTATTCAGATAAATGTATTACACATTTCTACTGACAATCCAAAAGACACAGATATCCATATCTGCAGTCATACTGTGGCTTAAAACAAAGTTCAAAGACATCCACAAACACGTTAGAAATCAAGTGCAGCATCACTGATAAACAAGGTATTTTTCGCTCCCTTTAACTTCAATCCTGTTTTTTTTAAATGTCACAAGTAACATTAATAATAGGCTGTTTTATTATTTAACCTATTATGTCCGTCTAACGCTACACAGAGGAGTAGCAATTGTACAAAAAAACACATTAAAGCCGCTTTTTGAAGAGTTTCATTCTGAATTACCTTTCCACAGTGTGATAGCCACCCTACAAAATATAATATAAACAAATAATAATATAATATGGCATGAAAATAACAGACATTAACATTACATTTACAAGCACACTTTTATCTTGGTGGATCAAACTCAAGTTTTTATTGCATGAATCATAAACCCTGCTAATGAGCAAGACATTGTTGTGTTGATAAGTTTGCATATTTCATTTAAAGCAGTGGTCCTCAAACTGGGAGACAGGCCCCCCCAGGGGGTACGTAGAGCCACTTCAGGGGGGTCGTAGATGTTGAGCGGACCTAAAGTTGCATGAAATTGATTCACGTGGTGACATAAATAAATAATAATAAAAATTGCTCTGATGCTAGCAAGGCTATTTTACTGACCAGAATCTTGTTTATTTCAATTGCCTGTTTTGTTAATGATTGATAAAAATGAAATCCACTTTTGCTGTGATGGGGGGGCATGAACTTTTTTTGGCTTCTGAAGAGGCACTTGATGCTTGAGAACCACCAGATTTAATGTGTTATAAATAAAAACTGACGGCATGCCAGTGCTTTGTTAGGTAGGATAAGATATTCGTCCAATAAAAATATACCACTGTGTGGTACACTGGAGAAATAAAAAAAATTGAATCCAAAAGAAAACACTTTTAAGAGGCAGACAAGCAAGAGACAATTAAGATTCCCTATAGAAATCATGTTTAGGAACGAAACTCTTTATTTGAATCCTCCTCTGTAACTTTATCACACACAGTGCTCTAAACATTCACATGACACCTGCTGCACCTCCCCATGTACCTCCTTTATGTCTTCCATGCTAAGCACCACCCCTCTGGGCACACCTCTTCCTTCTGCCACCCCTTCCACCTCTGAAGAACTCAGCACCCGATTCCACACCCTGAACCCTGCCACCTGCCCAGCAAAACCCTCTGCAGGGTCAAACCCTCCACCAACAGTGTCCTGCTCCTGCCCCAGCACCACTGATCCACCTCCCGGAATCTCCCAGCCCTTTCTGAAGTTGGAGCCAGAGGAGGTGAGGCGCCGGTCACTGTAGTGCCAGAAACGTCCCTGGATGGAAGACCAGAGGACGCAGAGGTGGTGCCAGCGAGCATCCAGGAGCGATGACAGAGGGAGTCGACGATAGACAGGGTCTCCAATGACAAAGTCCACGGAGGGGGAATAAGAAGAGGCGTAGGAAGAAGGCGAGAACAGAGAGGAGGAGTAGGAGGTGTGGGAAGATGAGAGAGAAGCAGAGAAGGATGCAGATGAGGCAGAAGAGTTGCGTCCATACAGAACCAATTGGTTGTCGTTGTCATATGTGGCATACGAGAGCAGTGTGCCAACATGTAAGGCTTCCACACGGAGCCACAAACACACAGAAAGTTCAGGAAGGTCGGGGAGAGTCTGGGAGAAGGTGACATAGTTCACCGCTGAGGCCGAGGGGAAGAACAGCATGGAGTCCACATTACAGACTGAAGGCAAAGGGAGAGAGGAGATTCAATGTAATCCTACGCTGGTGCTAACAAAAAACATATCTCTGCCTTTGGCTAAAATATGGGTGAACGTTATATTAAGCCACACTAAACTGTTGAAAAAGTTGAGAATGGTAATCTTTTTAATGATTAATAAATGTCCATCAAACCACTGCAACCCAAAGTAGAGGGATTAACTGTTACTTACTGATTGCATCCTTTTTGGGAACTGGTTGTGCAGGGATCTTTTGCCTCACAGGAAGCTGAAGGAGGTTGTGGATCACTGAAGGCTCTACTTTTGTGTCACTTTCTTCCCCATGTCCTCCATCCCACCTACTCACTCTAGGCTGAGAAGACTCAGACTTGGGCCGAGGGAGAACATCTGAAGCCTGGGTTTGTGGGGCCCCCACTCTGGTTCTGCTCTGTCTGTCTGTGGCGAGTTCAGGATGGGTTGGATCCTGGGACAGGGGCTGGGGCGAAGAGGGGTGATTGGGGTTGTGTAACTCAGGGTGTCTCTGATGGGATCGCTCTTGGACCTGGGGCTGGATCTGGGCATGAAGATAAGGCGCAGTGTGGTGTGACTGGAGCTGCTCATGGTGGATAGGGTAAGGCCTTGTCTGAGCCTGAACATGGTTTTGTGACTGGGGACGGTAAAGGTCAGGCTGAGGCAAGTAATCTGTGGACTGGGATTTAGGGTTTAGATACTGGACTTGTATCTGTGAATGAGATTCTGGATGAGGTCTTGTCTTCTGGGCCTTTGAATGTTTAGGCTGCTTTGGTGTCACCTGGAACAGATAGGGCTGTGGGGTTTTGCTGCTCTGAGCTGTGGCCTGTGAATGATCATCAGTCTGGGAATAGCTGATACCCTCTGGTCTAGATTGGGTTTGTCCATCCAGAATCCTTCCAGGCCTCCCACCTCTATGTGTCTGGCTTCTCCTGCGTGGTTCATAGTATTCCTGAGGTGTGTTGTTGGAGTTGAGGGTTTCTCCCGTCCTCCACGGCCCTCTGTTGTTCCCTCTTTCATTCCCCTGCAGGACCTCACCGAGTCGGCCTTCTAGCCGGTTCACTCGCAGCGCCTGTTTTTTTAGGGATTCTTGCAACCCCTTCAGCCCCACAAGCAGCTCATCGCGCTGTACCTGAAGGGCGGCCAGCCTTTCCTCTTGGCTCTGCAGCTCCAGGGTGAGGTTGGAGAAGTCCTGACCTGAATCAGGCTTCTGTTTCTGGGCGTGGCGGCGGTTCTCCCTTAGGCTCCTCTCCATCAATGCCAGACGACCCTCCATTCGCTTACTCTTCTTCTCGAGCTTCCTCCCCCACTCTCTGGGATGATAATCAACATGAGTTTCTCAATTTGTTGAAAGATTTTATATTTCACAATACATTGCAAATGCAATTTTAAATGTATGTCAGCAGGTTGGATTACTTCAAATGTGGAAAAAATAGAATATTTGTAATGCATGTGAACAAATGTATCCAAGGAATGATGAAATGAAAAGCTGTTCTGTTAATCATGTATTCCCAACCTCCCACAAAGAACAGATGCTAAAAGGAAAAGCCTCCCACTCAACACATTTGCACCCGGGCTCTAACCTGAGACCCTTGATCTCCTGTGTTGTGCTCTGCTTGAGGTGGTCGAGGTCCTGTGACATGTGGTGCAAGTGGTCACTCAGGACCTGTACACGGCTCTCCAGCCACCTCGAGGCGTTCCTGTTCTGGTTCAGGGCCAGCATGTTCAAACGGGCCTGGGTCTGCGTCTGGAACTGCTGGAACTAAACAGAAAAGAAGAGTGTTTTCACAAGCCTTTCTGCAGCTGTTTGGTAACTGATTTGAAGGTCAGGACAATTACTCAAAACATCCACAAGCAGAAAATGTCTGTGACAACTTTTCCTCTTGAACAATTATCATTTTTGCAAAGGTTTTTCCACCATTTCAGCAACCAGCAGTGGTTTTACAAAATGACATGTCTGCCCTACAAAGGTAACGGGTGAAGAAACAGTAAAGTTGAAGAAAAACTTTTATGCCTTTGGGGCTAATTATTAATCATTGTCACAGACTTTAAATTAGCCTCAGCTATGAGGTTAATCAGGCTAATAGCTATCAGCTAGCCTGAAGTAGTTACTGATTTTTGTTTTTTACCTCTGTTTTTTAGTTCTTTCTAATTTTGCATGCATAATTATTTTGTAGACAAAAGAAATGTGTCACACTGTGCCTGTCTGCCATGCGGTGTTTTGCACTTTTGTGTTTAGTTAGCGTTATTTTGGTCTGTTGGGTTTTGGGGGTCTGTCTTGTCTGTCGTCTAGTGTTCGGTAACCCTTGTCATGTCTGTACCCCAGTGATCCCTCTGCATGTCTGTCTCTGTTTTCCCCTGCTCTCTCTCTCCCTGCCTGTGCCTCCTTAGCCTCATGTCTGTCACCTGTGTTGCTCCCGCCCTGCTCGTTAGTCCCTGTGTGTATATACCTGGTGTTTCTGTCTTGTCTTTGTTGGGTCATTGTTTATTGTCACCCAGTGTTGCAGTGTGTTCTCCTGTTGTCAGCCTCACTTGTTGTGTTTCTCTGCTCGTTTTGGATTTTGGTTTTCTGTTGGACAAGCTTTGTTTTGGACTCTGTCATCAGCCACTCAGTTTGTAAGTGTGCTCGCCTTTGTTTGTTTATTAAAACCCCTTGAACTGTACCTCCTTTGCCTTGCGTCCTGCATTTGGGTCCTCCAACCTGCTTCACCACACAAATCCGTGACAAAATGTGGGATCATGTTATTTGGTTTTGTAGGTGTTCTTGGTAGTTTTACAAATTAATGAGTGAATTATGTCCCATACCTCATGCTAGAGGTTATAAAAAAGGTGCCTATGAGACCATACAAACTTTGTATCCATAGCCCCCCAAATTAATGAAATCTGTGAAAATAGTGAACGTGGAATGCACTTCATTTTCCACCAATGTTATAGTCAAAATGCATATGACATTGGAAAGACCCAGCAGCTACAGGGAGTCACAATTTCACAGAGGAGAGTCAGATACAGTTATGATACTAGAGCTCATTAAGGTTGATGTAGCACTAACTGTTTAGACACAATTGCAACTCCTTTAATAACTTGCCAATATGTTAACACCACAACAATAACACACACACAGTCTAATTCAAACTGACCTGTTCATTGAGTCGTCGTAGTTTCTGGGACACAGCATCAACTCCCTTTACCTTAACTGGCTGAATTTGCAGCAGAAGCATGTGGACCACGATCAGGGGCCAGTGGCCTGACCTACAGCTGCCCATGTTGCAGTGGAGCTGGGCCTGGGTCCCTGTCTGAATGTCTGGAGCTGAAGGAGCAAATAGAAGAGAGAAAGACATAGCTGAGGAGGGCTGGTCTTGACACACACAATACACAAAAGCACACCCACAAGCTGATACAAGATTTCCATTTTCCACAAAATCATTGGGGACCACAGAGGAAATGCAGATGGATTTAACAGGTACTCAGCTTCTCTATGGCTCTCTCTCACTCTCCCACAGACACAAAGGAAAGAGAAGTAAATGGCTCAAAACAATCTACCAACTGACATCCGGTGTTTATTAAAATGTAGAATAATGGAAGCACATCACTTCTTCATTGAAGCTTTAATTACCTTTCTGTAGGGACAATTATTACATTGAGATATCAGTCAGAAGAAGTAGAAAAGGTGAAAAATTATGATTTTAACTTTAGTCATGTCCTACTAAATAACACACATTTCCAATCATTACATAAGTGTGTATGTTTTTATTTGTTAGCGCATGGTAACAATGCAGCAGTAAATCTCATGATCAGCTTGTACTTTCCTCTTCCCCCTGACTCAACTGGCAGGGGGTCTGGCTCTGTTCTTCTTCTGCTTTCTCTTTGACTGGCCCAATACAGGAATCATGCAGTTGACCTCCCACCCTTCCGCATTCTGCAAATCAACATGTTGAAACGCCGCTGCTCCATTTACACTGGGCTTTAAAAAGTCACTACTGAAGACAACAATCTGACAAATACCTGTTTTTTTTAGTCAGTGTAGATGCATATAAATCTGTCAATAGCCAATATTATGAGTCAGTATTTAGTGACAGCTTTAATTCCACAAATGTATGATCATTCATAAATGTTTTTGAAAGTAGAAAGGCTGCACATAAGACTAAAATGTTCCACTCAAAGTCAAACTGAGCAGATCTAAAAGCCAACTTTGATAAATGAGAAATTAAAATTGTCATTACACGTACAGTACAGCTTATTAAAAATGTTCTGCCATTCACAAAACAAATTCCAATTTAATATCACGTGTGTTCATGTGTGAAAGTCCAGTGTAAACACAGTTTTTAGTTTCTGTTCCTGTTTCATTCTGTCCGTCTAGAAAACCCTGAAACACGCTGTCCACAGAAGGAAGAAGTTTGTCACTCGAACAGGATAGGTGACTGGTTTAATTTTTCTTCCAAGCCTGTAGAGAAGGATTACCATCTGTTGGAAGCTGCATTGGAACAGGACAGACTGGCAGTGTTTTCATTTCATTTCCTCCCTTTTTGAGGACAACAAACATTACAGATACACAAACTGATTATATATATTGGACACCTTTGAGAAAGGCAGACATGGATGAAGAGACTCCACTGCTGAACAGAAGACCAATATCATCTGCATCCAAGGTAACTAACTTGTTAGTCTGACCTGGGTCTGGTTTCACAGTGATATTGGTCTGTGGTGTTAGGCCAGTATTAATTTTGCTCTGAGATCAGTCTAACAACACTTACTCAGATTCACAAAAAGAAAAGCTTATTTCAAGCCTAAAAGTCAGCCTACGTACTCTCAGGATAACCCAGAACAGAGAGCCATGTTTCCATGGTAATAAACAACAGTGGCACCAAAAGACAAAAAAAGAGCAAAACATGTCTAGGCTGAACCACATTTAATTAGGTGGCATCCCTCATACCTTGAAGAGATATAGAAAGCACTGTGGCTGAAACTGAAGCTTTCAGTGGAGTAAAGCAGAACCAAAGTAACCTGCCTAGAGTCAATTTAAATGCCTGCAAATATTATAGCTCACACTTTTTCTTTATTCTGGTAAAATGTTGGTACTTATCACTGATGTGAAGCTTTTCACTGAGTACCTGTCTTCATGCAGGAAATACTGTGATGAGTCCATCCTTGGGTTTCCTGCGGGTTAACTTTGAGTCAGACTGGGGGAAATCACATCAGATTCATGTACTAGAGGACCTGACTTGACTCAGTGTATATTGTGGACAGAATGTAGTGGCGAGTCCAAATTTTTTTTCCCTTTT